>NW_015549647.1:588949-601775 GCF_001515605.1 Sinocyclocheilus anshuiensis
CACACACACACACACACACACACAAACACAGACAGATAAAACATTTGGAGTTCAATGAATGCCTCAGTGTCAACCATTAAAGGAGCTCAAATCACTCTTAGTCAAGTAGAGTTCACATGCACAGATATATTGGTTGTTCTGTTTTGGTCAGGTTTGTGTAAAATAAAGCAACAAAAATGGAGTATTCAATTAAAAAATTGTTCAATCATTAAAAAGGGATAGTTCACACAAAAATAATAATCCTGTCTTCCTTCTAAACTCGTATGACTTTTTCTTTTTTCATAGAACACAATCATGCTAATTTTCAATATTGAGAACTATACACCGATCAGCCACAAAATTAAAACCACTGATAGGGAAAGTGAATAACAATGATTATACAGTATTACAGTGGCAAATCTCAAGGGGTGGGATATATTACACTCTCAGAAAAAAAGGTACAACAGCTGTCACTGGGGTGGTACCTTTTTAAAAGATACACCTTTGAACCTAAAGGGTCCATATTGGTACCTTTAAAGGTCCCATATTGTCAAAACTGAAATTTCCTGGCTTTTTTCACGATAACTGAGGTCTAGGTGCTATATACCATATAAGTTTCAAAACAGTCAGTCCACAGTAAAATGCATACAGTCTGCAGGTAAGGCCAAATAGTGATGACTGGGTCTGATCACACACGGAAGAGCTACTGTAGCTCAAATTGCTGACAAACTGCTGGCCATGATAGAAAGGTGTCAGATCACACAGTGCATCACATTTTCCTGCTCATTGGTTACAATAGGCACACTAGAACTGGATCATGGGACAATGGAAGAAGATTGCTTTGTCTGATGATTGACGTTTTCTTATAGATCAAATGGATGGCCTGGCGCGTAAGAACCATTTATCTGGGGAAGAGATGGCAACAGGATATATTATGGGAAGAAGGCAGGGCGGCAGAGGCAGTGTTATGCTCTGGGCAATGTTCTGCTGAAACCACTCCACAAAAATTGTTCAGGAATGGTTTGAGGAACATGACAAAGGGTTCAAGGTGTTGCCCGAACCTCCAAATTCCCCAGATCCGATACTAATTCTCAGTCTGATTGAGCATCTATGGGTTGTGCTGAACTACCTGATATTAGACAGGTGGTTTTAATGATGTGGCTGATCAGTGTATATAACGTTTGAAAACAGCGATAAAAGGGAAAGATTTTCTGTGACTTAAAATGTTTCCCCACACATCGTATGACTTCAGCAGATTTTTATGGACAACTTTTATGGTACTTCACTGGAGATTTTCAGAAATTTAGGAGATTGAAGTTTGAATTAGAAGCCTGAAACTTTGGAGCTTGAATACTTTTACTTCCAAATCGGATGAAATAACCAATAACCTAGTAGTAATATTTAAATGAAAAATAAATGCAAATGTCTGACTTAACTTTATGACACATTTTGTGCTGTGGAAATGATGTGGAAAGCTGAATTGTCTAGCCTGGGAAACACTATGACTTTATAATGTGTGTTCAGGACACAAGAGAAACACAGACTTTAAAACACAGCACACAAAACATTAATGGCTAATTTGTGCACACAAATGAAATATTCTGAGTAGAAAATGAAATCCAGGTGCCATAAAACAGGTTACCAAACTTGACAACAACATAAACCAAAGCAACAGTGCAAATTACACAATTGTGAAAATGCAACCTTGTTAATTATTCACACCCCAATGCATGTTGGGAACACCTGTATTAAAGTTTTTAGATTTTACTTTATTTACATTTATGCAAAAAAAGTGCCATGTTGCTAGTGCCATGCACTACTGTTTGAGTTACAGGAATGCGACTTAATTTACTTAAATTATACTGTTAAAAAGCACTTAAATTTGTGGATTATTCTTTTTATAATTTGGAATCTATAACGGTAAGTTACTATAAATGTACAGTAACAAACAATCCTAAATAATATCAATTTACTTTCATATTTGTGTGAACTGTCCATTTAATTCATTGTTTGAATTGATATGCCACAATTATTCTAACAGTGACATTGTCAGCCAGCATTTTGCTGTAGTTTTTGCATAGATAATGAGAAGGAAACCGATAAAGCAGCAAGACATTGTCAGTGTTCAGCACCAGCAGCAAAACCCCAAGGCAACATCGTCCTCACTAAACAGAGATGGAGCTCTCATCGTCATGTCATATACCTGTAAATTAAGACGCAAGGTTGAACTCGTCCTCTAGAAGCTGTAGCTAGAGAGGACAAAAAACATGGTCTTTAGAGCGGATTAATGGAAGCTGTTGAAGTGAAGTGCTTACATGTTTAATTGATGAAACATCTCTGCTGACTCTGAAGACTTTGAGGGAAAGACAGACGGAGGGAGGGACAGGGACAAGGAGTTCAAAGCAAAAGGAGACGGAGAGAGAACGATTGATAGCAAAATCAAACTCCAGAAAGAGGGAGAAATAAAAGAGGAAAGAGAGATGATGGCTGAAGTGAATGGTATGAATGTCTGTTTCCTCAGGAAATCATATAGTGTGTAAACAATGTAGACACTGACTTTCCGTGGCAGCTGGGAGTCTGTCAAATCAAAAGCTTCTAGCAGAAAAGTAGAGCACCGAAATATGCAGGCACTTAGTGATGTCAAAAACCCTCTGCGGTCTACAGTGGGTGTCAGCCTGTTGGTCAAAAAGTAAACCACACAAACACCACAGATTGCCTTGAGGTGTTGAGAAAACAAATACAATCGCAGAGAAGCACTGCAAATCACTGAATCAAATCAAATCAACAACAATATTACAACATGAAACTATTCATGTATAGTCTACCAGTCAAAATTTTGGAATAATTAAGATTTTGTAAAAAAAAATTGTAAAAGAACTCTTTTATGCTCATTGAGGCTGCATGTATTTGATCAAAAATACAGTAAAAATAGTAAAATTGTGAAATATTATTACAGTTTAAAATAACAGTTAAACCTTACTTACCCTAGATTTTTGAATGGACAGTTTCCACATTAATATTAAGCAGCAAAAACCGTTTTCAGAATGTTTCTTGAACACCAATTCAGAATATTAAAATGATTTCTGAAGGATCATGCGAGACTGAAAACTGTAGTAATGGCTGCTGAAAAATCAGCTTTGCATCAGGAATAAATTACATTTTAAAATCTGGAAATTAATATAGAAAACAGTTCTTTTAAATTGCAATAATATTTCACAATAATGCTGATTTACTGCAGTTTTGATCAAATAAATGCAGCCTTGGCGAGTGTACATTAAAAAATTCTTAATTATTCCAAACTTTTGACTGGTAGTGTACATTTACATATTATATCTAAATGTATAAATATACATATACTGATATGTTTACTGCAGTTTTGCATACTATTTTCTAAATGTGTGTATTGCGTGAAGTCTTAAGATTGACCAAAGATGGGATGGCATTTTTACGTCAGATGGGATGCCAGCAGTACTTGAACCACCAACTGTTATTTTACCCAGAAAGTTGGCAAAAGCGTCTAAATCTATAATGAAGGTGCAGCCAGAAGATTTGGGCAAAAGGACAAAATTTACTTTAATTATAGCATTTGACAAAGGTCAAATTAAATGAGAAGAAACATTGTGAAAATACAGCTTACAGAAATGTAATTTCTGAGAGGATACCTGAGCCAAAAAACAGCAGGTAATTTGCTCTATAATTTTTACTAAGGTTGTGAGAGGAAAACACAGATGTGTTTGCTTAAGTCTTAAAATATGTATGCCAAATTTACATGACCTTTTCTGGGAAAATTTGTCTTGTCTGAATAGCTCTAAAAAAAACACCAAAAATGTCAGTGACCTTACTGAAAGACCAGGGTCCAGTTACATAAACACAGCGACGATGATAACAGTGTCTTAAGAACTAGTCTGACCAACTAGCAGTTACCCAAGTGGGGTATCATAATAATCCACAAGTAATCCACATGACTCCCATCCATCAGTTAATGTCTTGTGAAGTGAAAAGCTGCATGTTTGTAAGAAACAAATCCATCATTAAAGCATTTTAACTTTAAACGGTTGCTTCTAGCCAAAATCCATAATAACACGTCCTCCAGTGAAAAAGACCACCCCCCTATTGTCCTCTCACATCAAAATAATGATTTGTTTAGAACTGTTTTTGTTTGCAAACGGTGCTTGATCAGTGCATATTTCTCTCTTGTGTCAGACAAGAGAACTTTTTCACTGAAGAAAGCAATTTTATGGATGAGGGACTCATATTTTGGCAAGAAGCGACAGTTTTAAATTAAAATGCATGCAGCTTTTCACTTCACAAGACGTTAATTGATGGACTGGAATCATGTGGATTTCTTGTGGATTATTGTGGTTTTTATCAGCTGTTTGGACTCTCATTCTGACGGCACCCATTCACTGCATAGGATCCATTGGTGAGCAAGTGATGAAATGCTAAATTTCTCCCAATCTGTACAGATGAAGAAACAAACTCATCTACATCTTGGATGGCCTGGGGGTGAGTACATTTTCAGCAAATTTTCTTTTCTGGGTGAACTATTCCTTTAAAAAAGATTATGACAAAAAACAAAAAAAAACTTGTAAGACTCATCTAAGCACTTTATGAAACAGTCCACAGAATCAATATGAATTTCCATACTGGTAATTTTGGTGCAAGTCTTACTGTTGGACTTGGCTGGTGAAGCTGGTTGACCAAAGACATTTTGCTGGTAAGCACATCAGTCTTCTATGCTGAAAACCAACATCACCATATTGTGATGATTTATAGGGTGGTGCACCTGGAACAACTATGGTTTATGAGCAGGATGGTATCACACCACCAACAGTACTGGACAGTTCACTGGCAGTGCAGTGCCCCAGGCATTGGCCAACTTCTCTTCTGCCAAACCAATTCTCTCAGTGGACTGGGTACTTACAATATACTGTCCAGTCCATAGTGACACAGAACAATATTAATAATTCATTGTACACATCATGTGCCTTAAAGGGGCTGTTTGGAATAGGAGCAAGGTCATTGTTTCTAGAGAGAAGAGGGAAAATAGCAGAATTGCTACTGTGGGATACTATAATATATTAAAGGGGACATTGGATGCAAAATTCACTTTTACATGGTGTTCGCATTTATAAATAAATGTGTCTTAGCAGTGTGTAGACACAACCACCCAACAATGATAAAAATCCATTCACGCTTTTTTTTTAATCCCCCCAAAACTTAAATAGTCTCATTTATCAAGCCGCTTTGATTTTCTGAGCAATATGATGTCATATTGCTCAAGCCCCGCCTATGGCCGCTGATTGTCTGTATTAGCATATTTCAGCGCCATTTTCTCCATGCACGAGCAGCTGTAGTGTATTAACGTTTTTTCCTAACAAAATAAAAATAAAAATTAAAACGCTCAAATTATCAAATAATAAATCAAACTCTCAAAATGGCTTCTCAAATGCTCAAATGCAATTTCATTTTCTCATTCGGGGAAGCATTAACTATATCAAAATTTAAATAAAAATCATTTGTATTTGATATTTAATTTTCATTATCAACCCAGTATAAACCTGTCATATTTAAATCTATAATTAAATGCTCAAATCATAAGTCAAATGCCCAAACCAACATCGGAAATGATAAATCAAATCTCAAACGGAAACCACAAGAGGCAAATCAAATGTTCAAATGGACTCTTTTTTTTATGATTATTTTTTATGATTATTTGCAAATCGGCTTTCCTCTTCCATGGAAGAGAGGGGTGGGGTGAGCAGAGCTCATTATCATTTAAAGAGACATGCAACGAAACAGGTCGCTGTGAACAGTGCTATTTTTAAGTAAAAAGGGTGTCGTTTTACATGACCATTGAGGAATTTTATGTATGTTACAGACATTTTATGAAGACCCTAAAGAATCATACCAACTTGTGGAAAATGGGCATCTGATGTCCGCTTTTAATGTAAGAGTAAGAAAAAAAAAAACGTCAACATTTATTCCATGGAATACAACAGCAGGTCATTACTAAAATGTTTCCAACACAACAAAGTCATGGTGACCAGTAGCTATGAAATACCAAAAAATACAAAAAACAGCATTGAAATTTAAGTCGCGAAACTGAAATTTTGCTGCTCATGGAATGTCATTTCCAGATCTACAATTCTCATTTCACAGTTGTTTTTCCACACATTTCCTTGTTCGTGCTAAAAAGCAGCAGCATCAACCTTCTACAATTAATCTCCTTTGGTGTTCCACAGAAGAAGAAAAAGTCATCGGGGTTTGGATTGGCATGAGGGTGAGTAAATGACAACAGAAAAGAAGAATTTTTTAGACATGAGCTTATTCGGAAAAGATACACTAATCAAACATATTAGCAGTTTGCTCACCTGAATTTCCCATTCTCCCTGAGACTGACAGTCTGCTTAGGATCTTATCTGGGTGACGTGCTTGAGGATACAGGCGAATATCTGTTGTCATAGCGTTACCATGGCATCAGTACAGCTGATGCACTCATGCTCTTGCTAATCCAATACAGATCACATATAGACAGAACCACATCACAGATCACATTCATTTCCACATGCTGTCAGTCAGATTTTTAGCTGTCATTTGAATACAGCAAACTGAGATATCAGTACCAGTGTGTTTGCATTGATCTGCTTATAATGTGTGCCCACTGTTATCACAACCTTCTTTTATTTCTTTCATCTAGTTGTTCTTTTCTCTTGCCTTTTTGTGCATTTCACACTCTGTCATTCCTGATTTCTGGGATTTGTCCTTCTGTCTTTCTGCGGGCATCTCTCCAAGTACCATATAGGGAAACTGGGTTAGCATCATCCCTCTATCTCTCTATACCCACCACCAGTCCTTCTCTCTTTCCTTCTAATGTCTTCATTTCTCATGCTTTATTCTCTTGAATAAATGAAATCAAATTTGACCCCATTTACTTTCCTAAAGCATCTCTTTAGTCTCATTGTCGATGATTCATCAGTGCACACTACTGCAAGGAAAAATAAATGCTAGTCTTTGTAATCATTCGTCAAAATGTAATAACTTGATCTTCCTCTGAAATGACTTTCCTTGGTGATGGCGAGTCTAAAATACCCAGAGAGTGCTGTTTAATAGCATTCCCATCTCAATGGAAGTTGCTTGGCTGCCGCAAGGACCACCTAGAAGTACACGTTTCAAAATCTGCCAAATTCTGGGTGCTTAGATCTGCAGCCAGGTTGTTTTGAGCCATAAATGCCAAGTGACTATTCACTTTGCAGCTGCAGAAAAATTACATCATGACTGGCAACACTGATTGGCTGATGGCACCACAAGAATGCGCACAAACCCTTAATTTAATGACTATCCATCAAAGGCAGTATTTTACACCAAAAACAATAATAATCCTACCATTTTACATAAAAAAATCCTGTTTATTTCTTGCTCAGTGTCCCGTTTCACTCTGAAACACTGATATGGCCGACATGGGAGATTTAGTAAATCAGACCCTCAACACTGATTGAAAATATAAAAACTATATACAGTATACACACACACACACACACACACATATATATTTATATATAGCATATTCATTCAAAAGTTTGGGGTCGGTAAGTCTTTTATGCTCAGCAACGCTACATTTATTTTGTCAAAAATACAGTAAAATCAGTAATTCTGTGAAATAATATTACAATTTAAAACAACTGTTTTCTATTTAAATTTATTTAAAATTTTAATTTTTTCTGTTTTGGCAAAGCTGAATTTTCAGCAGCCATTACTTCAGTGTCACATGATCCTTCAGAAATCTTTCTAATATGCTGATTTGGTGCTCAAGAACCATTTTTTATTATGTTAAAAACAGTGAAACAGTGATACATTTTTTCAGCATACTTTGATGAATCAAAGTAGTTAAAAAAACATTTATTTGAAAATGTTTTTTTTTTTTGCAACAATGTGAAAATCTTTACTGTCACTTTTGATCAATTTATAGTAATATGTCTTTGCTGAATAAAGCTTATTGAAAATGAAAACTTATTTAAAAATAAGTATAATAAATATACATTTCTTAAAAAATCTTCCAGAATCCAAACCTTTGAACTTTTTTTTTAATTTTACAATTTCATTATGCTTGTTATTCTAATGCACATTTATAGTATATTTTTTTTCTCTTTGCCAACATTTCCTTTTTTTTTTAGTTAATATAGTTTTAATGTTAGCTTTCAACATTAATCGCCAAAAAATTAGTTTGATGAGTCCTTCTTTTCTATTTTAACCGCAAAGTGTTACTGTGCACACATACTGCCTTCTTGCTACCTAGCAGCCTTGTAGAATGGCCCTTCCATGATGCTTTTCATGTGAAGGTCACAGCAGTGCACGATGCTTGTGTTAGGCAGTGTGCTGAAGTCCTGACACAAGTCATGTGAAAGGGCCTTCATTTTCTCTTTTTTTTCATATTTCAATCCACAAACAGTCCTGCTTCTCTCGTTACTCCAGCACATCTCTTGCTCCATGCCCACATGGCCAACTCCCAGTGTTCCCAAGGCTGAGTAGGAGTGTTAAAGAAAAGCTGATGCCTTAATCTAAGGCTTACTAATATTAGGCTGTGGATTGTCTCTGCAGAGAGAGGTTAAACACATCCTCTGGGCATTGGTGTACACTTACAAGAGCTGAGTGCGGATGACACGGATCTCAATGAGAATATCGTATTTAATGTGTCTCTCTCTCTCTTCCTCATTCCTGTTTTACATCCTATCCTCCGTCAATGTTTTCTATTTCTCTGCCTCCCTCAAACACTTATTAGAGAGGTAAAATGTTATTAGATTTCAGTATTGATGCAGCCCCATTAAAACTCATCCAAAAAAATGCATGTTTCAGGGTTGTAATTATTAATGATAAAAGAATGTTAAAATTTCACTGTAAAAACCTGTTAATTGGTTAACTGTAAGTTCGTTTCCATATGATAAAAAACAGTAATAATTCTAACAGGACATTTCATGTAATATTACAGAAAAATACTGTTAAATTTAGGAAAAGCGTAGGTCTGTTTGGCTCTGCCCATCGAATCTTCTGTAGACTACGACATAATTAAGACAGCATTTTTACGCGCATATGAACTTGTCCCTGAAGCATACCCGCAAAAATTTCAGCGACACATGAAAACAGCCAGACAATATTATGAGTTTGCGAGGGAGAAAAGAGTCCTTTTTGATATGTCTGGCTAGCAAGATAACGACTCTGAAACAGTTACAGGAATTAAAAAAACTTTAAAAATTGTGTACCAGAGAACTTGGTGGTTCATTTGAACAAACAAAAAGTTGCTTGCTTGTCGAACGCCTCCGTTTTGGCTGATGAGTCAAAATCTGCCCGCCATGTTCGGTTGCGCCTTGCTAGAGCAGAAAATTCTCCAAAGTGTATTCATAAATTTAAATCTGTGAATAATGAGAGATGGGAATGTTTCTATTGTCTGAGCCCTGAACATCTGATTGCAGACTGTCAATTGTGGAAGCAGAAAAATTCAAACTCGAAAACTAAGAGTGTAGCACTTGCTCAATCCTTACCAAAATTAACCACAGCTGATGTAGAAAGTTACCAGCCATTTCTTCAATAAGGCATGGTTTCTGTTTTCCTTAATTTATTAAGCCAGTAGTCATGCTTAGAGACACCGGATCTGCCCAATCCTTAATTCTCAAACATATCCTACCATTTTCTGCTGACACATAAATTGGACATGATGTGTTGGTCCTGGACATTGATATCCGCTGTGTTAATGTACCTCTGCACACTTGAAGTCAGATCTTGTCAGTGGAGCTGTCAAGCTGGGTGTCCGCACACAGTTACCTGTGGAAGGTATAGATTTAATCATGGGGAATGATTTAGCAGGTGGCGAAGTTTTCCCTATTCCAATTGTGACATATACTTCAATTGTTAAGGAGCAATCTGACCTTGCAACTTTGTATCCTTCAGCATTTCGTGCATTTGCAGTGACACGTGCACAAGCACAAAAAGTGGTGGATCTTGCTGATTCCTTCCTAGTTCCTGACTCTACCCCATTTGTGTGTATGCTGTCCGTAGAGCCTGAGCTTAAACCTGATTCCAGTTCAGAGTAAAAAAAAAAAACCCTTAAAACTGAGGTGAGAACACTTGATAACTGAGCAACGAGAAGTCTCAATGTTAGCTAAGTGTGTTAAAGCTGCAGATCTTGAGCAAATGCCTAAATCACGGGTGATGTATTTTTGGGATAATGACTGCTGATGCGCAGATGGATCCAGACATTGATGACGATCCCTATTGAATCAATCCCCTTAAGCGTGACATAATGAAGGCTGAAGTGGATTATATGCTGCAACATGGTTTCGCTATGTCAAGTCAGAGTCAGAGTCCCTGCAGAGCCCTGCCTACTGGTACCAAAACCTGACTCCACCTATCGCTTCTGCACTAGAAGACTGTGCGGACAGGGTGGGTAATGCCAAATTTGTAATGAAGCTAGACCTCCTGAAGGGACACTGGCAGGTGCCTCTGACTCTGCAAGCATCAGAAATCTCAGCTTTTGTCACCCTAGACAATTTTCTTCAATACACTGTCTTAGCTTTTGGGATGCGGAACACTCCAGCCACGTTCCAACGTATGATGCATAGTGTTGGCAGATGTGAAGAACTGTGAATTGTACCTTGATGATGTGGTTATCTATTCCCCTAGCTGGATAGAACACCTATCCACCATTAAGAGGGTTTTTCAACGCTTGACTGATGCCTCATTGACCTTGAACCTTGCCAAGTATGAGTTTGCGAAGGGAATGATCACCTATCTGGGTAAAAAAGTTGGCCAGGGGATGGTGAAGGCCGTCAAAGCCAAAATCACAAGCTGTCCTTCAGTTCCCTGTTCCCTCTAATAAACGAGAACTGCGCAAATTCCTTGGAATGTGTGGATACTATCAAAATTTTCCTCTTTTGTTTCGCCACTGACCTGCTAAGCACTGCAAAAAGACTTATCTGGACACCTAGTTGTGAGCATGCTTTCAATGCAGCAAAAGATTTACTCTGTAGTGCCCCTATTCGCAAAGCTCCTCAATTTGATGCCCCATTTAAATTGCAAGTTGATGCCTCTGCTACAGGAGCTGGTGCGGTCCTGCTGCAGGAGGACCAATTAGGTGTAAAGCATCCTGTCTCGTACTTCTCTAAGAAGTTCTCAAAGTGTCAGCAGAACTATAGTATTATTGAGAAGGAGGCATTGGCACTGTTGTTGGCACTACAGCACTTTGAAGTATATTTAGGTGGTAGTGCTACCCCTGTAGTTGTGTACACAGACCATAATCCGTTTCTTGAGCGCATGTCTAACTCAAGTCAGCGGCTTATGCAATGGTCTCTTGCAATCCAAGAATTTAACCTTGACATCCATTACAAAAGAAGCTCAGACAATGTTGTTGCTTATGCGCTGTTCAGATCGTAAATGATTTAATAATTTATGAGTGATGTGCATGTTCTTTACCTCTAATAATGAAGGTGAATTAAAGGTTGTCCATTATAAACAACTTTTATTGTTTATAATCTTAACGGTGGGGGTGTTACGTCCCCTGACGTAATTTCTGTTGTGCATGTTGTGCTGATGATATGTTTTCTCCCCTCCCTCTTTCTTTCCCTTTCTCTCTCTTTCAGGGCATTCCAAACGGGATATATCGCCCTCCGAAGGGCACTTCGGAGTGAAAACAATCATGGCCGCCATATTGAAGGGTCGTTCCAAACCAAAGTGCTCAAAACTGGCCACTTCAAAGGGCCCTTCGGAATGAAGGGTTTCGAAGGGCACAACTGATGGACACTTCGGGCTCCCATGATCCTTTGCGCAGATTCTTTGCATGATGACGGCGCCTCCGTGTGGGCACGTGATGATGACGCAGAAGGGCACTTCAAGAAACAGTTGTTTGGTTTATTTGGGTTTTACCCATTCCTAATTTTTCTCCTGTTATTGTGTTAGTCAGGCAGAGAAGTAAGATAACTGTCTTTAATTTTGTGTTCTTTTGTTAGAGAGTTTATGTTGCACAAACCCTTTAGGAAGTCCTTGTTTTGTTTATTTTGCCATTGCCCTCTCGTGACGACCAGTGGCCTGTAGCACGAAGCGAGATGAACAACTCAGAGTTGCAGAGTAAGTTGCAGAGTAAGCTTTGAGTTGACAAAACCTGACAAATCCAACCCTGTTTAGATCAGAATCAGCTGTAGCACAACGCTCGGTATAAATGTTCTCTTGTCAACTAAGGTTTGATCCGGAGTTTGTGAGGCGCGTGCACCTGAAAGTGTGACACCTGCGGCAAACAGTCACACGGAACATGGAAAGCATCAGTTTGATTGACTTCTCGCGAGAGTCAGCGCAATTCACTTCTCTGTTGAAGATGAAGAGAATGTTATGAAAAAATACCATGAATTGAAATACATTTACAAGGCAGGAATAAACACTGCTGCAGTGAAAGTTTGAGAAGGCAGCTACTGACTATATCAATGCAAGTGAATCAAATGAATTTAAATCATTTAAATTACAAGGAGCTCAAAAGAAAACAAGCTTCATCAGTTTAAAAAGCTTTATATACTGAACCTTGTATTTATATGTATATAGTTATAGCCTATTAATTTAAATGCTAAGTTTAATATTAATTGTTAACTCATATAATTACATGGATATATTATATGAATTATACATAATTATAATCTATAAAATATAAATATAATAAAAAATTAGCAGCAAAAGATTTGTCTCTAAACCTCTTATGCTCATCAAGGCTGCATTTATTTGAAAAAAACAAAAAAAACAACAGTAATCTTGCAAAATGTTATTACAATATAAAATAATGGTTTCTATTTTAATATCCTTTATACTTTAATTT
>NW_015549647.1:601785-639295 GCF_001515605.1 Sinocyclocheilus anshuiensis
TTTTCAGGATTCTTTGATGAATAAAAAGTTAAAAAGAACAGCATTTATTCAAAATATAAATCTTTTCTAACAATATAAATCTTTGCTATCACTTCTTAACAATTTAACACATCCTTGTTGAATAAAAGTTTTAATTTATTTCAAAAAAGAAAGAATAAAAATTTACTGACCCCAAACTTTTGAACTGTAGTGTATATTGTTAGAAAAGATTTATATTTTGAATAAATGCTGTTCTTTTTAACTTTTTATTCATCGAAGAATCCTGAAAAAAAGTATCACAGGTTCCAAAAAAATATTAAGCAGCACAACAGTTTCCAGCACTGATAATAAATCATCATATTAGAATGATTACTGAAGGATCATGTGACACTGAAGACTGGAGTAATGCTGCTGAAAATTCAGCTTTGCATCACAGGAATAAATTAGATTTTAATGTATATTAAAATAGAAAAACAGTATTTTACATCATATTAATATTTCACAATATTAAAATTTTTCCTGTATTTTTGATCAAATAAATGCAAAAAGAGACTTCTTTCAGAAACATTCTCCTGGTAGTGTATGTTACTTTGCTCAGAGCTGATTGGTCCAGCTTTGGTTTGCGATCTTTAACTCAGAATCAGTCATTGGAGTCATTGGAACAGTGACACTATAAAAGATGCACATACACACACTCACACTGCTGAGTATTGTCTAGCCTGTAGCGTTCCCAAGTTGTGGTCCTGTGTTTTCCTAGTTCCTTGTTGCCTTGCCTTGTTATTGACCCTGGACTGTTTCCTTGTTTCCGATTGTTTGCTGCCTGCCCTGACCTTCGCCTGTTTATTGGATTACTCTTTTGTCTCATCTTGGATTGTACCGGTTTGCTGTTGCTTGACCACTCTTTTGAATAAAGCTGCATTTGGATTCAACTCTGTCATCACGTCTCCAATGTTACACTTAGAATTTGTTCAGATTGCTAAGCCCAAGTATGAGCAACAATAACAGTGATGTTTGCATCATCAAACTAATAACACAAAACATAGACTGTTAATAAGAATACAGAAATAAGAAATAGTTACATACTGGTATATAGTGTGCTTTGAGAGGATTTCAATCCAGGCTAATTGGAGAAAAGTGCCTGTTGCGACATTTCTGTAAAATTTAATTATGTTGCTTCTTGCACATTTCACAATATTTTCAAAGTGAAATGTCTAGGGAGTGGTGATAAAAGTGTGTTCAGTTTTACCTGAAACAGAGGTACTTGAGTACTCAAGTGCTCTGCATTGCGAGTGTAATGCTGTACCAATTTACTCTGTCAGAAATGCCATACATATGGAGCTGGTTATGTGATGCAAACATCAAAATGTTATTTTTTTTTTTAAATGTAATGGCATTTTGAGGTCATAACATGGTACTGTGCAAGGAATCACATGAAAATAAATCTTTATTAATCGATAATCTGCCCCTGTTATTAGAATTGGTGTGAAAAGGAATAAAAGTCATTGGTGTTTTACTGCCACTAATATTCTTTTCAGCTGGAAACTGCAGTGAATTGGTACGTTTTTGTAGTTTTGCCAAAATGTAGGTAGAGGCACATTTTACCAATCATAGTTCGGCCATGTTTCCTTAAGTAAAATGTGGGCTTCAAATAGATTATTCACACCAACATCTAGCAACAAATACTTATGTAACTTGTGCAAAATTTTGTTCTATCAATGTTTTTGGTTGTGGTGTGGGTTTATGAAGGTTTGTAAGGACCCTTTTTCATACCACCTCTTCTGGACTCATTATGTAATACTTGATGCCTTCAACATCACTAGTCATAACTGTTATCCTTATTCCGGTGCAGCATTTTAGATTTTTAATGCACTTCATGTTAGACAAATCTTAGACATGTTTCTTTTTTAAATTAAGGTACATTTTTCACCTAGTCTTTGACCCTTACCAGGCTGTTTTCACTACCTTTCTCTTAACAGTCTGCATTATTATTTTGTTTACTTCACTCTCAATCAGGGCTCATCAGGACGTGGCACATTGCAGAATATACAGATGGGTTTTCATGTTAACGTGCTCCTGTTTGTGACTGCAACACTACCGACGGTTTTGTAACGAATTAATTTGATTCCTTCCAATAAAAGTCCTTGACAATAAAAGTTGTTGACTTATTCACTATATTCCAAGTCCTCTGAAATCATATTATATCTTTCTGTATGAAATTTAGTCATTATTAGCTGGAAATCTTACCCTCCAAAGTGTAGCAGCTCTGAAATCTAAATATAGCATGTCAAGATGCATCACACTAGATTTGAACAGCAATCGGTCAAAGACACATGAAAATCAATGAAGTTTGAAATGAGTCCAAACCTGGTACAATGTTTCGTGATGCATCACATTTAAACACGACTGAAATTTGAGAGCTACTACAAATGTGAACATTCAAAGAAGACTTGGAAAATAATGTCATTAAGTCATTAAACTACTTTTATGGTGATTTTTTTGTTATATTTGTAGCTTTACTACCCTTTCCTTATTGCATGGAAAACAGCAGCCTGAACATTCTGCCAAATAACTCTTTTTGTGTTTGACAGAAAAAAAGTCATATTGGTTTGAAAAAACATGAATAAATGATGACAAAATGTAAATTTTTTGGTGAACTACTGCTTTTAAGAAAATTAAGGCATTTTAAGCTGAATTTCACTCCTCCCTGTTAAACTATCTATACTGAAATGAAACGGACCTTGATCCAGCACTCAGTGGCACTCCACTCATTAGGGAACACAAATGTCTGGAAATGCTGTGAATTAGAGAGCCACTTGACATCTTCAGATGTGGAGAGGCAGCATGTCTCAATAATTAAGCCCTTCAGCAGGGTTAAAACTCATGTTTATAGCAGGAAAACAGCAGTTTTGTTTGAAGCGCTAGAACTGACGGGATAGTTTTTCCTTTTCACTATCACCGTTTCCAGATTCTACTCTCAGCAAAAGCTAGAAACCTCTATCCGCCCACACACACTCCAAGAACCCACATATTCACACACGTGCGCGCGCACACACACACACACACACACACACGCATGCACGCACACAGGGCACAGATGCAACCGCTCACTATCCTCAAGACAAAGAGAAAAGGCAGTTACACGCAAAGAGAGCATGCTCCCAAATGTGTGTTCCTACAGAGATATGTTCATCTGTGGATGAAAGAGAAGAAATGTCCAGATCATGTTTCACTTAAACATCAGAATAAAAAATAAGTCATGAAATGAAAAATCAAGTTTTCTTTGATCTTTTGACATATAAAAGGTCATTGTACTCAAAACTTCTTCTTTAGTCCAAAACAGCTTTTATTAAAACTGTCATGTCTTTCTCTTTTCTACGTATTAAGACAGTTTGTTTCATATTTTATCTCAGTATGACATCATAGTGTGACGAAAGACCAGCAGATCAACACCTACTTCTACATCATTGTAGTAGGAGGTGAGTAAAAATGAGAGAGGCGCAAACAAAGGATTACTTAAGCAACAAAACGATAAGAGATGCCTTCAAGGATTACACGATGCTGTGCACCAAATTGTGGAAAGACAATTTTTACATTGCTTTCCTTGTGATCCTAACACCATGTCTACACCAGATGCAGCCATTGTTGCATCACGTTGCAGCTCACTGCAACAGGCTACACTGGATGCAACAAAGTGACCGTTGCAAAACTCCTTCTTGTATGTTGTGTCACATTGCGCCGTGCTGCATCCAGTGTAGAAAGAATCACTGATTATAATGGCTTCTATCTAGTCGCGTTGCATTGTGCAGGGGCGTAGCGTAGCGTCTGGGTATGCAGGGTTTGCAGGTGCATATGGGCCCGGGCGTATTGGGGGCCCGCCGAGCCGAGGGGGAACCTTTCATTGAAATGAGGGAATGAATAGAGCCCTGCACGGGCCCGGCCCTTCCGACAGCTTATCAGAATTCTCGGCCTGAGTCTGACCCGAGCCCGTGTCTTTTTTCTCTCTCTCTCTTTCTTCCCCTTTACACAGCTGCTGTTGCAGCAAATAAACTAGTCCAGTTTCAGTTTTTAATGGCAAAGTGGTTATATTTCTTTTCGTTTCAGTTAATTTAGAAATATGTTTGGAACATTTTATGTTTGTTAAATTCAAGTTGTGTTTTTTAAAAGTAACGACCAAGCGGCCAGCGGCGGACTGAGTTGAGCATATGTTTGATCAATTTAGGCTTCTCAAATCAACATGACTTGCCTAAAATAAAATCTATAGACATAAAACACTTCATGCAATTCACAATATTAATAAAAAAATGTAACCTAGATAAATGTGTGCTGTTAGACGCATATACAGTCGTTTGTGCGTGAGTGGAAGCTGAAGCGCGCTCTGCAGGACATGGAGGCGCCAGTGTGATCACTTGCATTTTTTTCTTAAGAGTGGAAACTTAACATACGCCGTCATTTTTGCTCATAAAGTAAGAGTAATACATCATTCGGAATTGTAACGGGTCTACTTTTATTTGTGTGCACTCACAATATCATCAAAAACCTGTGCTTTTGTAAAATAAGGAAAACAAACATGCGTTTTCTGTCGTCTTGGTCTTGAGCAGGAGCGCTTCACAATGATGAACCGAAACTCAGCGAATACTTGCCTCCTCACATCCTCACATAAATATATCTAATAGAATGCTTTAAATACTTTGAAACGAAATAATTCAAATCAAAAACAAAAACTCTTTCATTATGTAGGCTAATCCGTAAAGATGTATTTCTCTCTAAAGGTGCGCGTCCTGAGGAGATGGCGAGTCAGGATCTTCAACTTCATCTTGTGACACTGACTCAGAAAATACTAGTTCATTAATTAATAATTCAAATATCTCCTTAGTACTTTATTTATTTATTTTTATTTATTGTTTTTGTTTTTGTTTTTTGGGCTTCTGTGCCAAGATTGTGTTTGCATGCAGTACAAATAGCCTATGGCGGCATTATAGTGCCACGTTGAAAAAGAACTAACTAAATAAGGCCCCGTCTACACGGAGTATACCAGTTTAGCTGATATACGCATACATTTTGTATGGTATAGGTGTTTCGTCCAGACGGATCCGGCGTTTCGGGAGAGTGAAACCGATATTTTTTTAAACTAGGTCCCAGAGTGGATAAATCTGAAAACGCCACCCTTGCGTTTTCGTGTGGACAGCGAATCCGTATATTTTCTGAAACGATGACGTCATCAGCCCACGTCTCGCCCCTAGTCAGACACCGCTATGTCACGTAACAGCAACAAAAACATGAACAAACACTGAACAATTATCTTTTTATTAACTAACATTAACACAGATTAATAAATGTATTGTTCCATGTTTGTTTGTATACCGGGCGCAAGGATTATGCACATAGTCCAAGTCTTCGTCTCCGTTTTTAGTGTATCTCTGTGGCAGAATCACATACTGGTCTGGCATGTATACTACATCGTTTTGTGACGGTTTTGTGGTTTCGTGTGGATGCAGATATTTCTTGAGACGAGGAGAAAAAAAAAATCGGATAGGGAAAGCTCTGGCTTTGTGTGGACGTAGTCTAAGATTAACGTCATAAAATTTTAAGAATAAAGTCAAAATTACGATAATAAAATCATGTTATATTACGTGAAGTTAATGTGAAAATTCCCCCTATACTCCCCCCTATCCCCCTATATAAAAATAAAAAAATAAATAAAATAAAAAGTCTGTGGCATCCAACCTGTCATTCTTCACATTTAACATGAAAAACAGCAATAAAACGTAGGCTTATTGACGTTTTTTGAAACTCTGATCAATTTCATGAAACATTCATTCGTATTAAATTGTTCTGATTTTTTCAACATGCATTCAAACATTTATTCATGTTTATTTCGTGATGCAAATATTAAAGATGAAAATATCATTGATTCACATGCTGCTTGAACTGAGACGAATATAGCCTAGTTATCTCACTACAAATTTAAGAGCGTAAAAACACATTTATTGTTTGTAGTATTTTATTATAAAGTTGACAGAAGGCTGACACTTTGTGTTTTAATACAAGTAATAAAGCACAAAGCTTATTGCGATTATTGGGTGGCTTGCGTGCTACAAATGATGAATGGACTTGAAAACGTTAAATATTATTTACAAGCATTTATACCGTAAATAAAACAGCTTGTGAATACACGTAACGTTAATCACTTCATAAAAATTAACAATAAGTTAACCGAGTTGGAGCCAATAACGTTTGGGGGGGCCCATACAATTTTTTTTGCATATGGGCCTGGGGCTGACTTGCTACGCCACTGTGCTGCTCACATCTGGTGTAGATGCAGTATAACATTAGGAAACAGAGAATGAACTTTAATTATTTTAAAAAATGAACTTTAACTATTTTTAAGTTCCAGACTGTCAATAAGGGTATGGTCACACCACAGCAACTGCACTAAAAATGGGAAAGTTCTTCCTTAGTGTCTTTGAAAAGATTTGTGTACAGATGGCATCATTGTCAAAACCATCCCTGTCCACACAGATATGCAAAAACGACTAAAAATGCTGTATTATGCATGCCAGGCCAGCAGGCGGCGATATCACTTTGTGAAGAAACACTACGCACCTGATGTCACTGTTTTCACAAATTCTGTTTTCGTAGTTTACACAGTAACAGTATCGTTTTTAAAAACTCACACTTTCAAACATGTTTTCAAAAGTTTGCGTTTTCAGGTCAGTTGAAAACTGTTCTTTTTTTTTTGCTTAATTTTACTGTACAATCTTTTTAAACAAGAGTTTGATGCAGGCTTTTTAGAGAAAAAGATGATACAATGCCGACTGTGTTGGATCCAACAGTACTGTAATGTTGCAACACACAAGTGTGAGTAACTATGTTTTTACCATGTGTCACTATTGCTTTGTCTGTTACTGTACTGAGTATTTATCCTTTCAACCAAAATGACCCATATTGTTTTCATAGTACATCACAGCAGTGTCCATCTATTATTTTTAAATGCAAAATTGTTCCCCAGTCATAGCAGTGGGCGTTTACTTCCAAGTCTTGAAAGTGGCACGCCTATCAAAACAGGGTGTTTCAAAGAGTTACTTCTGAAGTTAATTATAAATTATTTTGATTTTTTGATGTAAAAATCTAACTAACATTATAAGTGGACCTCAGAAAACATTATAAACAAAGAATTGTAATTCATGAACCCATTAAGAAAAAGAAGCCTTTCTATATGAAAATAATGTCACAATGCAAAAACAATTTTGAATGGTCCCATTCATGAGTGAAATATGACCTGGACAATTCATTATTCACCGCTCTACAGTATATGCTCACACAGAGCCCTATACATCACATTTCCCCCCCTTTTTTGCATTTCTTTACTTCATTATGTTAAATAGTAAAATACAATAAAATAATACAACAAAAATAAAATATAACAATATCATAAAAATAAAATACAGGCTCACATCACAAAATAAACAAGGAAAAAGATACATCACTAAAATACTTTCACATTCAAACACTAGATACACATGGCAAGAAAAACACACAGCTTTGCCCAAATTAAACCTCAGGTGCCTCTCAGCGCACACAGGGAGCCTCAGGTGTCCCTGTGCGCACTGCTGTCATCTCCATGTGAAGGAAGACAAGATGGTGAGCTTTTTCCACCTTCTGCTCTCATTTGCACGGATGAGGAATGTGTGTGTGTGTGTGTGCAGCGTGTGTAAAAATACTCAAAAGTGAAGAAAGCCTCTGATGTTTGAATCTGTGGTATCTCACCATCTGTTTCTGTGATGCTGGGTGAGACAGACATTAATTCACCCTCCCTCTGATAATGAATCATTTGATACCGCTGGGAAAACTTTTTTTTTTCCTGGCTAGCTGAACCGAGACTCTTGTGTTCCATTCACTGCACTGCATCACATTATGGACATCTGACCTTGTTAATATCACTTATACTGGTACTGACCAGTATAAATAATACTAAATAATAATGACATGTAGTCCCAACCCTAACATCCAAACAAGAGACAGAGCAGACCCAAAACATGCCCTACACAAGTACATGAACACTTCTAGCTACACTATACCATTCAAAAGTTTGAGGTCAGTAAGATTTTTTTTTTTTTGAAAGAAATTATTACTTTTATTCAGGAAGGTTGCTTTAAATGTATTAAAAGTGAAAGTAAAAATATATTTCAAATAACTGTTGTTTTTTAAACTATCAAAGAATCATAAAAAATATGTATAACTGTCTGTTATATGTGCACAACTGCTTTCAACGCTGATAATAATTTAGCGTTTGCTATTCCATGAATAAATTACATTTTTAAATGTATTAAAATAGAAAACTGTTATTTTAAATGGTAATCATATTTCACAATATTACAGTTTTTATTGTATTTTAATCAAATAAATGCAGCCTTTCTGAGCAAATGAGACAAACAATATACAGTAAGTTAAAACCCTTAAGGTAAGGTCATATTAGTGAAATATTTGGCAAAAAGGTCAACAGTCCACTGTAACGTGTAGTGATGCATCAAGAACTGCTCACACAGCTCATTTTCAAACCAAGCAGCTTTCCAGTGGTTAAAAAGGTTCATTTGTATGACCAATCAGCATGCAGAAATCTTTCACTATCACAAGATAGTGCCCCATTGAAACGACTGGACTTCACCTGTGAAATGCACTTGAACTATGGTAAATGTGACCACACATTCAGAGCTAACTAGAGGTTTTCTTAACTCATTATATGTTTGTTGCAACCAGCCATACAGATAACACAGAAAAACACTGTAGGCTCTGTTGGATTTGTCTCTTTATACATTGAACCACTCCAAAATGGTCTTAGTTTTAGATGAGTAACTTACACAAGCTGGTTAATATTTTTTTTTTTTTGCAAGTAAATCAACCTGACCAGTACTAGGTGACCAACCAAAGACAGCAAGAAAGTGCCCCAAAAAAAAAACAAACTTATACCAATAATTAACATCACATATAGCAGGTCACTTAAAGTGTTTACCAGCTGATTCATTTAAGAATACCATCTAGGCTGGTTTTATTATTCTTTTTTTACATTCTCATTTACCTTATAGTAAATGATAATTATCTTGAATATCACAGTTATTTCCCCTAGAATGCAAAGAGATTAAAGAGCAAGTCTGCAATTAAAAGAGATTTCAATAAATCAAAATCTGCTATTCACATTTTATAGCTATATGGTATGTAAACAATACGTAAAAGTCTCATTGTGTGTATTTTTTATTTCTCCTTAGATAGGAGGAAATAAAATGTCTTCAGCAGCAGTTTTTCTGCATTATTTTATCCAGATTGTTAACAAATGAGTTGAATGAGTTTGTAAAATATCAAATGCATAAGATCACGTTAACACACATTCACATTCAAACACACTCATTAACGATCCCACACACCGAAACAATAGCGTACACACACGTGTGGCACCTCAGAGAAGTGTGAGTTTATGAATGGCAGTAGAACTCTTACGGTGACGGTGGGGATGGCGGGGACCAGCGAATACACCAGCACCGGAGGAGCTTTGCTTTCATCTTCAGGTCCTGGATGGCGGTGACCAGCGAATACACCAGCACCGGAGGAGCTTTGCTTTCATCTTCAGGTCCTGGATGTGGCTTGGAGAAGGCTTTATCGAAGCAGAAGAATCCTTGAACGTGCACTGGGAACGTGTCCGTATACTCAAAGTAGTATGCCAGGAGAACCGTTCCAGTCATGATCACCAGCTGGAAATAGAACATGATTCCAGTTTAGAATAGAAAATCCGTTCTAATATGTGGATGGTGGCGTTCTGGAATAAAAAAACAAGCTGCAGTCGGAATATTCGGCTTAGTGAAGGAATAAACAGAAGAAAATTCTCCCCCGTGAGAGAAGTGACAGAAGATTTTGTGGCGTGAATGAGTGAAGGCAGCATGAAAGGATGCTGAGAGAATGGCTAGGATCTCTTCAGCTCTGCCTATCTATAGAAATAAAAAAGAGAGGCATGGAAGACACAAATAAAGAAAGAGAGGCATTTTACGGAAAAGAAAACAAGCAAATGAGAATGATCAAGGTAGAGAAGAAAAATAGGGGAGGAGGAAAAGAGATGGCAATGTAGTAGAGCGAGCGAGAGAGAGAGAGAGGAGGACTGGAGGGATGAGAGAGAGACAGAAACCCTGGGAGAGAGAGAGAGAGAGAGAGGAAGGGGGGGCGTGTGCATCTGTGCTCACAGCGGGAGAGGAAATGGGTATATCTCTACAAGTATAACATGCAGTTCTTTTAGATTTTTAGGCAGCAAAGATAAATAGCATGCCATTTATTACAAAAATTGATTGAATGGCATTTTCACGTACAAATAGGCAGAGCTGGGTAGATTACTTACAAATTGTAATCCGTTACTGATTCCAAATTACACTACAAAAATTGTAGTTAGTAATGTAATACGTTACATTACACATTTTAGGTAATATAATCAGATTACTTTTAGATTACTTTTGATCTAACTTGTTTATCACATTGATTTAAATAGGATAATCTTGTACCATATTGATGTAAAAATAGAAAGAGGAAGAAAATATATTTCATTCATTGTAATTAACAACATGAGGTGCATTAAACATTAAATAACCTTACATCAAGGTTTCCCAAACTAGGGTTCGTAATGGAACTGAGTTTAATGAGTTTAATGAAAAGCTAATAATTCATTAAATCATAAAAATGTAAAAAATAAATAAATCATTTTAAAATAAAACACTTACTAACAAAATGAAATAATTTATTTGCTTACCTGCATGTCATGTGACCATTAACCAACGTCAGAGAACCGCGAGCATGCAAATGTGATTTAATTATTAAATATTTATTTTAAAATCTCCGGGGTACTTCAAGTAAATATATTAGGTGAAAGAGGTTCAGATGACAAAGAAGTTCGGGAATGCCTGCATTACATGTAAATAAGAAATAACGTGAATTTGTGCATTTTAATGTGTTTGAAAGACAAAAGCCTTCCAAAGACATAGTAATACATGATTAAATAACCTTTAATTCATGTGTTCAGTAGTTGATGCAATGTTGAAACACATCTTAAACCTGAACTAATTTTTGTAAATCCTGTGGTCAAATGCTATGTGGCCACCTGACTAGTGACTGATCTCTGTGTGAATGTCCACAAAAATGACAGACTTTCTGAATATATATAAGCGGTAGGATATTTTAGAAAGGAAAATTTAAAAGATGAAGAGGAGTTACGGAGAATAAATAAATGATGAATAATTTATTGCTATTGTGTGAATAATATGTAATCATGTAATCCATAAAAAAGTAACTGTAGTCTAATTACGAGTATTTTAAAATGTAATTTAATCTAATTACAAGTACTTAATTTTTGGAATCTGATTAAGTAATCCAGATTACATGTAATCAGTTACTACCCAGCTCTGCAAATAGGGCCTGAAGCTGAAATGATATGCTTTTTTTTTCTCCAGAATCTTCAGAAAATGCGGACTGACAACCCTAAACTTTAAATTAGCTAAAGAATGTTTTTGTTTATTTTAGTTAGCAATTTGTATTTTCCAGCAATAAACATAACATAAATAAAAATGTTTTTAAAATGCTATGGTAGAATGGGAAACAGGGTTCCATATTTAGCCTAAACTGTGGCTCAAGTATAGGGTCTGCTAGTTTGGAACCAACAGCTGGATTAGATTTGACAAACTCATTTTTCCCATAAATTTGAGGTTTTTTTTTTTCTAAATTGATTCTAATCTAATAGTTCTTTCTACAAAAACAAAATGTTTTGTGCCTCTACTGGACAAGTGTCTTGAGACCAGAACTCATTATTAAAGCCAAAGTTCTCTCCATTTTTAACAATTTGAAATTTAACCAAATATACAATAGACATATTTTGTCATTCATTTGCTAAACACTTCAACCACTTCATAAAATGCTTACCCAATATCCGATGTTTGAAAATGCTCAGAATTGCTAAATCTGAACAATCTGACTTAGTACTGAAACTGAACTTAAACACAAGAAAACACTGAATTTGTCTTTAATGCTGTACTTTCTGTTCAACCCCGTTGTGTTGTGATATTTATTCCCTTTTAAAAATAACATTTATTGCTTCTAACATCATACTATGATTTTTGACTACATGTTCTAACACTGGTAATTTAGTCTTTATCAGTATTTTGTTTACACATATCAGCTTTGTGAAGCTCAATAGTTCAGTGTTGTGGAAATCATCACAGTGATCAAATTTGACAAAGTATTGGTACAAAGAAAGAATATTGACTGTGAATAATGGGGTGTGCTGCGAATAAATTTGCTTGCTAAACCTGTTACTTAGACATTTTCTGCATTGATCATCAACCCCCATAACACTGAACTCCAAAAACCTAATTTAAAACTGCCAATTGTAAAACTCATAGTTATTGTCCACTAAACAGAACATTGGGGAGGGGGGCTGGGCTAATGCATCCCTCTGTGGTGCTCCAATGGTGGTGTCTTTCTATGGTGTTTACTATCCATGACATAAACCTTTGAAAACCTTCCAGCAGAGACTCAGAAACATTTCAGATCTCAAAATGTCTACATGTCTACAAATAAAAATGTCACCTCATCTCAGTCTTGTTGGGATCATTGGCAGAGGTGATAATTGCCAAATTCTATCATCCATCAGTGCTTGAGTTCCTGATAAACAATTCTGAAAATCCAAAAAGCTCTTGTATAAACTGTTGCCTACTTATTACTTAATTCTTGTTCTACTCCAGTAAGATCTTTTCTGCTGACTGCTTCTGTCTCCTCCTGCTGTGCATGCTTTCATGTTATTTCTAGCTCCTATCCCACATGAACATGAACATGAGTTTTCCGCTCTCACTCATCTAAAAGCTATCAACAGAGTTCTGCACCCAGCTTTAGTCTGCTTTGTAAGTCCTCACAGTGCTTCCTAACATTTTTTGTCATTGGTAACTCAACAGCCACATCAATAGCCTTTCATCAACACCAAACTAGAAACAGATTTTACTGATATTATACTGGATATCATTCAACAGTATGATTTACTTCATTAAAGTGTCAATTATTACAATGATTTACAGTGGGTGAAAAATACTAATTTAGTACCTATTTCCTCATTGTAATGAGACACACGAGCTTGTTTGTCACGAGCCAACTCACAATCCTGGCCAACCATGAAGAATCATTCTTGAGAAAAGCCTAACAATGAATTTATTTACAAATGCAATTCATATTTTTGTAATTCAAATCCTTCCTGGTAAGGAAATCACCACTTCAAAACAAATCCTGATGGCTGATTTTCATGTACCAGTTTATCTGAAGATTCTGTTGCTGGCTAATATAAGATAAAACCAATTTGAATTCTGCCACCAGTGTTGCCAAGTCCGCGTTTTTTCCACGGAATTGGGCTACTTTAACACTGTTGCTGCGGGATAGCCTTTCATCAACACCAAACTAGAAACAGATTTTACTGATATTATACTGGATATCATTCAACAGTATGATTTACTTCATTAAAGTGTCAATTATTACAATGATTTACAGTGGGTGAAAAATACTAATTTAGTACCTATTTCCTCATTGTAATGAGACACACGAGCTTGTTTGTCACGAGCCAACTCACAATCCTGGCCAACCATGAAGAATCATTCTTGAGAAAAGCCTAACAATGAATTTATTTACAAATGCAATTCATATTTTTGTAATTCAAATCCTTCCTGGTAAGGAAATCACCACTTCAAAACAAATCCTGATGGCTGATTTTCATGTACCAGTTTATCTGAAGATTCTGTTGCTGGCTAATATAAGATAAAACCAATTTGAATTCTGCCACCAGTGTTGCCAAGTCCGCGTTTTTTCCACGGAATTGGGCTACTTTAACACTGTTGCTGCGGGTTGTTTTTCAAGTCCACGGGTTTAAGTGACCCCAATAATGTGATATTTAGCCCCTAAAATGCAAATTTTACCAGGAGAACCCCACCAAAAACGTGTATTTTACCCCACCAGAATGCGATTTTTACCGGGGATCCCCCTCGAAACGCGATTGGGTTAATTTCGGGCTAGTTTTGAGTAGCAATTGGGCGGATTTTGTTGTGAAAACCTGGCAACCCTGCCTGCCACATTCATACAATCCTGTGTCACAGGGGTAAAAAATTATGCTTTAGTAGGCAAAGCAGGTTACAGCTAACAATTTGAATGGCTTTATCTAACAGTTAATCAAACGAAAGAATTCAATCTTGACACAAGGCTTGGAATAATAATTCACTCATGTCTCATATCCTGTGTTAAATACAGTATTCTAAATACAAACAGTCTAATACAGTTTTAGTGTGGAATTAAAGGGGTCATATGATGCTTTTTTAAAGATCATTATTTTGTGTATTTGGTGTAACAGAATATATTGACATGCTTTAATGTTCAAAAAACACATTATTTTTCAAATACTGTACATTATTGTAGGTCCTCTATGCCCCGCCTCTCTCAAACGCTTCGTTTTCTACAAAGTCCCTCCTTCCGACAAGTGCAGTCTGCTCTGATTGGCCAGCTGACCCAGTGCATTGTGATTGGCCGAACACCGCAAGCACTCGTCGGAAATGTTATTATATATATTTATAGTAAGATTGTCTTAATTTTTATTCACAAAGATGGATTAAACTGATCAAATGTAGCAGTCAAAACATTTACATTGTCACAAAAATTCAAATAAATGCTGTTCTTTTGAACTTTCTATTCATCAAAGAGTCATGAAAAGAAAATGTATCATAGTTTCCACAAAAATATTTAGCAGCATAACTGCTTTCAACACAAATCAGCATATTTAAATGATTTCTGAAAAATCATGTGACACTAAAGACTGAAGTAATGATGCTAAAAATTCAACTTTGTTAATCACAGGAATAAATTACATTTTAAAATAAATTAGAAAACTGTTATTTTAAATTATAATAATATTTAATTGAATTAATGTTTTGCTGTATTTTTGATCAAATAAACACAGCCTTGGTGAGCATAAGAGAATCCTAAACTCTGATGTGTGCTATATTATGTTATATAATGTCCCATGTGTACTATAATTACTGTTTTAAAGCTCAAAATAGTTTTATGCAAAATTATCACCAGGACATGTAAGAGAAATACAATTTTATTGCCTCATGTGTACACGTTTGAAAGGCAATGAAAGCAGACGTGACTTTGTATACTGTGTATTCATTCAACAACAATGCCTGATATTAAAGACAATAGCCTGCATGTTTAACTATAATGTGAATGTCTGTTATATAATGTACTCTGTTTAGACTAATGCTTGAGGTTCTTCATCAAGATCAATGATTGTGGGGGACAAAATGCATTGCACAAAGACCTGACAGGAGTGACAGAATTTAGTTCATTAACTCATTTTCAATGGATGTGCTAATTGCGAGCAGAAGGCATGTGCTCTTGTTTAGCAATGTTGGAGAAGAAAGGTCACACATTCACATAAACAGCAGGAAAACAGGACAGATGGGCACAAGTCAAATGAACCTAACATTTTCAGATGAAACAATTATAAACGTATCCAAGAAACAAAGCCGGTTTTGACATAGCCTATCTTGGGTGAGTGCTGCAAATGTCATAAACACAGTTCTCAGTTTATTTGTTGAGAGAAATATGTCACAGATGTGTTTGATTACACATGGGATTTTTAAAGAGAGGTCCCACTTGTGGCCTCATTTTTCAGATCGAGTCTATTGCTTAGTCAGTTTTTTAGTCTTTATGAATTTCTAACTGCTGTGCCAGCAAATAAAAATTCAGCCGTCATGCTAACTCTGCCACTCTTTCAAAAACGGACAAGATGGTGACATAGAGAAAGAAAACATCTTTGGTAAACTTTAGCTATTGCCGTTAGCACTTTTGCACAGGTAAGAGGAAAAAACAGCTTAAAGGGATACTGAACGCAAGCAGCGTACACTATTCTGTGTCAGCCGCGACACAAGGATACGTTTTCTACGTGTATTTGCTCTTTGATTTGAACGAAAACAGCGCATCTGTGCAGCGCGGCTGACACAGAATAGCGTACGCTGCTTGCGTTCAGCGGATATTCTCCAAAATGGCGCTAAGGTGATGCGGAGAGACACAGAGGAGACGAATTGTTGAATAAAGTCGTTATTTTTGTTTTCTTTGCGTACAAAAAGTATTCTCGTCGCTTCATAATGTTACAGTTGAACCACTGATGGCAGATGGACTATTCTGACGATGTCTTTCATACTTTTCTGGACCTTGACAGTGTAATTTATATGGCAGTCAATCGGACAGTCACGACAACATTTTCATTTTGGGGTGGAGTATCCCTTTAAACCAGCCTAGGGTGGTTAACCAGTAACCCAGCCAGACCAAGCTGGTTATGTCGGTTTTAGATGGGTTTGTGGACCAGCTGACCGATTAGCCAAACCAGCTTCAGCTTCGCCAGGCTGGGGAGAAGATAAACTACCTTAAACCACTTAAAACCAGCAAAATCTCATGCAGAATTAAACATTTTGTTGTTTTCAGCAGGGTGATCTTGCAACCATTTTCTAACCCACTAATTGTGAGTCAAAGAAGTCTTCCTGACAAATGACAGTAAAAATTTTTTTTTTTATCTTGAAACAAATTATAAAAAAATTCACAGGAATATTACAGTTTAAGATTCTCACCTAAATAAAAAATTTGCCAGGGAACTTCCCAACCAGTGGGATAATTGTGCCCTCTGCTGTTCACATACTGTATTTCAAAGGCTGTCCAAAAAATTCAAAATTTTGTTCAAAGTTTTTATTTTTCTTCAGATTTACCTGCTAAAGATATATAGATTATTTATATTACATCCAAGAGGCTTTCTTTAATCAGTTGACAGAAAAGAAAAAAAACATGATGGTTGTCTTATCAAATAAACCGCTACTTTGCAATTTGTTGAATCATTCAGAGGGTTATATACAGTGTGTGTGTGTGTGTACACACACATACACACATATACATAAATCCCCTACACAAAGGGATTTATCAAATGCTTTAATGCAGAGTGATGGGAAAAAATGCTTTAGCGCCACACAAATAACCGTGGTGAACAGATGGTGGGCATGCTATTCAAAAAGTTATGCGTTTTATTTATAGAAGTACAAATAGAAAAAACTTTGTTCAGAAGTGGATCATTCCTATTACAATTATTCCTCCTGTTCCAAAAACCCCAAAGAGCCACTAGCTGAGAAATAGGCTACCTCTTTTCTTTAGCATGCATTAGGCTTTTTACAATAGCTAAGCAAGCTATATGTGATCCTACATTGCACCTGGGGAAATTACACTGCTGTATTGAGTGCAAAAATGACTCTGTTTGTAGTGTAGGCTGCATGATATTTGGGTTTTACAACTTGTTGATCGTAATCTATTTTTCTATAGATGAAAATAAAGTGGCAGAGCTACTGAAGGTGTGGGATCATAAAACTGTCTCACTGAAGCTCATGTAGGATGTTCAATGATGCCCATATGCGGTTCAAATAACTGTTTTGAGATGAATAACAAACTGGGTCTGTAAACCTCAGAGGAAAAAAGTTTGAATAGAACTCTTTTATATGGTTTTATTGTTGTTCGTTTCAGCAAGTTATCAAATGAATGCTGAATTGAGAATTCATACATGCACGTCTACCAATTATTCAGTGAAATAACTGCACGATTGCCCATGTATTTTTGCACGCATGAGAATACATTAGTGAAGGTTTTACTATTACAAAAAGTAGAAAGCAAGAGACTTACTTTAGGACAAAAAAACAAAAACAAAAAAGGAACAAAAAAATATTTTCAGAGGTTTTTTTTTTTTTTTTGTGCTAACTGCTCAAAATCTACCAGATCTTTTTTTTCTCAGCAACCCAAATTTATTATTCATGGATAGACATTCTTTGATGTCACATATGTATTTTTTTCCAATAACATTTTCTTCTTTTACATTGTATGAGCATTTAATTAGTTTCTACTGAGCACTTCTGTTTCTCTACTTGGATACATTTTCCAAGTAGATATTTTCTTTAAGTTACATATTTTACAATTATATTTTTCATGCAACACATTGCATTTTTCATCTAATTTGCGTTTGACTTGCTTTTGTGATTGGGCTGCAAAGAACTAAGACAAATTGTTATCAAAGTAATGCTCTTTCCTCTTAGCAAACACTTCCATGTGTTCCTCCCACTTCTGCTGTTCTGTGGAAGTTCAGAATTAGTCTCTTATCTCTGGTTTTATCTAATCTCCAGCAACACACTTGCTGAACGCCAACATGGGAATGAGTTATCTCCTCTGGGGAACATAAGCGGGGACTTCAAAAACTGAACCCTAACAAAACATGTCTAACAGATTACAAGAATGCTGGGTGGTGGCTGCTCATGAGGTGAGCAGCTGGGCGGATAATCCAAAGGTTGCAGGTTCAAATCCCAACTGGAAGATTCATGATTTAGAGAATGTTTCCACAGCACTCGATCAATAATAAAATAATCAATATTAAAAAGTACTGTAAGTTGCTCTGGAAGTGTAAATATTATACTGTAAAACATGATTTTTTTTAAAGTTGTAAATAAAACAAAGACTAGGTTTTACAAGAAAATGCTAATTCAATCTTTCTACTTGCAAAATTTCATGTTTAATTCAATGTGTTGCTTGCTGTTTCTTTGTGAAATTTACAAGAAATTTCTAAATGAAAATTCTTTCTACAGTTTTTTTTTTTTAGAATAACAATGTACTGTACGTTACAACCAGGGCTATTATCGTTAGCTAAAACTAAAACTACTTGAAATAAACTTAACCTAATAAAAAATATATACTGTATACATACAGTATATAGTTTTTATTTATTTACATTTTTCAAGTAAAAACAAAGTAATAAAATGTAATAAAATGAAAACAAAAAAGATAACAATAAAATCAAAATATATATATAAAAAATTCAAAATATTATCTTCCCTTCTCCAGGTAAAAAACAAACAAAAACATGACAGACAGAGAGATAACGCAGGGACCCTTTCATTACATATGAAGGGGTTCATTACATACACATAAAAGCTTTGCATACAAGTCATACTGTATATACAAGTCATTATTTATTTTGGATTCATCATTATTTTGCCTTTTTTTCTTCACAAATATAGTCTGAGATCAAACAACCAACCCTACAGTAACGTCACAGACCCTGCATTAGAATACAGTATAAAGCGTTAGCACTTTGATTAAGGTCAATATGATAAGCATTTTATACATATGGAATCCAGTTAAACAGGTATGTTAATTGCCATGGGTCAATAGTGAAGTCAATGGAAAGTTGGAAAGTAAATGAACTCTTGAAGAAACCAATCTGTTCAAAATCTGCCATGTTTCAGTGTTCTTATTTTGGAGACATGGTAGAAAGCAGTTTAAGCCACACTAAGTGTTCATTGATATAACTGGTCTGTGCTGAGAGATCCTCGAGCTTTTAATGGGCAGATAACATATGTCCCACAGTGATGAGACGAAGCACGAAATGAAACCGAGCTGGAACTGCATCAAGGAAAGGGGAAAGAAAAATGCCTGAGACAATTTTACCAAATGCAACTGATAATGAGATGCAAATATAGAACAAAGGATTTTGCGCCACAAGGGAGAGCTGGATTCCAGCAGAGAGCGCTATTTTGCTATGAAAGCGTGCTGGAGACACTGAGGAGTTTGTACAGGGCTGGTTACCACCAACCTCTGGCTGTGCTTGGAATACTAGCTTACTACTTACTGTGCAGTATACACTTTGACAAAGCAGGCATTCCATGATACATTATTATACATTATTATCAAATGACCTCCTCATGTTCTAAATGAGAGGTGTCTGGTTATCAACTTAAATGCATAAAAAAAAAAACTGTAACAATGTTTTAACTTTTGTTTTAACTTCTGACCAAATAATGAGTCAAAATAGAGATTACAGCAGTAATTAAATAACTGTGCTCAGCATGGTTACTACATACTGCAGAAATAATAGAAGCAAAGTTAGTATGCTATTAAAACAGCTTTTGTCCTTTTTTCAGAGGTTGCTAAGTAAATCTGAAATATATACAAATATATGATAACAAAACTTAAAAAAATGCTAATAAACTGCCCAGCTAACAACATATGTTCTGCTAATGTTTCCATTATGGAAATGCTATTTCTGAATGTTTTCTGAACATACAAAATGTTTTTCTTGGATACATGAATGTTAAGGGAACATTCCATTGCACCATTTTTCAAACATTATGGGAACATAATTTTAAATGTTCCTGGAATATTCTAAAACAAGTAATACTATTTAAGAAACACCCATCTAATACATTTTAAAAGAAAAACTTTCCATGAATGATGTATAAATAACATTTTTGCGCTAACATTTTGAGAGCATTATTAAAGACCAGATAACTTTAATGAATATTCTATTAATGGTACTGGAAGAATGTTTGTTCACAATTTTGAAAGAATATTGCCACAGCGTTAGCCAATGTTCTGAGAATGTTCCCTGTTAGCTGGGTGGTTTAAAAAACGATTAGATGGCATGAGAAAAATTTAACAACCATTTCTTTCTCAGAAGTATATACTCACTGTAGAAGTCTGGTCACCTGTAAACAAAACCTCATTCCTCTGCAGAAACTGTAGAGCAGCCAGCCAATCAGATTGGAACATTTCAAATTTATTTTTTAAATTTAATTTAGTGTGAAGTTTGCAGATGGTCTGTTCATGGACTGTGGGTGGTCTGGGGATGTGCTGGCTGATGCTGAGGCTACAAGAGCTCCTATTTCAAACTATATCACCATGCATTAAGCGTTCCAAGATCAAAAGTTGGATGAACAGCATCTGCGAAATGGCAGGGGTTGAGATTATGATAATTTACTATATTTCAAATATTCTTTAAAGCCCATTTCTGCTATTTTCTTCAACCCATTAAATGTATTCCTCAGATCCATCTTTAGGACAGTGGTTCTGAAAAGGTGTGTTATTACCCAAAAATGGATCACAGGTGTGTCCTGAAAACCTTGAACAAAACTATAGTACGCAAGATTAAAATAAATACTCATTTCATGTTCACTTGCAGCGAGGATAAACTGGGTTCAGGTTTAGAGCCAGAAACGACTGAAATCCAACAAATGTCAATTTACTCATTCAGTCTACATCATGTTAATAATTTTGCATATTGTTGGGTTAAAAGTCCGATAGTAAAAGAATTGTTAAAGAGAATAGTGAAAGAGTTATTAATGAGAACACATTGCCAGTCCAGCACCAAATCAGCATAAACCAGCTTTGTCCAACACAGAAATTTGAGAATCTCTTGGCTGACCAAAAAAGAATCTCAAAAGGTGTGTTCAGGGAACGCTTTCGATAGTCCACGAAAAAAAGAAAATTCTGTCATTCTGAGTATGATGTTCCTAACTAGTATGACATTCTTTCTTATGTAGAACATAAAAGGAGATCTTTTGAATGTCCAAAATAACAGTGGACCTCCACTAACTTTCATTGCATGGAAAATGCAATGAAATAAATGACCCAGGGTTAACTATTTCAAGTGTAAAAAGCTCTAAAATGTCTTCTTTTTTGAAAGAAAGTAATAGAGTTGTGTCATACAAATTTCAAAGTTTTAATTGAATGACGTTTTTTTATTTAATAAACTAACAACTTTGGTTCTTTGTTGGGTCATTGCTTGATCTATCTAACGAAGCAAAACCAGTTGAGAACCATTGGACACAAAATTTGGACCCAAATGTGTATTTTGGCAATGTTAATATGTACATTTGGTTACTTTGGAAAGCCTGTGAATTTTGAAGTCCCATCAAATTCCTATGTAAGGCTGATGCAAATGGTTTTGGCTGGAATCTTTGCCTCCGCACTGGGTCTAAAGCGACTGAAGCAATCAGGCGCTGTGTACGCTAACGCTGCTCATTAGCAGGATTAATTAAGAGCGCTTTTGTGGGTATTTGCCTCTGAGACCTAGGAGCCAACGAGGACTCTGGAATAAAGGGATGTGGGAAGAGAACATCACAGATGAGTAAAGAGGTCATGGACTTATGCCAGCCTGACAGTATACTGTGACTGAGTTCAAAGGATGAAAGTACTGTTCATGCTAATCTTAAGTGACTCATGCGTCGCAGTCAGGTATGCTGTGTGACTCTAATGTGTTCGGTTCTAAAAGTATTTATTAGAGTTGCCAGTCAGGGGAGCAGAGTTTCAGGTACAGTTTAATGTATTTTAGCTCCCAACCCTCTACATTGCGAGTAAATCACTCGCATATGCGACTATATTTTTTTTCATAATCTTCACAAATTAGCACAACTTTTATGAATATTGAAGAATAAATACTAACATGACACAATCACATACCACGTTTGCGCTCTGACAACTCTTTCAGTCTTTACAAACTGTAAAAACACTTTCTTTGAAAGTTTGTGTTACAATAGTTTGCAAGAGCTTGATTATAAAGACAGCTGCGCGCACATGCTGCATGCAAAAAGAAAGAAAAAAAAACAGCACGATATGTGTAGTCCAATTAAAAAACAAATGACTCCAATGAATTGGTTATTAATGAATCGTTCTAAAAGATTTACTGAAATCCCACCAAGAAACCAAAAATGTATTCTCTCTTTATCTCTGTACCTCAATGTCACTTCTTTGTTCATGGTTATCCTGACTTTTATATCGGTCATGCAATGATCATGATATGACTACTCAATGTAATAATATGACAAGAACAACAAAATTTTTTAACTTACAGTGAACAAAAGTGTTTTCCCACCTCATTTTTCATTTTAACTTTTCATGGGTCTCAAGATTAATTATAGGCCTAGGTCCTACCATGACAACGTTTTGAACTTCCTGTTTTCAAACACTGCAAAACTGGTAAAATCTACAACAAAAAGTGTAAAAAAACAAAAAATGTGTGCCGTCAGCTCACAGGTGGCATGCACTTTTTAAACTTAAGCTGAAATTCTAACAGATGCAAACAAGTTTCAAATGTTTTACACATAAATATTTTATCCTCTTAGAAATATGTGAAATTAAAATAAAGACATAAAAAAATAAAGATATGTATACATTTACATATTATTGCACCTATTCCATAAGCAATGTCACCATGGCATGAGATTATCCATAAAACTATTATGCATTCACAATAATTCTTCCATCACCAGCTCTGTGTCTTCAAACTGGAATCCTGTCTAGCAGTGCAGCATCAAGAACATTATCAGCACAGCGACTGCCTGTTTCATTTGCAGCAGGGACTCGCAGAAAAAGAAAACCAAATTCCCTCTGTGCTGAACAGAAGATGAGTTTTAGGATGAGGGGCTGAAATTTGAGATTAGAAATCTTAGTTCAGCACTTCAGAATTCTCTCATTTGATGTATAGGTCACAAGCACACGCTCACATACATGTCACCCCCAACAAAGAATGCATTAGTAAAGAGACCAACAATATGAATCTAAGCGCTCTTAAAACTCTGTAATGATCAAGATCACTTTTATGTTTTCTCCACTATTGTTACATAATGAGGGGGAGAGAGATGAATAAAGAGATGAATAAAACATGAGGTTTCATTTCTGTCTTTAGCGATGTGTTCCTCAGGCCCAGCAGCAAACACAACACCACAAACATCTTGTAGCTGTCAACATCTACACAGAGCCATTAAAATTCATCGTCTAAAAATGCTGAGGTTTGAGTTGAAAAAAGTGATTTTATGCACCAATTATGATGCAATAACTTAGGTCTGCAACTCTACCAAGTTAAAATAAGGTATTTGTGCTCCTTTTTTAACGATTTTATAAACACAGTCTACACTTTGTACAAAAAAAGAAAGCTTCCAGCTAACAACTCATTGTTACCAGGGATCTTTTGCTTGTCAAAACGTTCCCTGAACACACCTTTTGAGATTCTTTTTTGGTCAGCCAAGAGATTCTCAAATTTCTGTGTTGGACAAAGCTGGTTTATGCTGGTTTGGTGCTGGACTGACAATGTGTTCTCATTAATAACTCTTTCACTATTCTCTTTAACAATTCTTTTACTATTTCTCATTTCTTGCATCTATGTTCTAGTCTTCACTTCTCTAAACAACCTTGGAACTCTGTATTGTGGTACTTGTAATGCTTATGTCGCTTTGGATAAAAGAATCTGCTAAATGAATATTTAAACATTAATGTCATTGTTGTCAAATCTGGTACAACCCAACTGAGGCATGGCAGGGGAAGATTATCAGTGAATAAAACATTTTGTCCTGTTCTTCACACAAAACTATCACAGACTAATGACACTATGAGCTTTTAACAAAGGTTTTAAAGGGACAGTTCACCCAAAAATTAAAATTCTGTCATCATTTACTCACCCTCATGTTATTTCAACCCCATATCTGATGTGTGCATTGATTACTGTTTATATGTGAATAAAAGCCTAAATTAAATCTGTTCATCATATAAAGCGAGCAAGTCTCTTCAGAAAATTTAGACTAAACCGCTCAATTCATATGGTTTAGTTTAACAATCTCTTTATGAACTTTTTCTTCCTTTTTCAACGCCTTTTTTAACAATTCATGGCGAGAGAAAGTTTAATTTTTCAAAATTAGAATAAGATGTTTAAGATTCATTTTTTTTTTTAAACTTAAAACGTATTAACTTTTTGAAGCATCAAAGTGGTAGTTGAGCAGAGTGTCAATGGAGGGACATAAATCTCTCAGATTTCGTTAAAAATATCTTCATTTGTGTTCCGAAGATGAACAAAAGTCTCACAGATTTGGAATGACATGAGGGTGAGTAAATGATGACAGATTTTTTGGGTGAACTACCCCTTTAAAGATATTCAGAATTCAAAAACAAGAACTTTATGGCAAAAAATATGGTAGCAACAATTTATGTTCAGATTAAACTTATATTTATGGTACTAAACCTTATATTTCCTTAACCAAAATAATGTTAATATACTAAATATACCAAAAATACATACCAATAATGTTAATCGACATAATATATATAATGTTAATACATATATAATATTAATAACCATCTTTAAAGTTCATCACAAGTTGCAAATACTTGCAAGTAGTAAATACAAATATATAGATGGTGCAGTGTCATGACACTAAAATAATTGTTCTTTTTCACTTCCAAAAACTGTACATTTCCTGTAAAATTACATTGTACGGTAAACAGTTTTTCACCATACTGTAGGCTATAAAGTTAAGGGAAATACCATTAACAGGTTTTTACCATAGCATTTACAGTACATTACTTTAACAGGTAAAACTATGGGCTAAGGGCTAATCGTAACTGGGCTAAATCAAACAACAATTTCAAACACTAAAATTGTTTGTCTAAAACAATTCATGTCTAAAATTTTGTTTGAAGCCTTGCACTGAGAAGCTGCTGAAGTGACAGCGGCTCTAATGCATTATAGTTTTGTCCTGAGGACCAGCTGTATCGGAATAATCCTTTATTCCTAAAAGCTTGATTTGGTTGAGTAGGTGTAATGACTTTATACTGTTGAAACTCTTGAAAGTGAACCATCAAAACCTCAGTTTTTAAATGAGTGCTTTTGAGTGCTGTTCTTACAATTAACAATACACTGACAGACAGACCACTGACATGCATCAGAAACTCTCGCACTACACTGAAAAGTGGGGCACTGCATTTACAGCAAACACACAGCACAGGAAAAATGAGCACAGGTGTACGTTCTTAAGAAATCCATCTTCAAAGGGAAGTCTAAGGCACCCTGATACGTCTATCCTCTGAGCTCTTTAAAACATATACTCTTAGCAACTGAGAGAAGGAAAGACAAATTCAGGTCACTGCTAAGGAGTATTAGAAGCAAGGAGAGCACAAGGGACAGGAAGGACAGCAAGGCAAGAGTCTTTAGCTCACATTGTATCTTGAAAACTAGCTTATTTGTGTTTAAAACCTGACCTTGATCAACAATTTTAAAACATTAACCTTTTTTAGGCTCTGGCCACTAGAATTACTAGTTTTGAAGAATATCTAATTCGCTGACACTGATTGGTTGATGGAAGCACAAGAATGCACACGTCCCAAATCCCGCACTAGTGACTGTCCTAAGCTGTGACGTGAATGAAAGCAGATAAATATAAGCCCATTTCACGCTTTTAAGAGCACTTCAAAAAATAGGGCATTGATAAAACATGATTTACTTGTCAGAATGCACGGTTACTTTTGAATGGCTGCCAATGGTGGAAGATCCCATTTGTTCCTATAATGGAATCCTAGTGGGTGTAGTTAAGCTGTATCTACCAGTAGAGGCTAACGGAACCATGCTAATCAGCAAAAAAAAAAAACCTTGGGTTTGCTGACATCAGGTTGGCTAGCAAGTCTTTGGAGGACAGCGTTTTGGATACGGAAGTTAGCAAAACGAATGAAAAAGTTTTTTCCTTCTATGTATTATTTTTGTCTTTTTGTTTTTGGTAATATGATTTAAAAGACAACCAGAGCGGAGTTAAATGAAAGGCCGTTTCTGCCACTGAATAAAAATAAAACCAGGTAATTGTGACTTTTTATATTGCAATTCTGACTTTTTGCAAGTTATAAAGTCAGAATTGCGTGATAGAAACTCGCAATTCTGAGAAATAAAGTCTTAATTCTGGGAAAAAAAAGTCAGAACTGCAAGATATAAACTCACAATTATAAGATGATATATTTTTTTACTTCTGAATTGGACTTTATTACTCGCAATTGCGAGTTTATATCTCACAATTCTGAGAGAACAAGTCAGAATTACAAGAAAACAGTCTCACAATTCTGACTTTCTCGCAATTGCGAGTTTATATCCTGCAATTCTGACTTTATCATTTGTAACTGCAAGTTTATATCACACAATTCTGAGGAAACAAAGTCAGAATTTGCAAGTTTATATCTCACAATTCGTACTTTATTTCTCACAGTTGCGAGTTTACATCCCGCAATCCTGCCTTTTTTTCTCGCAATTGCAAGTTGATGTCTAAACTATATAAAAAGGCAGAATTGTGAGATAAAAAAAGTCATAATTACCTTGTTTTATTTTTTATTCAGTGGTGGAAATGGACTTAGGATTCATAGGATTTATGTCTGGTCACCAGCATGAAAATCATGTAATTGTCTCTATGCTTCATAACTATTAACTAACAAGCTATTTTGACAATCAGCTTCAAAAAATTCAAAACCTGGCTTCACAGTGTCAAACAAGGAACAAGATTATTTAACACAGGGATAAGAAAGTGAACCCTAAGTGAATAATTCCAAGTGTAAAACAGCCTATTGTCCCTCCTACTGTGTGAAAATAGTGCAATATTTGTTAACCAAATGCCGTAACTGTCTACACCAGAAATACATGCTTATCAGATCATTTGCAAGGGATTTGCTGCTATCTTTCAGCTCTGTTGCATTTCAAACAACAGCAGCGGACTCAAAGACAGGAAAAATGGCCCTTGAACAACCAGTATGATCTGAAGTTAGAGAATGAATATGACAGTGCTCAGATGTTTCATGCTCTCTGTGTACACACAGAAAAGAGGGCATGTGGGTCTCTGTGCGTCGCTCGCAGTGCAGAAATCTTCAGTACCAGCTGCTGACTGTCTGCTTTATCCTCTGCATGACGGCCAAGACACATCCGCACACTCTGATTTAATTGCTTAATCCACATGATCTCGGGTATGGCTTTTGACTTGCAGGATTAAGTCTGGTCCACATTGATTGTAGTTTATTCTGGCCAAGAACCACCTACACAGACAGGAAAAGGCCACTTGACTGCTGGGAAAGCTACCTATTAGAATTTGTTGTTTTCATGTACCATTTAGGGGCAAGTTTAAAAGCAATTATATTAAAATAGTTTAATTTAATAGTGCAATTTTTAAACAGACCAAAATGTGGCACACAGTTTTATAAAATGTTTAACAAAATTTTACTCACCCTCATGTTATTTCAACCCCATATCTGATGTGTGCATTGATTACTGTTTATATGTGAATAAAAGCCTAAATTAAATCTGTTCATCATATAAAGCGAGCAAGTCTCTTCAGAAAATTTAGACTAAACCGCTCAATTCATATGGTTTAGTTTAACAATCTCTTTATGAACTTTTTCTTCCTTTTTCAACGCCTTTTTTAACAATTCATGGCGAGAGAAAGTTTAATTTTTCAAAATTAGAATAAGATGTTTAAGATTCATTTTTTTTTTTAAACTTAAAACGTATTAACTTTTTGAAGCATCAAAGTGGTAGTTGAGCAGAGTGTCAATGGAGGGACATAAATCTCTCAGATTTCGTTAAAAATATCTTCATTTGTGTTCCGAAGATGAACGAAAGTCTCACAGATTTGGAATGACATGAGGGTGAGTAAATGATGACAGATTTTTTGGGTGAACTACCCCTTTAAAGATATTCAGAATTCAAAAACAAGAACTTTATGGCAAAAAATATGGTAGCAACAATTTATGTTCAGATTAAACTTATATTTATGGTACTAAACCTTATATTTCCTTAACCAAAATAATGTTAATATACTAAATATACCAAAAATACATACCAATAATGTTAATCGACATAATATATATAATGTTAATACATATATAATATTAATAACCATCTTTAAAGTTCATCACAAGTTGCAAATACTTGCAAGTAGTAAATACAAATATATAGATGGTGCAGTGTCATGACACTAAAATAATTGTTCTTTTTCACTTCCAAAAACTGTACATTTCCTGTAAAATTACATTGTACGGTAAACAGTTTTTCACCATACTGTAGGCTATAAAGTTAAGGGAAATACCATTAACAGGTTTTTACCATAGCATTTACAGTACATTACTTTAACAGGTAAAACTATGGGCTAAGGGCTAATCGTAACTGGGCTAAATCAAACAACAATTTCAAACACTAAAATTGTTTGTCTAAAACAATTCATGTCTAAAATTTTGTTTGAAGCCTTGCACTGAGAAGCTGCTGAAGTGACAGCGGCTCTAATGCATTATAGTTTTGTCCTGAGGACCAGCTGTATCTGGATAATCCTTTATTCCTAAAAGCTTGATTTGGTTGAGTAGGTGTAATGACTTTATACTGTTGAAACTCTTGAAAGTGAACCATCAAAACCTCAGTTTTTAAATGAGTGCTTTTGAGTGCTGTTCTTACAATTAACAATACACTGACAGACAGACCACTGACATGCATCAGAAACTCTCGCACTACACTGAAAAGTGGGGCACTGCATTTACAGCAAACACACAGCACAGGAAAAATGAGCACAGGTGTACGTTCTTAAGAAATCCATCTTCAAAGGGAAGTCTAAGGCACCCTGATACGTCTATCCTCTGAGCTCTTTAAAACATATACTCTTAGCAACTGAGAGAAGGAAAGACAAATTCAGGTCACTGCTAAGGAGTATTAGAAGCAAGGAGAGCACAAGGGACAGGAAGGACAGCAAGGCAAGAGTCTTTAGCTCACATTGTATCTTGAAAACTAGCTTATTTGTGTTTAAAACCTGACCTTGATCAACAATTTTAAAACATTAACCTTTTTTAGGCTCTGGCCACTAGAATTACTAGTTTTGAAGAATATCTAATTCGCTGACACTGATTGGTTGATGGAAGCACAAGAATGCACACGTCCCAAATCCCGCACTAGTGACTGTCCTAAGCTGTGACGTGAATGAAAGCAGATAAATATAAGCCCATTTCACGCTTTTAAGAGCACTTCAAAAAATAGGGCATTGATAAAACATGATTTACTTGTCAGAATGCACGGTTACTTTTGAATGGCTGCCAATGGTGGAAGATCCCATTTGTTCCTATAATGGAATCCTAGTGGGTGTAGTTAAGCTGTATCTACCAGTAGAGGCTAACGGAACCATGCTAATCAGCAAAAAAAAAAAACCTTGGGTTTGCTGACATCAGGTTGGCTAGCAAGTCTTTGGAGGACAGCGTTTTGGATACGGAAGTTAGCAAAACGAATGAAAAAGTTTTTTCCTTCTATGTATTATTTTTGTCTTTTTGTTTTTGGTAATATGATTTAAAAGACAACCAGAGCGGAGTTAAATGAAAGGCCGTTTCTGCCACTGAATAAAAATAAAACCAGGTAATTGTGACTTTTTATATTGCAATTCTGACTTTTTGCAAGTTATAAAGTCAGAATTGCGTGATAGAAACTCGCAATTCTGAGAAATAAAGTCTTAATTCTGGGAAAAAAAAGTCAGAACTGCAAGATATAAACTCACAATTATAAGATTATATATTTTTTTACTTCTGAATTGGACTTTATTACTCGCAATTGCGAGTTTATATCTCACAATTCTGAGAGAACAAGTCAGAATTACAAGAAAACAGTCTCACAATTCTGACTTTCTCGCAATTGCGAGTTTATATCCTGCAATTCTGACTTTATCATTTGTAACTGCAAGTTTATATCACACAATTCTGAGGAAACAAAGTCAGAATTTGCAAGTTTATATCTCACAATTCGTACTTTATTTCTCACAGTTGCGAGTTTACATCCCGCAATCCTGCCTTTTTTTCTCGCAATTGCAAGTTGATGTCTAAACTATATAAAAAGGCAGAATTGTGAGATAAAAAAAGTCATAATTACCTTGTTTTATTTTTTATTCAGTGGTGGAAATGGACTTAGGATTCATAGGATTTATGTCTGGTCACCAGCATGAAAATCATGTAATTGTCTCTATGCTTCATAACTATTAACTAACAAGCTATTTTGACAATCAGCTTCAAAAAATTCAAAACCTGGCTTCACAGTGTCAAACAAGGAACAAGATTATTTAACACAGGGATAAGAAAGTGAACCCTAAGTGAATAATTCCAAGTGTAAAACAGCCTATTGTCCCTCCTACTGTGTGAAAATAGTGCAATATTTGTTAACCAAATGCCGTAACTGTCTACACCAGAAATACATGCTTATCAGATCATTTGCAAGGGATTTGCTGCTATCTTTCAGCTCTGTTGCATTTCAAACAACAGCAGCGGACTCAAAGACAGGAAAAATGGCCCTTGAACAACCAGTATGATCTGAAGTTAGAGAATGAATATGACAGTGCTCAGATGTTTCATGCTCTCTGTGTACACACAGAAAAGAGGGCATGTGGGTCTCTGTGCGTCGCTCGCAGTGCAGAAATCTTCAGTACCAGCTGCTGACTGTCTGCTTTATCCTCTGCATGACGGCCAAGACACATCCGCACACTCTGATTTAATTGCTTAATCCACATGATCTCGGGTATGGCTTTTGACTTGCAGGATTAAGTCTGGTCCACATTGATTGTAGTTTATTCTGGCCAAGAACCACCTACACAGACAGGAAAAGGCCACTTGACTGCTGGGAAAGCTACCTATTAGAATTTGTTGTTTTCATGTACCATTTAGGGGCAAGTTTAAAAGCAATTATATTAAAATAGTTTAATTTAATAGTGCAATTTTTAAACAGACCAAAATGTGGCACACAGTTTTATAAAATGTTTAACAAAATGGAACTGACGTCGCAGATCATGGCCTTCGAATGATAAAAGTTACAATTCTTCATTATACATTGATAATAAGAAGAAATGTTTATTGAGCACCAAATCATCATATTCAGGATTATTTAATACTGAAGACTGGAATAATGGCTGCTGAAAATTCAGCTTTGACATCACAGGAATTAATTACATTTTAAAATATACAGTATACAAATGGAAAACAGATATTGTATTATTTTAATATAGATATTTTGCTTTTTACTGTAATTTTATCAAATAAATGCAGACTTGGTGAGTATAAAAGACTTCTTTTAATAACATTTTACTTCAAATTTTACTAAATTTTTCTCACAACAGTCATCACTGTAGCAGGCGTTTAACTTTATCACCAGTAGTGCATGCTTGAGTTCAAGCTGCCACAGAAGATTTGCTTTGAGGTCAAGCTAACAAAGTTAATTAAATCATGAATTTGAAACCAAATGGGATCCTGCTCCCTTTATACATCTATTGACACAGAGCTGCAGTTTTACCTCCTGCCCAACATGCACTTTATATTTCCTAGTGGTGCACAAAATCATTTATGCATTTGGTTAACGCTTTAATCCAAAGCCACTTGCATTGCATTTAAGGTACACATTTTATCAGTCCATGCTTTCCCTGGGATTTGAACCCATGACCTTGGCATTGCTGGCAACATGCTCTGTTGTTTGAGCTACATGGTAACAATTTATAAAGTGCGAGTTCTTTAAGTTTATAAATAATTAAAATTTTGAAAGTTTAGTTTGATTCTTTATACCTGATAGGCTACATTGAAGGACACTTGTTTTTGGATTGTGCTTGTCAGTTTTAACTGCAACATGGATCAGACGGTCAGCGAACAGACTGTGGGCGGGACGTGGGTGTGTCGTCTGAGGCTGACACTCAAATTTAGTGGATGAAGCATACTGATTATGATTACATTAGGGCTTCAAGCTTACACACACACACACACACACACACACACACACACACACACACACACACACACACACACACACACACACTCAGCAGCAGCCAAGCTAATCAAAGCAAAGCAATGCTTTAAAAATGCATGAATAGAATGTGTTAAGCAAATTCATTTAAATCTGAACTATCAATGTAAAATCTCAGCGGAACAACAAGATGGCTTACTGACTAGCTTAAACTGTACAAAGACAAAACATTTGGTCATTACATTACAAACACTGAAAAAAGTGTGTAATTTCTGAACCATTTGTGGCACCGAAGGAAATTAGAAATCACTGTTTTCAAACAGGTTTCCTGAACTCTCTCCCTAGCAGCCATTGGTTGAACAAACAGAAAGTTCCGCCCCAAACTCAAGATTGAGCCAACATCGCTGTATCGAGCTGATGGGAAACAGCATCTACAAATGACTTGTTTATATGTCTCTCTGTATATTTATCTCAGATAGAAGGTATTTTAATATGTAATCTTTGAGCTATTCAGAACACAACCACAGACAGACATGACCAATGAGCTAGAGGGTTACTGCAAGAAGCCTTATCATCACTGACGTGCTTGAGCAAGGAACTTAAAGGGATAGTTCACCCAAAAAGGAAAATTCTGTCATTAATTACTCAAGATCGGTAAAATAATCCATGTGACATCAGGGGTTCAACCGTGATTTTACAAAGCTACGAGAATACTTTTTGTGCGCATAAGAAAAAAAAAAAAAAACTTTATTCAACAATTCGTCTCCTCCGTGTCACCCTAGCGCCATTTTGGAGAGTATCCACTGAACACAAAGAGTGTATGCTGTTTTGTGTCAGCTGCGGCATGCAGATACGCTGTTTATGTCGTTTACGCTTTGATTTGAACGAAAACAACGTATCCGCGTGGCGCAGCTGACCCGTGTGGGTTCAACCGTGATTTTACAAAGCTACGAGAATACTTTTTGTGCGCAAAAGAAAAAAATAACAACTTTATTCAACAATTCGTCTCCTCCCTAGTGCCATTTTGGAGAGTATCCACTGATGGATTTTTTACCGATCTCCTTGCTACATTTCTAGACCTTGATCGTGTAAGGACCCTTGCTGTCTATGGGAGGGACAGAGAGCTCTCAGATTCTATCAAAAATATCTTAATTTGTGTTCCGAAGATGAACGGAGGTTTTACAGGTTTGGAACGAAATGAGGTTGAGTAAATAATGACAGAATTTTCATTTTTGGGTGAACTATCCCTTTAACCCTAGGAAGCTATAGGCCATCACAGCAATTAATGTGTCGTACGTTACTTTAGATCAAAACTATGTGCTATGACAACTAAATGTAAAAGTGAAATACATAAAAGCTGGTACTATAACAACAAACATAATGTGCAAAACCTTAATAATATGCTCTGTCTAAAACCTAGTGAGTTTCATCATAAGCCAAAATCAAAAAGTCTGTCATCATTTACTCACTATACATGTTGTTCCAAACATGCATGTCTTTCTTTCTTCTACAGGACACATGATGTAGGAAGATATTTTGAAGAACTGTTTTTGTTCATACAACGAAACACTGGACCCCACTCACTTTCATTATGTTTACATGCACTAATTTTCATCAATATGAATGAATCCACTCTGATTTTTTAAAAGTTTATCTGAAACATAAACTCTGCAATCTGATTCCCATATTCATTTACATGTGCATTGCATGTATTCTAAAAAAACAAAAAAAGCTCATGTGCAGTGCTCAGTGGCTGTGTTCAGAACCAGAGAAAGTCACCATAATAATGCCATCGGAGTATAATCGTTGTTTTGCCTTGATGACGTATCTAACAAAAAGCTGACAAGTATGTTAAGAGAGCTTTTTTATTATTCTTATTATTATTATTTAGTAAATATTCAGTCGCCTCCACTGACTAGTTTGTATGACAAAAACATTTGTAATCATATGCATCATGCATGTATGCAAGGTACTTTTGAATCTGATTAAGAAAATAGTCAGATTCATGTGTTTATATGCAACATTTTTTTCTATTGATTGGATTACTTTAGGTCTTCACCACCCCTTTCAATTTTATCGAAATTTAATACAGATTGAACTCAATCAGATTATTATAGCTACTGTACGGACAAAAAAAAGTCTTGTTCCACAGAAGAAAGTAAGGTTTGGAGCAACATGAGCGTAAGGATGACTATTGACTATAAGGTGAACTATTTCTTAAAGATACCTCCTTTTGGCCCATGTGTACCCAATAAATAAATACAGTGTTGTTAATATTTCATTCAATACTAAAAAGAATTCATAAATTGGTCAACTGTAAATAAAACTGGATTATCTTATAATTTGAGTGTTTTTTTTTAATGTGTGTGTGTTATAGAATGACACTATTAGTTTAGCGACATGCTAACAGCAATTTTTTTAAATGAAAATTGAGCCCATGTAGAGCACTCTTTTTGTGGTGTGTTGAGTTGCTGCCTATGTAGAGTGTTCCAAATCAGCCATTTATGAGGTTCCGTGATGGTTAGGATGCTGCCTTAAGGCACAAGTATGCTTCAGCTGTTCATTCGCAGCTACGTCTTGCACATGATACACATGACGTAAAATTCACTATCAATTATTATTATTATCTCTTGCTCTGTGTTTATGCAGCCCACAACTTCTAGCCTCAAGCACATTTGCGCATCTTAACTCATCTTTGCACATGTCCCTGGAATTTACTGCACTAATGGACAGATCAATTAGGTAGCAACAAGAAAAAAAAAAAAAGGAAAATGCTAATAAAAACAGCAGAAAACAGCTACAGTAGGTACCTGTCTTTGTACAAGTAAGAAGTTTGAAAGAAAAATAAAGTTGGCAGAAATTAGCTCACAAAGTTTTGGAAAAGCCTATTCAGAGGAAATGTGTTTAAAAACACAAAACTAATTCTTGGATTTTAACAATTAAACAGCCCACTGTTGATAAAACATTTAAAAAATATGTATTCTATAGTGTAAAAGTGCTTCATGTTCTACAACCATTTTTTCCTCGTAGGCCTGTTTCCAGCCTGTAGATTTGAAAGTAGCCACTTTTTTCTCATACAACTTTAACTTTTTTGTGCTGTCATTTCCCTCCTTCCATTCAATCTTTATCAGATGACAAACACTGAAAACAGAAGGGGAATTGAATCGATGCCAGGAGGCTGAAACTCTTGCCATGCTGTGGAAGTGGCACAATTCTTACACATACATCACAGGTTTCACCCTATCTAGGACTCTCAATAGGGATCCTCCAGAGCATTGCAGCAGAGATTCAAAGTAGGTCGCCCTGAACTTGCACACCCTGATTTATGTCATGTGGACAGTGGCCAAGTCAATCTTAAGGAAATGGCTGTGGAATTTTGGACAGCCATGGATAATTTATACATTTTTAAAAACGGAGCAAAAAAGAATAAAAAAGACATTGTAACAGACAAGACAAGAATATTAAACATACAGTACAGTACAGACTAAAACTCTGAAAGCACATTGAAAATCTGGGCTTTTTAAAGGAAATGTTCACCCAAAAAATGAAAATTTGCTGAACATTTACTCACCATCCGGCCATTCAAGATGTAGATGAGATTGTTTCTTCATCAGAACAGATATGGAGAAGTTTAGCCTTACATCACTTGCTCACCAATGGATCCTCTGCAGTGAATGGGTGCCGTCAGAATGAGAGTCCAAACAGCTGATAAAAACATCACAATAATCCACAAGTAATCCACACAACTCCAGTCCATCAATTAATGTCTTATGAAGTGAAAAGCTGCACGTTTGTAAAAAAAAAATATTCATAAAGGTGCTTTAACTTTAATATGCTGATTTATTATCAATGCTGGAAACAGTTGTGCTGATAATAATTTTTTGGAACCTGTGATATTTTTTTCAGGATTCTTTGATGAATAAAAAGTTAAAAAGAACAGCATTTATTCAAAATAGTAATATTTTCTAACAACGTAAGCCTTTATTAGTCACTTTTTATCAATCGAACACATCACTGAATAAAAGTATTAATTTCTTTCAAAAAGAGAAAGAAACATAATTACTGACCCTAAACTTTTGAACGGTAGTGCATATTGTTACAAAAGATTTCTATTTTTAAAAGATGCTATTAGTTTTAAACTTTTTATTCATTAAAGAATTCTGAAAAAAAGTATCATAGGTTTTCAACTTTGATATAAATCAGCATATTAGAATTATTTCTGAACGATCATGTCAGACTGAAGACTTATAGAGAAATAGCTTATGAAAATTCAGCTTTGCATCACAGGAATAAATTATATTTTAAAGGGGTCATATGATGCGATTTCAAGTTTTCCTTTCTCTTTGGAGTGTTACAAGCTGATTGTGCATAGATAAGATCCCTGAAGTTGCAAAGACTAAAGTCTCAAAACCAAAGAGATATACTTTATCAAAGTTAAGACTCTGCCACGCCCCCCTAAAACGGCTCGTTCTAACACGCCCCCACATATCTACCTCACTATGTGGAAATATTTGCATAATGCCACCCAAATGTGCACGCAAAGAAAGAAGGCGTGGTTTCAGTAACCGCAGTTAGTGTTGAAGCAGCCATGTCAGGGAGACGCTGTGTGTTTCTAGGTGAAAGCAAAAGCACTTGGCCTTCCGAAAGTAGATGAATCAGCTACTGTTTTGTTATTAGTTTAAGTATTTGCTATTGACTGTTCAAATGCGGAGTTTTGCGCATCGTGTGTGTGTGTGTGTGTGAGAGAGAGAGAGAGAGAGAGAGAGAGAGAGAGAGAGAGAGAGAGAGAGAGAGAGAGAGAGAGAGAGAGAGAGAGAGAGAGAGAGAGAGAGAGAGAGAGAGAGAGAGAGAGAGAGAGAGAGAGAGAGAGAGAGAGAGAGAGAGAGAGAGAGAGAGAGAGAGAGAGAGAGAGAGAGAGAGAGAGAGAGAGAGAGAGAGTCACATCACAGTGGAGTCAGCTGTCTTAACCATGGCTTGTGTACTGCAAAATTACTGTGTCTGTTCCCCTTTCGGGCTTGAACTGATGACATTATTTACTGTCTTTACACTTATTTTGAAAGCTGAAGCTCGCGATTATGGTAA
>NW_015549647.1:639538-655462 GCF_001515605.1 Sinocyclocheilus anshuiensis
TGTTTTTTGAACATTAAAGCATGTCAACATATTCTGTTACACCAAATACACAAAATAATGATCTTTAAAAAAGCATCATATGACCCCTTTAAAGTATATTAAAATAGAAAACCATAATTTTAAATAGTAATAAATAATAAAATAATTACTCAGTAAATTATAAACAAATAAATAAATAAATGTATTCATTCATTCATTCCACTATGGTTCCAGACTTAAAGACCTCAGAAAAGGCTGCTTTTCCTTGTCTACTTTAAAGTATATTAAAATAGAAAACCATAATTTTAAATAGTAATAAATAATAAAATAATTACTCAGTAAATTATAAACAAACAAATAAATAAATAAATGTATTCATTCCACTATGGTTCCAGACTTAAAGACCTCAGAAAAGGCTGCTTTTCCTTGTCTAGAGACATTGCAGACCATGACAGCTTTCGGATGACAGCTGTCTTCCATATATAACAAATTGATTTAAAATAACATAATATGTTACAGTAGACATCAGAAGCCTCTCCACTCTCTTCAGCTGATAAAATGGGTCAGCAGTTAACTGCACACCACACGAGCAGTTAATTTTTAACAAGTCCAAAAAACAAATATAAACCTGGCAGTTTTTATTAAGAAAAACGAAGAAGAAGAAAGAAACCTTTTGCCAGGAGTGGGTTGGCCTCACAAACAGGAACTAAGAGACTAGTCAGGTAACCAGAAACCGCTTCTCCAGTCGATGTGTATGAAACGCCTGAAGTGCGTCGCGGTGGGAGAGGCACAAAGTTTGCAGTGGATATTTGAAACTCATTTCTTTTACTTTATGTCATAACGGCGTTTTTTGTCGCTTGGCAGCAGTTTCGAAATAAGCGGGTTTAAACGTTGACTTGAAGCCATAAATAAAGTCCTTCCATTGCTGTTGGCGAAGCTCCTCAGGTGTTTTGTTCTTCCAGCTGAAGACGCGCTAAAGTTTGCCGATTTCGTCCACTTGGCGTAGACTTTCGATGCAAACCCCTGCCCTGTTGAACTATATTAGTTCCGCTTTCCGTTTTCTTTGTATATAAACACTTCATTACCTATTCAGAAGGACATACGGGCCAGTGCATCAGGTAAGGATGTTTTATTAAAGCTGTTGAGGGGTGTGTGTTGCTTGATTCACGTTAGTCAACAGGAAGTGTTTTATTAGTTTTGGGATGATTTTCTTCGCGCACTTAGGCTTTGAAAAGCACATCTGTTTAATGCGCGGTTTATGATCATTGGTAATTATCTGCAGGATTTATCATTAATTTTGTAATGACAAATAAGCATGCCTGACATGATAAAAATACTTTAAATCTATATAAATCTATATACCATTTTATAGAAATTATTTTATGGCTCTAAAAATGTCAAGGGGTGTAACCATTAAGTAAAAACTACTAAATTGAAAACATGTCTCTACATGACCTGGTCAAAATGATAGAGAGAGCGAGAGAGAGAGAGAGAGAGAGAGAGAGAGAGAGAAACCCTGACTGACCTTGAGACGAAAAATCATGTTTGTTTGTTTTTTTTGGCCTCTTGCATATTGGTTAGGCCACACTGACTTGGATTTGGCAGACAAATGATAAAAAAAACTTTTAGAACAGCATTGCTTTGTTTTAATGAACAAGGATAATTTTAAATACTTTTTTTTAAATTGTTGAACAGTTACACCACCTAGACATTTCTGATATTAGGCCCCACAAAAAAACAAAAAAAGCAATTAAGACATTGAAAATGTTTATTACGGAAGGGGTTTATTGAAGTTTTTTTTTCTTAATGTATTTTTGAGTAGTGAAAAAATATATTAAAAATAAGTGTCATGTCACTGACTTGCGCAAAAGAGGAATGTGATCTTTAAAAATAAAAGAAATTCAAAAATTACAATCATTGGTAGCTGCAATTTCATATTGCATACACATTTGTAAATTGCCTACAGCATATATATAAAACTGGCTTGACAGTGTCAAGTAACACAAACATTTACCATGGCAGCCAGAGTTTTATTTCAGTACCTCAGTCATTATAGCTATTCTTGCTACAGTAAATCTACAAAAGTGTTCAAAGGGATACTTTTTAGTAACTGCTGTCATTGAGATGTTATTCTGGCTGTTTTAAGGGGTTTAATATTCAATGCAAAAATAATACTTTGTTTAAAGTTAATCTCACACGGCTTGATATAACTTGACGTGCCAAGCAGGTGTCTCCGTGTTGAAAGCAGGAGTTTGCAACACCCTGTGCTGTTAATCCCATCAGCCTGCATGGTAACAGAACTAAATACATCAGTTTAGTTTTCACAAGCTATCAGTGGTCGTTTGATGCAAGGATCAGTACATAAAGTAAATGTTAGGTGCTGGATCTGTTCTGTCTGTGTAATCCATAGCAGAACAAAAGTATTATAACCTCTAAATAAGTACCAAGTTTACATATTCCACATTTGAAGTAAGAATATGTCCGCAGATACATTGCGGGATCAGTTGCCAACCCAATTTCATGCCGCAGTCATTTTTAAAAGCATGCACACACAGAATTTGGACATTATAAGTATATGAGTGTCACAACACGAAGAGCAAAATGGAGCTCTTAGAATTCACTGAACTGGATGATTGGAGAGAAAAACCACTTGAAATTTTCCTCACTCTTCAAGTTGCCTGCTTGCTTGTCTGTGCAAGAACTGCTTACCATTGACAAAAAGAGGTTTTATCTGGAACTGAAAAATAAACAGGCCTAAAACAACCGGTAGCAGAGCTGGAAACCGTCCTTGTCATTGCGGTCGCAACCTTTTCAAGTGATTAAAAAAAATTCCATCTGGTGCTTTTCCACCCTTGTAGGGAAGAACTTGAAAGAAGAAGTGCAGTTCAGGTCCACCAGAGTGAAAAGTACAGAGATTTAGAAAATGAAAATAAAAGTGTAGACAGTCAGCAAGAGAAAATTGAGTGATATAAAAAAGGAACAGTCTCACTTGGCCATCGGGTCCTGGTGAAGATGCTCTGAAGTGTTCCTAGAACACTAGATGATGGATGTTCAGTTTGGGAAATTCCTCACTGCCATGGAGTCACCATGCCATCAAATACTCAATTACACCAAGAAGCATTGATTTGCCTCTGGATTTAAAGCAGTCTCACATTTTGACAGACAGTGATTAATTGCTTCTCTCTTGTGATAAAAAAACATTTAAAGCCGAAGTGTGTGACTTTTTTTTTTTTTGACATTAAGACATTTAAATCCCCTGACAACAATGTTTCTGTGGCATTATGAAAATGTTATTTTGTTTGAGCCTGACATAGCAACAATGACTTAAAGGGGTCATATGATGTTACTAAAAAGAACATTATTTTGTGTATTTGGTGTAATGAAATGTCGGCCGGAGTGACGAGACAAATACATTAAAACCCAATATAAACAAGGCATTTGTTGCATCCAGTGTGGACATAATTACGGATTATAATGGTTTATACCGTCCTTTTACGCGTTGTATTGCATCGCGCCGCGTAAACATAAAACCATGTCTGCATTTGTGATCGGAGAAATGACAAACAACAAGCGCTACTCTAGCAACTTTACAGACCTTCTTTATGCACCAAGAGCTTGTAACATTCCAAAGAGAAAGGAAAAATTTAAATCACATCATATGACCCCTTTAACCAGTATCATGAGTTTGGGACAGGACTGTTTTTCGGACCAATGGTAGATGGGGGAGTGACATTTGTTAGAAGCTACAGTACACTCTTAAAATTAACTGTTCTTTATTGGCATCTTCCAAGGAACATTTCCATTGGTTCTTTATTGTGGAAAAAGTTATTTAGTTCTTTACATAACAATGGTTTTAAGAACTGTTTACGGAAATGTTCTTTGGGGAACCGAAATTGGTTCTAATATGACATTGCTGTGAAACCACTTTTAGGAACCTCTATTTTTAAGAGTGTTTATAAGTCAGTAGTTCTGCCTAGTCATTCAATAATCTGGCACATCCAAATCCTAACAAAACAAGATTGATGTGTTGATGTTTTTTGGTGTGAAATCTGTGATATGCAAATTCAGATGGAGGGCTGCAGGATGGTGCTACTGCTGGTGAGATGTTCCAGTTTTTCGGGTTCCTCTCAGGGTTGTTCTGTAGGTGTTGGACCTGTGTGTTTGCCAGATAATTTAAGAGAGATGAGAGAAGGCTACAATCAATCTAAATGCACCTCAAAGGTACACTGTCAGCATAATCCGAGAAAAACAACCCAGAAATCTCTGGAGGCAACCTGTCTAAGAGTTTAAAAGCTTTAATTTCTTTTTTTTTTTCCACATGGGATGGTGCGAACAGATCTACTTTGAGAATTGTGTCATGCTATTAGATGCATTTCAGTTTGGATGCTAAATTGTTGTTTATATATGCAGCCTTCCAGAGAACCTCTCTTTGTACAACAGCCCGAGGCCAAAGATGCTGTTGCTCAGTGTGTAATTTTTACACGGAGTATTTCCCCCGTCATTCCTTTGCCGCTTAGTACTCATCTCTCAGTGTGCTCTTGGACCGTTTCACAGCGTCCTGTAGGCTAAAGAATTGGATGGCTGTTGGAGACATGTTTACTTTTGATGGGAAACCACTGTGGAAATCCACAGGAGGACAATGCAACATCACATTGGTGATTTTTTTTTTTACACACATGCAAAAGTTGTTAAAGAAACAGTCCAAAAATGAAAGCTTTGTCATGAGCTACTCACCCTCATGCTGTTTCAAACCTGTATGACTTTCTTTCCTAGAATACAAAAGAAGAAATATAGCCGCTTGTCTTATGGCACCGATGTCATGTTCATCTCATTTGGAAACAGAAATATGGTTTATTTCAGTGTGTTTTATAGTCTTCCTTAATAATAGTTTCTCAGTGTAGGTAAATGGTGAAGCCAAGCTATTAAAATTAAACTGCCTGAATCCCATCTTAATTTCATTGTGAAAATATGGAGCGGAATGCCATCACATCTCCACTGGACTCGCTGTCACTCAGAGCTTATTATTATCTCATATAAGAGAACCTGCCAGGCCTTAGGAAGCGAACACACCCTTCTCAACGGCCTGCAGGTAATAAATTTGAAGTTTACTGAGCGCCTCTGTCTATTTTTACTGGTGGGCTCAGTGGCCCAGAGGTTCTGCCCTGTGTTGCGTTAGTTTTATAAGTGAGTAAATCTTGGTGAATTGGACCTAACTTGACTACAACTTTGTATTGATGGATAATAGAATGTTATGAAGGTTTTTTTTTCTAGATACTGAAATTGCTTTACAGTATAGGCCTACTTATTACAGAGTCCTTCTGATGCAGCCTGGGTTAAAGCATTGATAGACTGATATATCAGTCAGGCCTATGAATGCCAGTATTTTGCCATTTGAGATACTGTCTGTGAATTATCTCATCAGCCAATGAACATGCCTGCTTGGACAAAGAGTGACTGTTGATAATTTTGTCAAAGGATGATTATAATAGCTAATTTGTCAGTAAGTTTTGAGTAAATATTGTGCAAAATTTATGGAGCCTCTAAAGTGACATTTGAAGAAAATATGTTAATGTGCACAAGAAAATTTTTGTGCATGTGTCTGAAAATAATTAGGGTTTTTTTCAGCAAATGTCACTCATTTTTATGTTTAGTTGCATTATCTGCATTATATCGGACAGTGGCCACTTTGTTTTCTGGATGTTGTCAATGATACAACCAAATATTGTGAGGGGAACACATATAAGAGTTCAAGAATTGGTCATTGAAACACCATATTTATTAATAGCTATTCTGAATATGGGGGATTGCATGTCCTCAGTAATGTTTATGGTTATGGTCCTGGATATTGTTGTCAGCATCAGCCACTGAAAACCTACAACTAGTTAAGACATGGGTGCCCAATCCTGTTCCTGGAGATACAGTGGGTACGGAAAGTATTCAGACCCCCTTAAATTTTTCACTCTTTGTTATATTGCAGCCATTTGCTAAAATCATTTAAGTTAATTTTTTTTCCTAAATTTAAGGGGGTCTGAATACTTTCCGTACCCACTGTATACCTTCCTGAAAAGTTCAGCTCCAGCCCTGATCAAACATAGCTGAACCAACTCATTAAGATTTTCAGGAACACTTGACAATTACAGACAACTGTGTTTGATGAGGGCTAGAACTGAACTCTGCAGGTAGGTACTGTAGATCTCCAGGAACAGGACTGGGCATTCCTAAGTTAAGAGAACCCAACCACTTTTAGACAACTTTCTCCAGGGTTTGAACATACCAATTAAATACTCAACCATAAAGTGACCTATCCAAAATGATCTATCAGAGACCGATCAAAAAACACTTTGTCTTGAACTCTACAATTTTACGCAAAAATATTCAATCACTAAGCCTCATGAAGAGGCTTTGAACCCAGCAGATGCTCAGATACCCTACAGAGCGTGAAGGATATGAGGTCACAGCTCTTCTCTTTATGGAGCTGGGAATTAGTCATGAAAACTATGAATATTTTGAAAGCAGGCTTGCTGTTAGAACGCTACCTGATTAATTTCCTCTGCCTGCATGAAGGGCAGATAGGAATGCTTGTAATTATTTATGAATAGTGTGTTTTATGATTTATATTCAGCTGGTGCTGTTAAAAGACATGCTTAAAATGCTCTAATTTAATGCTGTGGAATGTTTTAGATGAACCTTTGTTGCATAGTTTGAATGCTTCTTTTTCTACGTATATTGATATTGTATGCTAATTTGTTCAATATCTTAAAACCATTGTGTTTTTCATGCCAGGAAACTCTTTTCTCCTGTGTCAACTCTTTCCCCACTAATTATCTGCTTAGTTGATTACTTCAGCTGCTTTATTGACTTGAATGTGGAATCCCGTCAATGTTTTCTGACCTTTCTACCACCTCTTTATGCCGATTATCTTGTTGACATCCTACAGAGATTTGCAGGATATCCCTATGAGATGTTGTCTCACATTTCACACACCAAAGTTCATGAGTAGCATGTTGTAAAGACTTTTAACACTCTTTGTAGTTTGATGTCAGTTACCCTGTAAAGTGAGTTGAGCCATTAGGCATAATTAGCCAGTGCTGTCAGTCAAAGGTAAAGGAGAACTTTACAGTACCCCACATAATGCAAAAACATCTCATTCTCATTACTGCAGTGCAATAAAATAATGATATATTATTTGAGGGTACAATTTTTTGTTTATTTTGTGACGACAGCGTACTTACAGATGCAGCATCATGCAAAAGCAATTTTTGGTTACCGATGACATGATGACATCATAGAAGTGTGCTATTTGCAGTCAGCCATGATTACTTTATTGCAACATAATATTTAAAAACTATTAATTTCTTTATTAACATTTTTTTCCCATTATGGTAGCATCTGTTGCACTGAATTTAATTTATGCTGATTTTAACAGGATGAATTTCACAACTGTATATGAATTTTTGGCACTGCAATAATGAGAATTGGGAAAGAAAATGTGCCTAATTTTCATGAAATTAATGTCAGAATGCAGAGCTAACTTAATGATCCCAAAAATATAATTTCATATATTTTTTTTTGATTTTGTGGTGAAATATGTCCAAGGCTGTGCTTCATGAGATTCACCCAAAGAGTATAACAGGTATGTTTATTTATGAAAAGCAGAGAAGAACTTCAAACTTGGTGGGGAGGTTTAAAAATGAGTCCTTGTTTTCTCAACACTGTATAATCCTATTTTGAGTGACATTTTGTGTTGATGGTTGATTTGTCTTTGCTAAAGCTAACTCAAGAGCAGCGGAGAAGCATGTGCTAAACATTAGACATTTAAGCCAAGACATTGACTCAGTGCTTTTGGATTCTAAAGGACAGATATGTTTTGATAGGCCGAAAAAGTTCACCTATTTAACTTAAAAGTAGAGGAAAGCAACACATGCACTCTGTACAAAGTCAGGTTAAAAGCCAACATGAAACGCCATTCGCAACCCTTTGTGTAATGTATTTCTGATTTGTTTGTTTGATTGAATCGGCAGAGCGGACAGATATGTGCATTTAATTCAGCATAAAGTCTTATACAATGTGTTGATTAAATGTTCCATATATGCGTCTAATTATTACTTAATGGACTATTAGTGCAGTATGTCAAGTGCATAGTTGGGTTTGCACAAATTTCTCAAAGTAGGTGCACACTCAGAAAACAGGGCACAGCAGCAATTTCAGCCGCCGCTTAAACGAAACAAGGCCATCTATAAGTGGACACAAGTATGTGAGGAAGGTCAATAATCACGTTTGACAAAGTATAATGAGATGGTTGAAGTATGTTCCCCGCATCCTAGTGCTAAAGTGTGCTGATGGCAATCAGTGCGTTTGGTTTAGGCAGGATTAGACTGGTCTTGCATTCTTCCCTAAACCTGTTTTAGAAAATCACTAATCCCAGACAACAACAGTAACATGCTGTTACATGTCACTTTGCCTGCCTGCCGTGATCACGAGAATATCTAGTGGAATATCCTGAAATGATTCATTATGAAAGTGCGGGAGAGAAGGTGTGCTTTGAGTTCCCGTTGGGGAAAGAGATGTTTAATCATTGACCGTGGCTTACTGAGTCTCTGTTCATTAAAGTCAAAATGAATAATTGACATTGGAGCTTAAAACAAGCTCAGATGAATGTTAGATAGCGGTATTAGTAACTTATCTCCATGTAGATATTCACAGTCTGCTGAAGTTTACTGTGTTTAAAATCCTTATTTGAACTAATACGCCTGGTTTCGGATAGTCAGACTTTTGACTCTGCATAAAAGATTGCAGAACCACACTGCAGCATATTCTGGTCCGGGACTGTATGATTGACATAAAAAAACTAAAAATGATTTAATATATATTGGTGGCATATTGTTTAATGCACAATATTAGTGTTTTTTTATTTATTGTATTAGTCAATATTGGATATTCAGTTTTGTCTGTTTACCATATTTTTGCATTTAAATGGCCATAATCTAACGCTCACTTGAAGTTAACATTAAATAAAAAAAATTAAAACATTATTTTAAAAGCACTATTAAAAGTAATTGTTAGAAAATCTCAAAATTATCTTTTTTTTTTATTGTACATTATAATGTTATTATGCCTCACTTATGAACTTTTAATAAATATTTAAAATGATTTATTATTTTTAATTCTTATTTATAATAAACATTTTAAATGATTTAAATCCTTCATGTATAATGCATTATAAAGGTATTCATAATGTACATTATGCATTATATTTTTTTCATAAATAATTGTAACCAAAGATAAAATGCATTATAATATTTGCAGATTTTTTGTTACATCTGAAATTGTTTGTTTGTTGTGTTTTAATGCATTATTCATTACATACAGTGCATTGTAAGGTACATGTAATTTATGCATTCAAATACTTTTATAATGCATTATATATAAGTATTTTTTTTATTTTATTAATTTAAAATAGTATTGAATTTTAATACTGGCCATTTATCTTTTCTCATAATATGAAAATAATTATCGGCTTGCCGTTAAGTCTCGAGCTAAAAGTCTCGTGCATATGTAGATAAAGTCTTGTGCAACTTGACTGAAATTGTATAGCATCCAGCCAATCAGATTGGAACTTTTGGTATGTGGACACGCTGTCTTAGGCCAAGACTATAATTTTGCAATATTACTGGGTGTTCTGGTACAGGATAATGTCCGGAAGAGTTTTGGCGAAACAGAAGTTCACTTTAAAACTGTGATGTTAAACCGCTGTCATCTTAAGTCCATGTATCAGCAATAAACTGGTTGAGCACATGCACAACTGTGATGCTGAATATGCTGCAATATTAAAGGTGATAAATAAATTACAGCTTCATTTTCATGCTCTCAGGTCTCAGTTTCAGAGCTGTTTGTTCCTGTGAATCTAGGTGATGTGCAACAGAAGTGGAATGTCGGCTGTTTTCATCTAGAGGTGACGTACATTTTAATGCCGAAAGCCCCAAGGCGATGTCAGGGCCCGTCAGAACAGGTGCCTCACCATCTGGGTGTCTTTTGTTACTGCTTTTTTCCACCTTTTGAATTTGCTTAGTAAACTTCAAGATTTTACACTCTGAATATATAATGTTTTGTTCACATACAGTATAGTACAAGTCACATACATTTAAAATGAGAGACACTTAGTGCTTAGGTTGCACTGTTGGTTTTATACTACTGGTCAAAAGTTTGGAATGATTAAGATTTTTAATGTTTTTGAGAGAACTCTCTTTTTCTCACCAAGGCTGTATTTATTTGTTAAAAATACAGTAACAGTGATATTGTGTAATATTATTACAATTTTAGTAGAGATGCACCGTTCGATCGGCCAGGGATCGGATTCGGACGATTTTCCTCATGATCGGCCCGGATCGGTGATCGGTCGGTCAGTCTCACTTCTATCCGATTTCGGGCCGATCCGTTTTGTTACCAGCGGCACAGGCAATAACATCAGCCGCGCATTCTCGCTCTCTTCTCTCCGACGACCCCTTCTCTCTCACACACGTCTCATTCGCTCCGGTTAAATGCTTGTATTGCGCATTATAGTCATTACCGCAGGTTTCGCGTTTATACCACCACTGATCTATATTAGTGGAGCGCACAAGCCGCGCTCAGTCTCAAACAGCTTGTGAGCCACAAATACCAAAATGAGTGGCTAACTACGCTAAAACGTTCAAATACATACAAAATTATGTCAAAATGCCCGTCTTGGCGAGTATCCAGTTAAACACAGTCAGTTTTGGAATGTTAAATAGTTGAGATTAATGCGGCCCTGCGCATGTTGTGTAACAGTATATTGGGTCCGTGGATAAACTCTTAAAGGGACCGCAGTCCAATATTCCTGCTGCTGTCTGTCATGCTAATCAAAGAACAAAAGACAAAGAAAATCATTTTCTACTCTTGACTGAATACGTTTTATAACTTTAATGGTAAGCATTAATCTGTATTTAATTTTTACAATGAAGACTACAGACATTAAAGTGGATGTGTTATTTTACATTTGATTACTTTAATTTCTGTAGTATTTATTACCTGAATAAAAACTTACTTAACCTGAAAAACGTAGTTTCATAGGTCTCTTTATTCTATTGCATTTATTTGTGCTGTTGTTTGCCATTTTTTTATTTGTTCTTATTACTGACTTTTTACTTGTGTTTTTTTTATGAAAATAAAACTTTGCGTTGAAGAAAAGTAGATTTTTGTTTGTATATGCTGTCAATTATAGTTCTTAGAAAGAAAATCGGAATCGGCAAAAATCGGTATCGGCAGATCACACTAACGAAAAAATCGGAAATTGGAATCGGCCAAGAAAATTGCAATCGGTGCATCTCTAAATTTTAGATAACTGTTTTCTATTTTAATATATTTAAATTTATCCCTGTAATTTAATATGCTGATATAATATAATAATATGCTGATTTGCTGGTCAGTTATTATTGGTGCTCAATTATTAATAATTATGGTTGTTGTTATTATCAATGTTGAAAAAAAATGTACTGCTTAGTATTTTTGTAGAAACTGATTTTTTTTTTCTTTTTTTGAGGATTTTTAATGAATCGAAAGTGCAAAAGAACAGCATTTATTTGAAATGAACATACTTACTCCAGACCTTTGAATATTAGTGTTTCCACAAACATAATAAGCAGCACAACTGATTTCAGAGTGGGTAATAATGTGAAATGTTTCTTGAGCAGCAGATCAGCATATTAGAATGATTTCTGAAGGATCATGTGACACTGAAGACTGGAGTAATGATGCTGAAAATTCAGCTTTGCAGCACAGGAATAAATTACAATTTAAAATGTGTTAAAATAGAAAATGGTTATTTTAAATTGAAATAATATTTCACAATATTACTGTTTTTACTGTATTTTTTGAACAAATAAATGCAGACTTAGTAGACATAAAAGACTTCTTTCAGAAACATTAAAAATTGTAATTAGTGTGTAATAGAATTCTTTATATAAAAAGCCTCAATGAAAGCAAACATTTAGAATTAATATCCAGTTTGACTCACAGTTGACTCCAGTAGTTTGTTTGTTGCCAAGCTAATGATCAGTCCATCAGGCACCAAGCAAATCGATGCAATGCCCTAAAAAGCTCAAAAATATAGCACACACAAATTTAGAATACAACATTTTTCTCACTTCGTCCACCTTTTTTTCCACTGGGCACTGAGCTATGCACTCTGGGATTGCTTTCTTTGTAAAAATTGTATGTGATGCTGGTTAAGATATCTTAGGGGGCTGCATAATTATCATGTCGAGTTTTAGCCTTTGCATTGTGAGCATGCCTGCAGTATAATGCCTTAAAATGCTGCCTGCGTATGCAGCTCACTACATTCTGGAAGAGACATTTTCTTTGTCAACAATTGACTCTTTTGTGTTGTATTTTTATTTCTCTTGAGGAAATTTAGAGGAAACATCTGAAACATGTTAATACTTGAAAAAGTGTACACTTCCACATAATTGAACACAAGAACCTCTGAGCAACCTGCATTCCAGGTTCTTTAATATGCCGAAAGGGTGCTAAACATTTTTTGATGTATGCCTTTTAGTGTAAGGTGCAATCTATAATAAGCCTAATTTATATAGAAAGGAGATGTGTTTGCATGAAAATTGCATAACGCAGTGCTATACAGTGCCAGGAATGTCTGGATAAACTGGATTGTGGCTGGTTAGTGAATAATAAGAACATTTTTGCGGTAAAATGCAATGCACAAAGTGGCGTAGCTGTTTCATGAAATCTCCTCAGACTGTTCAAATGCCCAGTTTAATTGCATCATTAAAAAAGAACAAGAAAAACATTTGACTGAAAATTAGCTTGGTAGAAACATAGCTTGGAGGTGTTTTTTTATTTAAAGACAGAGGATTGAATTAAAAACAGACCAAAAATCTGGGCATTCCACCAATACAGAGAGAGAGAGAGAGAGAAAGGGAAGCAACACTCACATTTTTGTCCTTGACAAGGGCTCTTCCCTTCCTCTGTAATGTGTGTGTGTTTGTGTGTCCTAGAAAGAGGGAAATAAAAAGCACAAAACACTCAGTTTGCCGCCCTTCGAAGTCACAAGCGTGTTACCATAACAAATGTTTGAGGCATTCCTTTGCAGCATGACTGCAAAAACTTGACAATTCAGTAAACATGATCATCAGGGAAACTTAATATAGTCCTTTATCATTAATTTAAGACACCTGACATCTGTTCTGTCATGGTAACATAGCATGGGGCTGACATGCACATGAACGTTGCACGCTGTGCCTGCAGTGGTGTTTTGTGGTTATCAAGCATGACTCAGAATTCGCATCTCGATCCGTGGCCTTTGCTCGCACATGGTCGTGTTTCTCGCAAGCTGTTCAAACAGAGCTTAGTGGCTTGGCTTGATAAAGAACAATTAACATGACAAAGCCTCTAAAAATAATCTTCGATGGTAACTTCGATGGTAATTTGAGGGAAGGTATCCTGTATGGCTTCAGAAGATTATAGACAGCCCAGAGGGTGACATTTTGCAGAACCTGCCAGAGATTTGACAACTTACAGCAACGTTAAAGCACATTTGGTTGCACTGTTTAAATTTGAAATCCTCTTATGAATTAGAGGATTTGAAGGCTTTTCCAGTTTATAATTAGTTGAACTGTCGTCTTATGCATTTTGATGAAGGCTGACCTTTCCTAATGTGCCTTCTTTTCCTTTTTTTCCCGCATCCGAGCATTTCTCGCACTCTTTGACAAACATCCTAAATTGATCAAGCGAAGCTTGCTCAGACATTCTAGTGCAAGCCACAGAATATTTGAAATATCCCATCTGACACCTGGAATCCACCATGAAATAAACTCATGCAGTGTTAAATCTCAAGTTAATATCTCACCGGCTCTCCTGTTAAGCTGATGGATAGTAGTACTTGCAGCATCTACAGTAGGGTGGCCCTTATTGGGGGGTAATTTTTTTTATTGGAAATGTTAATCTCTCACCCCCTCATTTGTTTCTCCACTAGAAGTATTTAATGTATGCAAAATACCATCCAGATAATTGGTCATTTAGGGTACGCTCAAAGAATGTATCTTTTTATCAACAGGTACTTCAAGATCTGATTTGTAATATTAGCAAAGGTTTTGTTCACTGTGTGTGTGTGCTGATTCTATGTCTGGATGGGTTAAATGCAGAGCACAAATTCTGAGTATGGGTTACCATACTTGGCAACATGTCACGACAATGGCAGAACACTCGGAACTTCGTTATTCTTGATCTCTGTCAGGGCTTCCTAAATGAAGATCCTGGTACCTGGACAAACAATGCAAATGCAAGAAAGAGGTGTTGCGTTTATCCAAGAGTACAACGGACTCCTCTCAAAGACTGAAGAACAAACGCAGTTCATTATGCAGATTGACAGAGAGCACCGCAATCTGTTCCCAGGTCCCCGCAAGAGTACTGTGGTTGAAGGACTTGTTGGATCATCATAAATATCTAGATCAGATCTCAGTTTTGGATTCACTTTCTTCACCAGTGCAGTAATTTCACTTTTTAACATTCTGCTTCTACGTCTGCAAGAACTTTGCGGCTGAAGGACATGTCAGATTGTTATCATGATCTAGATCAGATCGCAATTTTTCAAAGATAAGTTCAAATCAGCAGCGCTGTAATTTAACTTTTTAAATGTAACTTTTTTTAATTTAAGATTTGATTTTTGGCATTTTATGCCTTTTATTTCGATAGTACAGTAAGTGGACAGGAAGCGAAGTGGGAGAGAGAGAGGGGCACAGGATCGGGAAAGGTCCGCGAGCCAGGACTCGAACTCGGGACGACTGAAGCGCAATGGCGCTACATGTCGGTCTAACAACACTGTTCTGTGTTTTCGTTTTTAACCTAATTCACAGTTGGTCTTGTATAATTATTAATTACGTGCTGTTATGGACATTAAGACAGAATTTACATTTTGTTGAGCACACCCCAAACATAGTCCAATCTCAGCGAAATTTTGTTTGTTTCCATTTCTCATGAAGGGGAGTTGACTGGGTGGGAGAGAGCAGAAGATTTCAAAAGTCCAAAAATAAGGGCAACCTTAATCAACAGACTTAGTGGTGAAAATCCCAGCTTAATGATTAGCTCACTGTATGACTTATTGACTCATCTTTTTTTTAGTGCTTGTGCAAGAACCCAGTTTCTGATCGACCAGCCTTCTTCCAAAAATCTTTAGGTACTTTTGACAACATCCAAGTAGTCTCACAAAGTCAGACTTCTGGCTGTCTGTCTTGGAACTTTACCAACAGGTAAAGACCAACCACTGTTGTGTTTGTTGTTTTTTTCCATGACATTTCAGGGCCTTTACATGCTGAACACAAACAGCCCAACAGGAAGAGACAGACACCACTGCATAAAATCCAATCCTTAATGAGTATTTTTATGAAATGTTGCAGTTAAAATAAATAAAAATCTTTGAAACAAGGTAAACATACTTGTGAATCAATACTGCATGAGATATTAAAGGGGTCGTATGATGCGATTTCAAGTTTTCCTTTCTCTTTAGAGTGTTACAAGCTGTTCGTGAATAGATAAGATCCCTAAAGTTGCAAAGACTAAAGTCTCAAACCCAAAGAGATATTCTTTATAAAAGTTGAGACTCGTCCACCCCCTCCTAAAATGCCTCGTTTAAACACGCCCCCACATGTCTACGTCACGATGTGGGAAGATTTGCATAACGCCGCCCAAATGTTTACGCAAAGAAAGAAGGGGTAACTTTATTGTTACTGCCACACGCCATGTTGTGAAGATGTTGTGTGTTTCGTTGTGAAAGCGAAACTACTTTGTTTGGCCTTCCAAAAGAGGACACGTAACGCAACGCCTAAAAAGACAGTACAAGTCATTATAATCCGTAATTATGTGCCCACTGGATGCAACAAATGCCTCGTTTATAATGGGTTTTAATGTTTTTGTCTC
>NW_015549647.1:655556-656033 GCF_001515605.1 Sinocyclocheilus anshuiensis
GCAGCACATTTTATGGAGGACTGTTTCCTGATCCTGGGAGAGTAGACTACAATGCCGGCTGTTCTGACTCACAGTCTGTAAGTACGTTTTCATATTTAAAGAATTTGCCACTGACGATTCAAACGCGAGTTTTGAGCAGTGTAGAGTAGCGCTTGTTGTTTGTCATTTCTCCGATCACAAATGCAGACATGGTTTTATGTTTACACGGCACGATGTAACGCAACGCCTAAAAAGACAGTACAAGTCATTATAATCCGTAATTATGTGCCCACTGGATGCAACAAATGCCTCGTTTATAATGAGTTTTAATGTTTTTGTCTCGTCGGCCGGGACACGGCATCACAATATGGTAAGGGGCGTAACATTTCCACGCTTGTCACACGCTTGAGGTATTCGGCCAGTCACAACGCACTGGATCGCTGGCCAATCAGAGCACACCTCGCTTTTCAGAACGATGAGCTTTGTAAAAATCGACGC
>NW_015549647.1:656057-665259 GCF_001515605.1 Sinocyclocheilus anshuiensis
ATGTGGAAAATAATGTGTTTTTTGAACCTTAAACCGCATAAACACATTTCATTACACCAAATACACAAAATAATGTTCTTTTTAGCAACATCATATGACCCCTTGAAAGGGATAGATTACCAAAAAATGAAAATTTGGACATGATTTGCTCAATTTAATGTAGTTCCAAACATGTTTTTTTTCCTTCTGTGAAAGAATGTGTTGTTTCTCCTTAAAATGAAAGTCATTTTCACTGTAGGGGCAAAAACATTTGAAACATTCTTCAAAATATCATCTTTTATGTCCAGCAGAATAAAAAAAAGCCATACAAATTTGGAAAAGTAAATCATGTGAGAATTCAGAATTTAAATATACAGTGCACAGCATAAATGAGTACACTCCCTCTAAAACTTAACAAATTCAGCAATTACTCTACTTAGAAGACATGTTAGGGTTCTTTGGAGATGTAATGTTCCAACAAGCCTGCTTGATCAATTACCAAAGAAGAATGCCAAAATTATTCAGCAAAATAAGATTTTCTTATCAGTATATTGAACCAAAACTTTTAAACACAAGTAATTTCCTGACAATTATATAGCACACTGAATCATACTCAGACTTAATGCTGGCAGCAGTGGAACCACTTGGGAGAGAACTGCCAGGTGACTTATTTCTTAGCATAAAAAAGGACAATGGTACAAGAGGAATAATGTTGTCTTACTGCACTGGTAAGATTTCTTCATTCCACTCAATTTTAACAAAACAAAAAAATGACTGTACTGGCAATTTTTTTTTGTGTTAAGTATATGCAAGTAAAAACATTTATGAAAACAAATCTGTAATGAAAAATATTTAAAAAGTCTATTTAAAACTCACTAAGAAGTAATTTTTGCACTGTGACTGACATATAAAAAGAGTTCTAACATGGCAACCTTGTTAAACCAAACTTTGTTTCCTGGTGGACTGATGAAAACTTGTACACCATGACTCATTGAAATTGTGCAAAGCCAGCAAAACTAAGTTAGACAGTTTGAGAAAGCTTTTGGTATTTTTGTGTGCAATATGCATCAGGGAAGTCTTAGGGTGTGCCATCAGCCTGAGACTCTCACCAAACAAACTCATCAAACCAAACAATATCAGAAACAACAGCTGGTCTGATGACACTGTCAGGTTATCTGACTCAGTAGATCATGGTCTTGAGCTTGTCCTGCAGGCAATGCATAGACACACCCCCTCCTTCCTCCTCCATGCATTCCATTTTAAGGTTAGTAGAGGTGCTTGAACTCCACGGTGTTCGAAAATGTGTTTTTGAGCTTTTATGAAGGTGCGATATAGCCGTTATGAGTTCCATTGAGTCTTGGCTGGGTGTGGAACCATGCAGAGGATATTACAGATAGGGAGCTTTGGAGGTTGTGAAGAACTTGTTCCTGTCTGAACAGAGACTTTATTGTATGGGGCAACTAACGTTTAGCACAGAGGAACACCTGACAGAGAGGCCATTGATCATTTCTAGCAGCCCTGTGCAGCTCAATAACATCCCAAGCAAGAAAGAGAGACACTCAGGGAGACTGACACAGTCAGCTGTCTGCCAGCCAGCAACATCTGGTCCTCCCTAGAGAGGTTTAAGAAATGTTATTACACCAGTGGTTGGACTGAAGTTGCAGGCCAATGTGTTAATGTGTTTGGTCTTGGCGGAATATGCTGCTGTTGCAGATAGTGCTATCATGATAACTGCAATATTGTAATACCATGATACTGAATATAATAGCTCAATGAGGTCATTTATATAGCAAGCAAAAAAAAAAACTTGAATTAATAAAAAAAAAATACTACGATAATATCGCATATTGCGATATTGAGCCACTCCAAATCACTGCAAGGGAAATTTATTCACTACGACAAGTACCGAGACTTGCTACTGCCAATACATCCACAGACATGCTGCTGTGAGCATGCAAGAAATACTGCTGCTGCACAGATAACATGCATGAAATTACCCCCATACATGAAACACCCTGTAAAAGATCTATACAGGTGGAGCTGGGGAAGTTGGAGGGTTTCTGAAGTGCGCTGCAACTGCAAACACTAGCCAAGTATTTGAATGTTGAGCAGAAAGCTAATTGGCTGCAGATGCAACTAAAACCAATCAGCTGCACCATCTGAGCAATGATGTGATTATCTTGGCCTGCGCCATCTAGAGTTTCATGACAGAACTTTGTATTAAATGTATCTGTATTTTATGTCAAATACTCATGCTGCATTCCATTTACATCGGAAGTCAGATTTCGGAGCTGGGAATAACTTCACACCCAAGTTGACCTCGTTCCAGTACACAAATCAGAAAACTAAGATGGATGCATCCATTATTACCAATACCAGTCAATTAAAAATGTGGAATTTGCTAAGATAATACCGCAATATTATGTCCACAGATAGAGGTTGGATAGTACTGTCTGTAGCACTGAGTTTATTGAGATAAAGACAAACTGAAGTGATAATAAACAATGTATTTCTGTTGTTTCACTTCTGTTGATGTAATGAGCAGCCATATTGGATTCTGAAGTAGGGGTTGTTGTGGTTCCTCCAAGTTTCCATGTTAGAACTCAGATTTGAGGGTTCATTCCGGTTAAAAGTTTTTACTGGGAACAATTTCTCAATTTCTGACGTACAAATGAAACACAATTAAATTCAACCAATTACTCAATCAAAACACTACACTCTGTGTCAACATCAACAAAAGTAATTTTTGTACCACTCCCATTACAATAAGTAAAGTTGTCTACACTGAAAAATTAATCTCTTTCTTGTATCCTACCTGCACTTTGTTGTTTATGATGAGAGATTCATGAGATGAGTGCACAATTCATAAGTGAGCGCATGCACTGAACAAAACTTTGGCATTTTCAGCAGTGACTAATCTAAAGGCTTCTGACTGGCCACTGCATTCATAAGCTTAACAGAAACGTGATTTGTTATAATGCACTATAACTCTGCAAGAAACACATAAAATTAAATTTGATGCAGCATTTACAAATCTACAGTAAATTTAATGTCGCAATTGACACTTTTTATTCATTTTCACATTTAATTTTAATTGTGCCAGCAGTAATAGATTTTGTTTAATAGTGCAGAAGCGTTTTTGCCCCCTTGTCTGGAATTTGGTTTGTTTGTGTTCATTCTGATGGCATTTTTGCCCCAGGCCCCCATTCATTTCCGAACCTGGTTAACAGTACATACGGCACCTGTGAGAAAACGTCACATTGTTTCTGTTTTCTATTGTTTCCAGGTGTACATGTCATCATACCATGTAATATCACCTTTTGGAATCTGCCATCAGGGCTGTCTTGCACTATTTGTGACATACACAGTCACTTTAACAGACATTCGCACATTCATATTCCTTTTGGATTCACGCAGACTTCATTGGAATCCTGTGTTTTCATATGCTGCAGTGTTTACAGTGTCACTCACCGAGACCTGCAGCATTGTTACAACCACCACACTAAACATTTCAAATTCTTCTCATACACTCTTAAAAATAAAGGTGCTTCAAAAGGTTCTTCAAGCGATGCCATAGAAGAACCATTTTTGGTTCCAGAAAGAACCATTCAGTCAAAGGTTCTTTAAAGAACCATTTCTTTCTTACCTTTTTTATAATCTGAAGAACCTTATTTCGCCACAAAGAACCTTTTGTGAAACCGAAAGGTTCTTCAGATGTTAAAGGTTCTTTATGGAACCATTTAGACCAAAAGGTTCTTCTATGGCATCGTGAAGCACCTTTATTTTTGAGAGTGTACCCCCCAGTGAACACACACATACTTATGCACACTCAGACATACACAGGCACTCACACACACAAAAGCACTGTGTTCTGCAGTACTACGGTCAAATTCCACAAACACTATTTTGGTGTCTCTGACCTAAGGAGAATCGAAACGGGGCCGGCCTGCAGAAAGTGAATCGATGCTCATAGAAGAGCTGCCCCCAGAGAAGTAATAAAGTCAGAAATATGAACCAGGGCTCTGCTGACGAAGTAAATGCAAAGAAAGTCCAAACTTACTGAGACTAGAGAGCGACACAAACCACTGCAAGCCCATTTAAAATGGAGAGCTAATTTAATATTTTTCGCTGTTATGAATGTTTAATCATTTAATATGTTAATTTCAGATGTGTATTCAAAAAAGAACACCATACTGTATTAGGCCTTAAAGGAATAGTTCAGCCAAAAATGAAATTCTGTCATCATTTACTCACCCTCAAGTTGTTCCAAACTAGAGTTTCTTTCTTCAGTCGAACACAAAAGATGATGTTTTGAAGAGTGTTGGTAACCAAACAGTAGATGGTCCTCACTGACTTCCACAGTATGGAAAAAAATACTATGGAAGTCAATGGTTAGCAGCAATTGTTTGGTTACCAACACTCTTCAAAATATCTTATTTTGTGTTCAACAGAAGAAAGAAATTCATATAGGTTTGGAACAACATGAGGATGAGTAAATGATGACAGAATTCTAATTTTTGGGTGAACTATCCTTTTAAAGGAGTAGTTCACCCAAAAAAAAAAAACTGTTAATGCATTAACTATCAAACATGTGCTAACATATAAATAAGGCTGCGTTGTTTATGCATGAATCCATATGACTCCAGTCGTGGTTAAGGATAGCTCTTCATTGGTGCATGATTAGCTCAGGTCTTCACTAATCATGAGTTCATGATTAAGTATTAATTCATGGTATTAGTACATGATTATTCATGTAACTTTATTGTAAAGTGTTACTGCATTAAGATATGTGGCTAAAACATGAATGCTGATAAACAAAACAAACTCTAGATATTCTTGCAAAGTTGCATACTCCCTCAAGATGGTTAACCACTTCTTTGTCTTGTGTTCTTTCATTGTTAATATTAAAAAAAAACAAAAAAACATGCAATGCATTCTCAGGCTAGCAGCAAAAAATATGAAAACCACAGTGCTTGAATTCTGCCTTGTTAAAATGCGGAAAAATAATTCACTGTTTTAACCGCAGGTATCCTTGTTATAACATGCTTTGCATTACATAATCAGGGCATTTATACACATGCACCACATTGCCGCTATTGTATATACTGTATAATCTCTGCCTCATTTAGGTCACAAGACATTGTATTGTAATAAATGGCAGTCCGTTGGACGTCTAGGCTGTTTTGTGAAGCCTCCACAAAGAGCTTTGCTTTTGCTGACGCACAAAACAAGCACTGGCATTCAAACTAGACAATATGGATTATGCGATACAATAAGAAACACATTTTTTTTGTACTGTGTCTCTCAGTTTAACTCAAAAGACTTGTTCTTCCCTCCAAGAAAAATCTGATAAATATGCCTGAGTTATCAAGAATCAGGTCAGATAATTCAACATGTACCTAAATGTGGGGTGTAAGGAATGACATGCAGGGAACAGGCTTTCAACAACAGTATACTGATGTCATGCTAATGTAGAGCATGTCAACTTTGCAAGGAGGAGATAGATGTCTGTCATAGACAAGCCATGACGTAGCATTAGCACGTCATGTTGAAAGACAGTTTGCAAACAAGCCTGTCATGTTCAAAGTGCACTCAAATAATCAAATACAAATACATGTATACTTTCTAGAAATGTACTGCAGCGAAAGTGTATTTGAAGTACAGTACATAGCCTAGTGAAAAAACAGCGAGACATAACATTAAGTGTACACAGATCAACAATTAAACAAGCTCAGGTGTTTCAAAGTCCTTAGATTCTGCCTATGTATATTGTTGACAGCAAAGCATAAGTTTTGAAAGAGAGACATTGTTAAAACTAGATGTCATGAACTGTGTGAAGTCCAGATGAGTTTAGAAGTACAATCAGTACCAGCAGGATTTAACCTCTAGGTTGGAGAAAAAATGAGCAGTTGCCATAGAGATATCTGAAAATGTTCTTATTGTTTGGAAGTGTTTATTACAGTAGACTGCTGGTATTAAGCCGCCAGTGGCTAATGCTGTGTTTGAAATTCTCTGCATGCACAAATGTGGGAAATGAACATGCAGTCAGGTCAAGACTACAAACACTCAGCAATCGCATCAATGCAGCTTCCTGTTGCCGTTTTAGCCGTCCACATTCAAGGCTAGTTGAATACAGATGTGTATCCTCTCCCCACGGAGGGCTGTGTGCCCTGCTCCAGGTGCCCTGTTGACAGATTTCTTATTGGTTTGTGAGCTCTAGTACGGCTGTCAGAATTCCAGCTAGGCATCTTTTCAACATGTTAGTTAACACCAGCAGAGTGATAGCTGCTTTTTAACGAAAAAGTCCAGATAACAAGCCAAGCTTACTAGAAAAACATGCCTGTGACATTTCGGCAAAATTATATTATGTTGCTTCTTGCATGTTTTGCGACACGCTTTTAGCGGTACTCAGTGGACATTTTAAACTGAAACAGATTAATAAATCTGGCAATATTTCATTACATTATTTGTACATATCGCTGCAGTTGACATGAATAAAATGCATCAAATGAATTGTTCGAGTAACGCTAAATGGTTAAAGCTCTATTGCATTTGAACATAAAACGTACACTAGCAAACATGACATAAAGTGCATTTGCTGATGCAACCATACCAGTTTAGAAGACTTTCAGTCATTTTATTGAGTGTTGTGACTGATTTTGTGGCAAAATGAAGATATGATGTTTGAAACTGAAAAAAAAAGAAAAGAAATGAAGATATGGCGTTTGAAACTGAACAACAACAAAAAAAGAGAAAAAAAATAACAAATGTCTGCCAATGGGGTAAGAAAATAATCTTGTTTTCCTTTTGAATGAAGTTTATTTTTCTGATTCTATTGGCAGATATATATTTTTTTGTTATAATCATAAACTCACTTCCTTTTGATAAATTTATCAGAAAACAAGACTTTTCTTATCTTCTTATATTATGTCATTTTGCATCTATACAGTAAATGCATCTTGATTTAAAAATCTTTACATTCGCACTGGAAAACAAAACAATACTGAGGAAGAACATCACTTTTTGCAGTGTCATTTGAAATTACAGTAAAAGTTATTTTCATATTCTAGTGGTAGGGAGCAGAGCTATTCAAACCTTAAGGGGTTTTTTTTGTCTTTAAAAAAGTCTTAAATTTACCATCATAAAACCTGCAGAAACCCTATAGTGTTTCACAGGACTTGTACCTGAGAGCTCCATGTCACAAGTTCAGTGCTTTACCAGGTGAGCTAACGAGCAAGTTTACTATGTCAGAAAAGCCATACATGTGGAGCTGGTTATGTGACACAAGTGTCAAAATAAATGAGTTTACTTGTGTTTTGAGGTCATAACAGTTTTATGCATGGACCTGCATAAAAAAATAATATACTGGACCACTGTTACACCATAATAAAGGATGCATATCACTCTGTCCCTCGGGCAGCTTTGGGACTCTCTGATCACTGTTTGGTTCATCTTATACTGACCTACAGGCAGAAACTGATATCAGCTAAACCTGTAATAAGGACTGTAGAAGCAGAGCGGGATTTACAAGCATGTTTCGGTTGCACTGATTGGAGTGTTTTTGAAGCTGCTGCCATCGATCTGGACGAGCTCACAGAGACTGTGACATCATACATCAGTTTCTGTGAGGATGTGTGCATTCCTACCAGGACTTATTTAACATACAACAATGACAAACCATGGTTCACAGCAAAACTCAGACAGCTTCGTCAGGCCAAAGAGGATGCCAACAGGAGTGCGGACAGAATCTTGTACCATCAGGCCAGGAACACACTGACAAAGGAGATCAGAGTGGCTATGAGGAGTTACTCTAAAAATCTGGAAAACCAGTTTTCAGCAAATGACCCTGCTTCAGTGTGGAAAAGCCTGAAAGACATTACAAACTACAAGACACCATCCCCCAGCACTGAGGTGAATCAACAACTTGCTGAAGACCTGAATGAGTTTTACTGCAGATTTGAAACTCCCGGTCTCACACCCCCCCTCGCGACTGGCCATGGCATGCACTAGCATGCACTAACTCTTACCCGTCTGGCTGGCGTTACAGAGCACCGAACACCGGGACTGTTGTTGTTGTCTCTGTGTACTGGAAGCTTCTGTCACCAGAACAAATTCCTTGTATTTGCGAACATACTTGGCAATAAAGCTCTTTCTGATTCTGATTCTTTTACAGTAATGTAGGTAGAGGCATGTTTTTCCAATGAGCCTATTTTGAGAAAAGAGTTATCTTATGAAATATTAAAATACTTTGGTCAACAACTTGAATAATCTTGAAGCGCAGGTCAGCAGTAAAAAATCATATTTTTACACTCAGCTGTTGCTAAGGCTACCAAACCATTCCCAGCATTATCGATAAGCACTCATAAAGCAACACCGTTCATCGCAACAGAGTGCAGGCTGACTGCTCACTCAGCCAAGCACTGGGTCGTAGCACAGCTGTGGAGGATATCTGTAGGGCTGGGTATCGAGTTCGATACTTTTTAGGCACCGACCGAATTGCCTCGATACCATCGAGTATCGAAGAACGTCTCGTCGTTCGGTACCAAATTTCGATACCTATGGGGTTAATCTCATCAGCGTCAGTGAGCCAATAAAGGCCCGGGTATACTTCACTTTCGCGTTCCGTTCCGTCTCACGCTCAGCCGCGTCCGCACAGCTTTCAAAATATACTCAACCGCGGATGAGTGCGGACGGACGAGCTCGACACAGGCGCAGTTTGACTTGCGCTCTGTCTCAACTTTCACCTCGCGCATGCGCTGTTGTACGCGGACCGTCCGCGCGGTCTCAAAAAATTGCCTGCACGTGGACGGGGTGCGCGGCTGTCCGCGAGCCCTCCTGATGACGAAAATGGCATAATATGGATGCGGACGGCCAAAGTATACTTTGGCCTTAAGCCTGCAGCACTAGCCGGTGTGTTTGACTAGAAGAGGTGCGGCGCAGATCGATCAGTGTTGATTTATATTCCCCTTTTACTCAAAACTCACTTTAAACCACCATCGAGTGTTTGTAATAACTTCAGATTGCCGTCTAATGTGTGTTTTGGCCATGTAATGTTGCTGAATTTAAATATGTTATTACCTCTGCTCTGATTCTGAGTCAGCGCATCGATCATGGAAGAGAGAACACAGGCAGACAGCGCTGGAAGCTGCTAATGCTCATCAGTAAATCAGAGGAAAATGAATAGAAATCATGATTCTGTCTGAGCTATGCATTTTACAATGAC
>NW_015549647.1:666236-687658 GCF_001515605.1 Sinocyclocheilus anshuiensis
AAATAAAACCAAAGTTTTTTTTTTTTAGATAATGTAATCTTGTTAAAATTGATTTCATAAAATTGGTATCGAAAAAAGTATCGTTCAGGAACCGGTATCGAAGTCAAGGTATCGGTATCGAAAATTTTTGAGCGATACCCAGCCCTAGATACCTGCTCAGTCATCTGGGGCTAAAATGAGGAAAACTCAAACCGCTTTATGAAAATGAAGAGCATGAGAGCAGAAAGTGTGCAGGGTGGTGTGGGGAAGTGTGTCACACTGCGCCAGGGGCACATGCTTAGTGGCGGTGGCTTCCGCGTGGCTGCTCTATACTTGCTGTTTGGATTGTCACATTTATCATTCAACCCAAGTTATTAGCTTGATTTCTGTACATTTATTAATGCATTATAAATAAAGACGTTACCCAGGCAGAAAATAGACAAATGATCCGCAGTTAAACTAAAGCTATTTCAGCTCTAGGGGATTGAGTATTTAGTTTATGTTGCATTTTAAGTCTTGTTTGCTAAAGTAAGCATCAAGGTTTCTGTTGGTCAATACAAAACACTTAGGGTTTGGGATTTTTATACAATTCTGACCATAATATTACATTTTAAAATCAGTAAAAATCAAGATTATGGTGACACATTTATAATGGAAGTGAATGGGCCAATTTAAAAAGCAGATATGTGAAGCATGTAATTTTATAATATGTGATCCTGGAGCACAAAAACAGTTTTTTTTTTATTAGTAATATGCATTGCTAAGGACTTCATTTGGACAACTTTAAAGGCGTTTTTCTCAATGTTTTGATTGTTTTGCACCCTCAGATTCCAGATTTTCAAGTAGTTGTAGTCTCGACCAAATATTGTCCTATCATAACAAACCATACATCAATGGAAAGCTTATTTATTCAGCTTTCAGATGATGTATAAATCTAAATTTTGAAAAATTGACCCTTAAGACTGGTTTTGTGGTCCAGGGTCACATATTTTATAACAACTTTATTTCAACAGTGTATTATTTCAACTAAATAATTTTTACATTTGTTAAAGTTAGGGTTTGTGGTGTAAAGTATATATCTTTACACAGAAAAGTTTGTGAGGTTTTTTAACACATATTGTCTACGTCTTGTGACTATACTTTCCTACAGTTAAAAAAAAATAGGGAACAATGTACTGTATTAGAAATTTTCCGTATTTATTTTTTAGATGTGATTTACCTGTATTTTGAATTTCATTGCGTTATGTTTCAGGGTTAAAAGAAATGTTTGTAAAATTACTGAATAATGTCCTGGCAGAAAATTACCAGTACATTTTCCATTTCTTCTTCTTTTTTTTCAGTGTATAGTGAGTATTTAACGTTGGCCCTGTTTACTTCTCTGTAACCCAGATTCTTGCTGTTTTTTAGGTGAAGAGTTATTAAATTAATTTATTAAATAAATAATAATTTTTTGTAGTAATCAACATTTTCACAAATGCTGTTCATTTGCATTACTTGTACTGAACCTAGAATATTCCTTAAGGATTTTTTGGCAAAAAGAAAAAAAATATCAATAGACTGACACTTAGACCTGAGTCATATCCAGAGACCAGAATATCAGAGAGACTTGTGGGAGGGCTGTTTTGGCTAGCAAGTCAAACCATCTTACAATCATCCAAAATACCCTAGCAACCACATAGCAATGAGCTCACAACCACTCTCGACACCTTAGCAACTGCACAGCACTGCCCTGGCAAACATGTGGGAGTGTGAGTGATTGTGGTAGCGAGGAGGTATATTAAAGCTTTGTTAATTTCTCAACAACTTCTTTCTAAAATGTGAAGCTGACATTGAGCCAGGCTTGAGAATGGGAGAGTATTTAGAGAAAATACACAAAGACAGTGCTGACTCGCTTTGTTTCCTCAGGATTTAGTGTGGTTTCTCATGAATGTGCATAATTCAGAGGATGGGTAGTGTAGATTACGACGGTAAGGATATGATGAAAGAGCCATTATTATATTTTCTGCTACATTTGCAGCCTTCCATCATGTAAACGGTTGAAAATTGTGAATATTAGCGGTGGAAGGTTTGTGTGTGTGTTTATCTGAAAGTGATAGAGTGTTTCATCTGAGTTTCCATGATCCCCTTACCCCTGAGGCTCGATTCATCTCTCACGGTTTCCAGTGGGGTATGTCAGTCACTCAGGCCTGGTCTCCAGCAGGGTAAATATACATTCAGTCTGACTGGCCCCAGCACACATATTTGACCTAAAACCATGTCATCTCTGCTCAATGCTGTATTTACAAGTGCTCTGCGGCATGACTTCCTTTGAAGTCTACAGTCATGAGTTTCTAGTTAGTAGTTTTTGCACACCCACGCACAGCAAAAATGACTCCTTAATTAGTCTTTTGTTGTTGTCGTTTTATTTTGTTACTTGGTTTCCAGTAAAAATCTTTAAAACAAGATACATTTTTTGAGAAGCAACTCTTCATAAGATGTTAAGAATTTTATAGAGTGCATTTTTAACACAAGTATATTTTCTCTTACTGCACTCGCAGTTTTTTCCACTTGATTTACCTTGTTTTAAACACATTTTAACTGTAAAATATATATATATATTTTTTTTTATTAGTGTTTTGCAGGGACAGTGCACATTAATAAACATTACTGTATATGTGCCAGATTTAGACAAAAGCTATTTTTCAGCTATAGTTCCCCTGGACAGAAAGTCACCCTATAAAACAAAAGTAAAATTAAAACTACAAAATAATTAAAATTATGTTATAAACATGCTGAAAAAAATGCATTTTTGTTCTAGCCTTCACAGTGCAAACAATTATTTTTTTTAATCACTATTTATATCCATTATTCATATCCTTGTTTGTAAATAGACATCCTTAAAACAGGATATATTTGCTAAAAAAACTACAATAGTGTGCTTTGATTTTAATTTTGACAACATTGTCAAAACGATCCCCATTCACACGGATCCATGAAAATGACTAAAAACGCTGTATTATGCATGCCAGGCCAGTAGTTGGCGATGTCACTTTGTAAAAAAAAACTTCACAAAGACGTAATACTCATGCACATGACGTCACCAATTCCACAAATAATCATTTTGAGAGTTTACACAGAGACAATAACGGTATAATTTTCAAAAACTTTCACCCATTTTTCAAAAGTTTGTGTTTTTAGGTTCCCAAATTGCACTTGTTGTGCAAATGAAATCCCAAGTATAAAAAGTTAGTATAAAAAGTTTTCTGTTTTTAGCTGAAAATGGTGTCGTGTAAACAGCCCCTAAGATATTAAGACAGAGAACAGAGAACATATCTTATCCAGTACACCCCCGTGCAAATTTGCTCATAATTCAATGCATTTTGTTGTCCTCTAAAACACAACATAAATACATAAGGCTTATGTTTGCAGCATATATCTGAGCAGCATTCTAAAATATGAAAGTATGTTTGTCATATTATATAATCGTAATATAATTTAGCCCTCCGGGATGAGTTTCCAGGTCACAATAGTAATTAAATGGGTGTTGGTGTCATTGTACCTGTGCAGATGGCAGTCCGTTGCCATAGCAACAGCTTGGGTGGACACACCTGATGACGAGTGTGAATGAGAAAGCAGAGAAGCCCATTGTTTCTCGCCTTTTCTGTTGCATTTTTTTTTTATCTTTTCGTCTTTAATTCTCTCGTTTCCTCTTCTTTTTATTTGTGCCTGACGGATACGCATAGCTCCACATTTTAATTAGCATTGAACTTTCTGTTGAGACCTGAAGAGAGTGAATCATCAAAGGCTCGTTTTTGTTTATTCCTCTGTGCTATTCTCGGCAAAGTTTGTCTCCAGAACTCTGACGAGACAGCCTGTTCCCCTCGCAGCAGTTTGGAAGTTACCCATCAGCCTTGGGGAAGAAGAGGAGTAAACACTTTCATTCTTGGTAAAAGCATATCTCTCCCCACTCGCAAAGCGCATGAGAGACACAGGAAGGTTCTTTGTCACAGCCAAGGCCTCATTTGACATAGACTTTATAAGTCCTGTGATTCCCTGCCATAAAAACCCGGAGGTCTCCACAACCTGTGTCAAAACAAGCTCCGCAACAAGCCAGTCAGAAAGAAAAGAGAAGCATTTTGTTTAATCTTGTATTTACTTGTCCGGCTGTATTCGTTGGCACAAACTCAAACAAAGGTGGGTTTATTCTATTTAGCTTTTGCACTTCCATATATTTATTATACACACCCATATTTTTTCCCTCCCCAAGAAACAGACTCTCTCATGCAGGGTGTTCAAGGTATGAACATCAACAAGGATCAAACGACTTGATCTGTGTGTGTTCATGTATGCCGAGTCTAACGTGACCTGAAGGGAACACACAGCTTCTGTTCTCAGCGCTGAGAGCTGAAAGTGAAATTCTTGTGTTGAACCGTTTTCTCCGTTAGCGCTTCAGGCCTGTAAGACAGCTTTGAGGATGATGAAATATCTTACTGAAAACATTTCATATTTGCTCAGTCAATATATAATATATATTAAATATTAAATATATGCGTTTGAATTCTAGGAAATGCATGAACTGGTATAAATGCCCAGAAAAAAAAAATCAGTTAAAGGGTTAATTTACTGCTGGCAACATTGGGTTTTAATAAAAGTTGGCTGTCTGTGCAGTAGAAACATGCACCTGGCATGATCCATGACCAGAGAAAACAGTGTGGTGAAAAAGGTAGGAAAACTTCAACACCCACAATGCACTGGGCTTGATCCAGACTATCTGTGAGTGGAGATTAAAAAAAACGCAGAAGTACGATCTGTAGGTTTTATGAAAACACTGGCAGGCTGGCACTGTCAAAAGCATGCTGGATGATGTGTTTTACATCACCTGGTGGACTTTTGCTGACAAATAAATAGGGATATCTTGGTACATTGTCCATTTACTTATACTACTGACATTGTAACAATTAAAACTGGTTTAAATCTGTTATTCATATGCGTCTCTTCTGCTCACCAAAGTTGTATTTACTCATCACAAATACAGTAAAAATAGTAATGTGAGAAACATTACTATAATTCTTTTCTATTTTAATACATTTTAAAATGTATTGCAATTTATTCCTGTAATGCAAAGCTGAATTTTCAGCATCATTAGTGTCACATGATCCTTCAGAAATCATTCAAATACATTGATTTGCTGCTGAAGAATTTTTTTTTTTATATATATTATAAATGTTGAAAGTCTTTACTGACACTATTGATCATGTGTCCTTGCTGAATAAAAGCTATTTGCTTTTATTTGTAAGCTACACTCTAAAAAATGCTGGGTTGTTTCAACCCAACTTTGGGTCAAATATGGACTAACCAAACTTTTGGGTTAAAAATTTTATGTAAAAGTGTAACCCAACGGTTGGGTTAGTCCATATTTGACCCAAAGTTGGGTTGAAACAACCCAGCATTTTTTAGAGTGTATGATTTAATTAAAAAAAAAAAAAAAAATTAAAAATAAATAAATAAAATTGTACTGACCCCAAACTTTTGAAAAGTACTGTGCATTTCTTTAAAGTCACTGTACACTTTCAAGTCAAAGTTTGGTTTTAGAAATGGCCAATTTTTCACATGCAAATACATTGTTGTTTTATTCCATGCACTACTATCTTGAAAGAAAAAAAAAAAACAGGATCTAAACAGAATAGAGAGAAAAAAGTGGACGTCAACAAGACAAGGATATATCAGAGTCAGCTACAGTAGAAGCTTCACTGAGAAGTACACACTAAACTCTAGCGTTATCAGAACACTCAGAACATAAAAGATTTGCTGGTACATGCTTCGAAAGAGAAACTTAGACTCATTATCCATAATACTCAGTAAGCTGTTCTGTGAAAGCACTTTATGAGAAGTGCTACAAGCCAATAACAAAGCGCAAGATGAAATTTCACCTCAATATCAACATAAACTGACTCCTAGTATGCAAAAAGTCTTCACAGCTGTCATTGCTATACAGCATTCATGAAATCGCAAGTCATTTGTAACATTATAAATGTGTTTACTGTAACTTTTATAAAATTTCATTTTTGCAAAAGTGCAAATTTCTTAAAAAGTATAATCATTTCCTGATTCCACAAATCCCTTATTCCACTATAATCGACTGTGTGTATGATGGATGTATAAAACTATTTAGCTATTTTAAATAACTAATGCAAGGTTCATTTCTCTGTATAACTGGGGTTTAAAAGTAAAATTTTAACTGTTTTAAAATAAACTTAATTATGCAGTCTCTTATATTCCAGGTCCAGGATGGAACATGAAGCAGAGAAGTACCAGCAGCGACTAAAGGCTATAGCGGTACGTCCCACAGAAGCTATGATTGTATTTCATATATCATTTTATGACAAGTGAACCGGTCAAGAGCATGCAGTGGATTAATTTACCATTTAAATGACAGCGCAGCTTAAGCCCTGCAAATAGTGTCACGCGGAAACATATAGAGACATCCATCATATTAGAATCTGCTGCTGTACCTGTGGACTTCCAGAGGTAGCCATTATAAAGTGTGCTTTTAATAGAAGCATGCATGATAACAAATAGACTGTACTGTACTCTCTTGAAAATAGAGGTTTCAAAAGGGGGTTTTGACAGCAATCCTATAGAAGAATTTTGGGTTATCCAAAGAACCTTTCAGTGTACAGTTCTTCAAAGAAACATGTTTTTAGTGTGAAGGAGAATTTAATAATTTAAATATTATTTTTCCATTACAAAGAACCTTTAGCACAATAGAAAGGTTCCACTGATGTTAAAGGCTCTTCATGGATCCATAGATGCCAAGAAGGAACTTTTATTTTTAAAAGTGTACAGGATGTCTCCCACAAACACACACACAGGCATTGTAACTGGTGTTAGATGTGTTCACGACTCATTCTGAATTATTAAGTGATGGAGTCTGTCCAGACCACGTAAAACTACACCAACAGCAATGACGCTCTACCCAAGAGTCTCTTCACCTGCTTGCTGACATACAAAATATTCATGTCCTCTGAATGCAGTCTAGTAATCATTTCAAGTCATGATGAACGACACTTGGGTTCAGTGGTTGATTATGTCCAAAATTCACCATTTAAACTTACGTAGCACCAACATGGAAAGCTTATGGTTACAGAGAACAACAGTGGGTTCAGAAATACAATCCAGGTGGAGAGATGATACTTTTCTGCAGACACGCACACTTGTATGTTTTTTTTTTTTTTTTTGCATATTAAAATTACATATACTATACACTGTTTGGGAAAATCTTTATCATTAAAATAAGAGGTATCACATATTTTATTTCTGTTTCAAGGCTGTGGAACAAAATGTAACCAAAACCTTTTGGTTATTAAAAAATAATACAAAATATTTGGTGATTTTCTACCATTTAAAAGTTTGGGGTGTGCAAGATTTTTTTAACGGTTTTGAAAGAAGTAGTTTGATTTATTTGATCAAAATACAGTAACATTGAAATTATTACACTAATTATTAAAATATTATTACAATTAGAAATAACCATTTTAATATATTTTAAAATATAATGTATTCCTGTGATGGCAAAGTTGAATTTTCAGCTGCCATTACTCCAGTCTTCAGTGTCACATGATCCTTCAGAAATCATTCGAATATCAAATATTATCAGTGTTGAAGACTTTATCTGTCAATGTGACAGACTGAAGAGTGCAGAAGAAGTTGAGATTTGAAGTATCAAGCCAGCTTGAAGCTGCATTAAAGCAAAGTGCGTGGAAGGAACATGTTAGGTTGTGTGAACATTCTGAAAAGGTGTTTTAACTATACTTCAAGTCTGTGATATTTTCTACTTTCAGGAGAAACGGCAGATCCAGGAGGAACAGGAGCGAGCCAGGAGAGAGATTGAGGATGAGAGACTGAGACTTCAGCAGCTGAAGGTGTGACCTCTCACACACGCACACACTTGCCTGCACGACCTGTGACCCTGTTTTGCAGCAGGACACATCAGGTCCCTTTGTGTTAAGTAGGCTTATCATGGAGTGGAATTTCACAAATGTAGGCCTATTTGCACACACATACACACACAAATTCACACAGTCACCAGTGCCACACACACACCCTTCTTGAGAATTGAAATGTTATCCTGGAAGATTTTATGCCTTCTCTGACATGTGTTTGTGTGTGTGTGTACATTCTCTCTCTCTCTCTCCCCCCATTGTTTCCATAAATTTTCAGATTGGCGTTCCCTCTTCCTATTCCTTTGTGTTCCTACTCTGTTGGTTCCAAGACAAATTTTTCATACACCGTGTGTCTGTGTGTGTACATTTATGGGTGTTTCACAACTATGGGCCCTTTTGTCCTTGGGGAAAAAACAATATCCTAAAACAAGCTTTTCACACTCACACTATTAGTTATTTCACATCCACTAATAATATTCAACTGTGTATATAAATCATCACAGCATAGTGTAATGCATGCCTGACAGCATTAGTCATTTTTCTGAAGAATTAAAATAATTTACACCACATCTCAAATTAAATCATTCATAAATATTCTTATAATGAAATTAAAATATAATATATATATATATATATATAAATAATATTTATAAATAATAAGTAATATTTTCACGCTTTTTACATCATTTGAAAAAAAATGACAGCTTTATTTATGTTGACTTCTCTTTATTTTCTGACAGCTCAAATTTTATTTCATGATTTTCACTTACTGTTATGAAAGCTCTTTTCCACCACATGAGATAAAAAAAATCATGTTTTTGTAAACAATAATTATGAGATAAAATTTAAATAAAATATTAAGTCACAATGATGATATTAAAAGTTATGACAAAAAGGTCAAAATTGATGATGGTAAATTGAAATTATGACAAGTCGAAATGAGAAAAAAACATAATTATGTAATATAAAGTCTTTTTTTTTAAGTCATAATTTTTTGTCATTATGACTTGTAACAATTTTAACTTTTTATGTCAATACTTAATCATAATCATAATCTTATGTGGCAGAAATGGGCTTCCATATACTGTTGTGTCAAATGAGTCCACTAACTTCTGATTAAACATTATCTGTCAAAATTTTTAGACATGAAATTTGTTTACAAATTAATTTTCAGATAATATATAGCCTATCAGTATGGCTTATGATTATTTCACTGTTTTATCATAGCTTTTAAAATATTAAAGATTGAAAGTCTGGGTCAGGGATATCTATAAAATCTTTACATAAAGGCAACTGAATGGTAGAAAAACTAAATGAAGGAATTACGACAAGTTTCTAAGTTTAAATGTGATCACAATGAATTTGAAATCAGTATTATTAAAACCAACCACTGGGACATAAAAGTGGCCATTGGACAAGAAACACCCTTATGATAAGTGGCATAAAATGTGTCTGTAGGGTTTGTATTTGCGGTTCATAATCATAATGAAATCATGCAAGCAGATAAAGTTTAATCTCACAGCCACTGCTGTCTTGTGTTATCTTACTTATCTTACTCCTCATATATTTTCAGTTTCCATGGTGCACATCACTTCCTGTGTGGCAGCTGGTGGCTGCACTTTTGTGCACGTTATGGAGTTACATGTCAGAATAGACACAGCCTTGTTTTCTTATTAGTGAAATACACTCTAGATGGTCCTGATATAGAAATGCGTTGGTACTTGTTTTTGCTGTTGGAGGTGGAATTAGCAGAGGAGTGAAAGTACATTACGCTCAGCAGGAAATTTCATTTTCGAATTTTACCTTTTGGCATTCTCTAAATTGTATAAAGGATGTTTTGCAGCAGAATTATTCACTTCAAGTGCATTTTCTTCAGATTTTTCTTAATTTAAAGACCCCATGAAATGGTTAGACGAACACATTTCTCTTTTCTTTGTATTGTCGCCTGCTGAAACAGGAAGTTGAGGTGTTACATATCAAACAACTTGACTTTTTTCCAATCTTGACAGCTTGTACCGAAACAGGATGTTGAAGTAGAACATATCAAACAACTTGCAACTTTTGCAAAAAAAAAAAGTGGTGGGTAGTAGGGACATTGCGATTTTAGAGGTACAAATGCATTTTTTTTTTTTTTCAATTCAGTCTTGTGTGTTTTTATGGCAAATATTAACTTTTGGTGTGAATAGGCCTTTAAGCTCCAGAAAGCAGTTTGCTGTAATGCCTTTGTTTGGCTGTTAGTGTGAACTGCTGATAAGAAATCTATTTAAATGTGTCAGCCGCATTAATTACCTCTTCCTCCTGTCCCTGTTTCTCTCACAGAGGAAGTCCCTCAGAGACCAGTGGCTGATGGAAGGACCTCCTGCATCTCCTGACAGTACGGGACCCCGATCGCCCCTCTGGGGCCCTAAGGTTCAGGAGATAGAGACGCACATTAACAAGTACGATTTTTAATTTTTCATATTTTATTTAACCCTGAGGTTGTGGATGGTTGCCAGAGGATTCATATGTGGTTGCTGAGGTGATCTGAATTGTTTTTAGTACATTGCTATACAGTTTATAGGTTGTTATGAGTATTTTAAGCATGTTTCTACACAGTTACAAGGGTTCTCTGAGTGTTTTAGTGCATTGCTAGATGGTTGCTAGTGTGTTTTGAGTGGTTGCTTGCCGGGCCAAGTCAACAGAGCCCATCAAGATTCTCTGTGATATTCTGCTCTCTGTATATGGCTTGGGTCTCTCCTTGATTGGAAATTCTTAATTGCCATGATGGTGGAAACGGGAACTTTCAATGCTTTAGCTATTTTCTTACAGCCAGTATATAATCAATAAGTGGCTACAAGAGTGGGATACGTGCACAAATAATAGATAACATGAAATCCATCCGGAAATCTCAAACAGATTTTTAATCTCACCTAAAACCAGATTTGATCATTTGGTCTTCACCAGATGTCATATACAGTAGGTCATACAAGACTGACTCATGCATTTTTGCTTAAAGGTGAATGAATACCCAACTTTATGCATGTTCTGTTTCTATTAAACATATTCTTTTGGACTGTCCCACTTTTAATGCAAGTAGAAAGCTCTTTTATGAAGTTATGAAGGTCTTGTTTAGAAAGGTTTTGCCTGAAAAGGTTTTAGAATTTTTATCATGTTAATTTAAAAAAATCTTGTATAATATTACTTGCTGTGTTTGTTTGTTTGGTTTTTATTGTATTTGTGATATTTGCATTTTTGTAATTGAGTTTTTGCCATGAAAATAGCCCCACAGATGCTGATATGGCATTAAATAGAATTATACTACTACTCTTACAGCCACTTTCTATTTTGTGAAGCTCAACAATCTTTTGCGGCACATCATAACTATATTCTTTGGTTTTAATTATTGTGTTGGGCTATCAAGGGAATTTGTGTTTTGTGTTCCCTCATATTTATATTCATGTAAAACAGGAAGTCATGGCTAGACAATTTCATGTTAGTCACACTGGTGTGCTAAAAAATGTAAATATGAATGAATATACTTCAGAGGCATATTATTCACAAGAATTTCAGGGTGCTTATAATTGTGGCCAATGTGTATTGGAGAAAAATTGTATTTTTAAATTTCAGTTTCTTTTTATTTTAATGAAAGTTGAGATTTTTGCGTTTTTTTTTTTTTTTTTGAATGAAAGGTCAAAAGGATAAACGATGCAGATTTATTTTTACAGCCATCTTTGCTCATATTTACTGTACCAAGGGGGGCTAATAATTCTGACCACAACTGCCAAATCCCTGACCAAAAACAGTAAAACAAAACAAACAAGCAAACAAAAACTCTTCCATTAGCACTTAACTGCATTATGTATATATTGCCGTATGAGATCAGTTTAACACTTAGGGGTTTGTTCAAATCTCTAATCATACATCGAGTATGCTTCCCTTTGCAAACAAACACCTCTAATTATTCCTGCCAAATTACTGGAGCACCAAGCAGGTGATGAGTTTTTATCCCCCAAAATATCTTTCTATTTTCGCGTGTGTGAGTGAGAAGGAGTGTTTGATGTTCCTGCTTTGCAGATCAGCATTTATTTGCTTGACTGAAGGAGATGGTGATTATTGCAATAAGCTGGCCACTGAGATCTTCTTCTGTGTTGAAGCAGGGCTTTAATTAGTCAGAGCAAAGTTTGGCAGTAATAAGCTGTTCACAGCTCTATAGGGACTTTCATGGTGTGTAAACAGTCATCTGAGGCCTCTCATCCTATGAGGAGTGATTCGTTTAATGCCTGTATTTATTACAATGCAGTTTTATATAGCTGTAACGCATGCTGTGATTTCCAGAGAGGATTGTGATTGAGTAAATGAGTCCATGTGAGTGCAGGCTCACTTGTGCATCTTGTTTGTCTGATAATAAATCCTGAAAAACCTACAGTATATTCTGGGACCCTGCTGGGGAAGCTCCTTTGAAATTGTAGGTTGTCAGAACAATCATGACTACAGGCAAGCTACACTTTAGCAAAGGTTTTTAGCTACACTAAAAGCTACTAATAAAAAGTACACTGAAGCCATTTAGAGGGGCATAATCTAAGCCTTTTAAAGTAAAGGTTAATTGTTGTTCACAACTCATTTTACGTCCATAATGTATTTCTCAGTGAAACAGGATAGTAGCACGGGAATCGATAGGATCGTGAAAAGTAGGCCAGAATGCAGCCAGACTGAATGAGAGTTTGCTTAAACATTGCCTACATAGAATTTTGGAAGACATTTCAGATGAAGAACAAGTTATTAAATTTGGATTGAATCATTGCTTTGGAATTATGTGTGCTGATGAATCCTTAACAATAAATTCTGGAACCTTAATTTCATGTTTTATTTTCTGAAATCAAAAGTAGTAATATTCTTGCACAGAAACAATCAGGATCTAACTGCATTTGAACTGATAAATTACACTAAATATCATTGATAAAACTATATATATATCTATATATAAAACATAGTCTGAAACATAGGAAAGATAAGATAACATTATGTGTGTGTGTGTGTGTGTTGCTACTAAAAAGCATGGTAACACTTTATGGACCAATTCTCACTAGTTGCTTATTAGAATGCATATTAATAGCATATTGGCGGTTTATTAGTACTTATAAAGCACAGATTAATTCCTTATTCTGCATGACCATATTTTAGATCCCTTAATCCTCATACTTAAATTTAACAACTATCTTACTATTAATATATAGCAGATTAGGATTTTATTGAGGCAAACGTCGTAGCTAATAGTGAGAATTGGTCCCCAAACTAAAGTGTGACCAAAAGCATTTAATGCTGTGCAGGATTCAGATGAATCAGTGAAACTTTTTTCTGTAAACCAGCTAATTTTAATGTCCAAACGAACCAATTGGACAAAATTAATGAGACATTCAGGACTTCATATGATAGAGTGGACAATAAACAAATAAATAAATAAAAACGTATTGTTTTTTCTATACTGCTGGAATGATACTGGAAAATGTAGTAAGTTAATATTATTGCTTACTTTTTTCACCAACACTACTTTGCTCTTCCCAGAAATAAAACAATTTCTATTAGGAAATGTCAAGTGTAAAAATTCAAAATATGTCTCAAACAAAGTATTATTGGTGTTCTTAAAGAAAAACATAAGCCAATGGTAGGTTCCCACCTTATAAAACATGACATGCGTGTATGTGCTTTAGGTTACAGGTGACGTCTGAGCAGTTGGCAGAAGAAGAATCCAAACTGAAGAAACTCATTGAAGACGGTTCCAATCAAACTGGCACAGACGCTCAGACACAACATAAGGTGAGACACCATGTCTGAATGCTGAACACGTCACACGTCTGCTTGTGTCAGAGCTTTTCACCTCCTAAATCATTTTTGAAACTGTGTTCAAAAGTTTGGGGTCAGTAAGATATTTTTTAAATTGGTAATTCTATACAACAGGCATGTATTTAATTGATCAAAAGAGACAGTAAAGACATTTATAATGTTACAAAATTGTTCTTCCAATAAATGCTGTTCTCAAAGAAAATGTATCACGGTTTCCACAAAAACATATTATGCAGCACAACTCTGATATGAAATGTTTCTCGAGCACCAAATCAGAATATTAGAATGATTTCTGAAGGATCACGGAATGAATGCTTCATGTTCACAGTTTACTATAAGATGCACAACTCTCTGAAATTATTATGAGCAATTTAATAAGTAGCAGCAAGTCAGGGCTGTTTTTTATACTTGTTACCATAACAACAAACAGCCAGGGATGGGCAGTATGTCAGATACTATATTACTAGATACTATTTTGTATTTTAAAGCCTTTGGAAAAAGTCAAATGTAATTTGCATTTAAATACATTTAAGATTAGTATTTTTAAAATACATAAAATACTATGTGCCAGTCGACTTCTTTATCAGGGTGCTGATTTTGTGCTTCAACTAGTTCAGAGTCTCAGACACCTCCCCTCCCCTCAACCCCAACATTCATGCATGTGAGGTGCAGCTGTACAGCTCCATTCAGCATTGGGTGAGGGACTTTTCTGGAATTAGATGAGGTGAGGATGTCATGGTCAATTTTTCATGTTGATTAAAGTTAAAATAGTGCACTATTTGCCTTCAGTTAACATGAAAGAATAAAAGAGCACCAACAAGGGAAAAAAAATAGTGTCAGCCAATCAGTTTTGATAGTTAATCGGTTGTTGTTTTTTATCATCTAGCTTGTCAAATGTGTTTAAAGCATTACTGTATGTTAGGGCTGGGTGATATGACAATACATATTGTGGCAATGATAGAAAGTGTGTATAGTTCAATCAAGTGTGAATTGATTGAACTTTTTCTAAATCATTTACATAGAAAAAGGCCAATCGGGGTAAGCAAATATATGTGCAGCTTTTAGTGGGAAAACACTGGAGTAGAAAAAGAAGCATGGACGAATGGTTGAGTAATAGAGTGTGATGTGCTGTATGTGTAAATACAGTATGACACAAAAGGAAATTCAAATCCACACTTGCACACTGGCAGGCAGTTTTTTTGCATGCGCGATCCAAGACGGAGTGGAACGCCGACAAGTAGGCCCACACTTTCGGCTTAACGGGTTAGTACACCCAAAAATGAAACTTAGCCTATAAATTACTACAACTGTTGGCGCAAGCTACATTAAAGTGATTATTACGTTTTGAATATGGATATTTTTCTTACAAAAACACATCGATTCGCTACAGGAGGCCTTTGTTCACCCCCCGGAGCCATGTGAGACATTTTTTATGGATGGGCGCTTTTTATTTAACTTCTTTTGGACTGATGCATGCAACACCCGCTGAGTGGCATTAAACAGCTTGAAAGATCAAAGACCATTTTTAATATAACTCTGACTGGATTCGTCTGAAAGAAGAAAGTCATATACACCTAGGATGACTTGAGGGTGAGTAATTTATGGGCTAATTTTCATTTTTGGGTGAACTAACCCTTTAAAGGCCCTTTCACACGGGACTCGACAAGCGGTGGAATCACCGCACAGCTGCCGCTTTCTCTCGTAGTGGAAGTGGTTTGTGCAGTTGAAGCCCTGTTTATACTTTCGCCTGCCTCTACACCGCAAACCTGCTGACTGCGCGCACTCCTCCCTAAACGGACACTGCTTTTTTGACACTTGCTTGACACTTTCTACACTTGCTCGCCTTTGTATAATTCTGTGAAATGACAGTCGGGCAACTCAGAGTAATTGTTCTCTAAACCATCAGAAAACAGCGGTGAGAGGAAGTAGCTTTTGGTTTTATTGTTCACCAAAATAAAAATAAAAAATTATAATAATTTTTAGTTTTGTATTTCCTACAGGGCAGGGGAAGGGAAGCGGTATGTAAAATGGAAAGTGAAACAATTCAATGGAAAAGTTTCTGAGCAGTTGTACATATCTAAATGTTTTTTTTGTTTTTTTTTCATTTAGAATAGGTCCAGATAGATTTCAGCCTATAGGAATTACTACATTGGATGGCCAATTTCACATGTATTTTGTGTATTTTCAAAATACTGTATTTGTATTTAAATACATTTTTCCACACAGTATTTTGTATTTTTATTTTAAATAGATTTTCATGTATTTATGCCCATCTCTGCAAACAGCCTTGTATGGAGGTCTGCTGAACCACAAGTAAACACATTTTGACTTTAAAAACACACACTGAAGGCTGTTGAATCAGAGTTCCTGTGACGGGCTGCTTTAAGACTATAGCTTATATTATAGAATTGAATTTATTCTAATTGAAGTAATAGTTCACCAGAATATGAACATGAAATGAAAATGATTTTGCTGAAAATGGACTTACCCTCAGGCCATCCAAGATGTAGATGAGTTTGTTTCTTCATCTCGTATGACCTGAGGGTGAGTCAATTTTCAGTAAATTTACATTTTTGTGTGAATTATTATTTTAAGCTGGGTCTTGGTCTTATAATATTGTATGTGTTTCCTCAAGACAAATTAAGTTCAAAAGCATTACCTCAAACTGGCACATGAACTTAACTGATGTATATTCATACTTCACCAATACAGACACACAGGAACTGATGTGAACGCTCGTGTTCTGTTAAGATTGACTTTACTGACTTTAAGTTTGGAGTCCAGTGACTAAAGTGTAAAAATAACAACAGTACATTTCAAAATTTTCCCATCAGATTATTTAGATAGTTTCCTCTATTGTTTCTGTTTGGGGTCAATTTACAATTGGCAGCAGTGAACTGCTACAGTGTGTACATTAATTCAGTTTTATATCTCTGAGACACCAAATAAGAATTGAAGGTAAAATACTGGGGGAAAAAAAGTTATGATGACCCAAAGAAAGGTCATGCAGTATCAAATCTGTGTTTTTTGTGTTTACTATTTTGCATTCATTAAATACTGTCTGCATTGAATACTGACTATGTAACATAGAGTGTTGGCGTGACTCCACCTTGTGGCAATAAAAGCTGAAGCGTCTGTCTGTTAGTAAATGAACACAGCCAGTTTTTTCCTAAAGTTGAGGAAAGATGAAAGATCACCCCTAATTATCCAATCAGAGTGAGTGAAAGAAAGTATTAGCGGTTAAACAAGGAAAGCATCACATGAATTAGATGATTTATGATATTTACAACAATAAAGGAAGTGTGAGTTATACATTACACTCTAAAAAAATGCTGGGTTAAATATAACCAAGCGCTGGGTTAAAAAGGGACAAACCCAGCTATTGGGTTGTTTTGACCCAATGGTTGGGTTGTTTTGACCCAGCTGTTGGGTTGTTTTGAGTCAAAACAACCCAACCGCTGGGTCAAAACAACCCAATAGCTGGGTTTGTCCCTTTTTAACCCAGCATTTTTTAGTGTATAATCACACAAATCTGACATAAACACTACGGACCTGAAACGAGTCTTTTGTAATTTTCAGTTAATGTCAAAACTATTACATAATACAATTATTATTTAATGTTCTGAATATGGTATTAATATTCATTGAATTAATTAAATGGGTAACTTTTATGTATGTCAGCTTCTATTTGCCATCAGCCATGATTAGTTCATTCCATGAGCAAATGTTTCCTATACTTAAAGTGAGTCGTACTCAACTGGTCATGTGACCCGAACATGAAGCGACATAAATAAAACTGCTTTTATAAGTATATAAAGTATGTAAAACTTTTTAATGAGGAAAAATAGTGAGTATACCTTTAATAAATGTTTTATGGTGTTTCTCTAAATCACATTGTAAGCAGAGTGCTGCAGTATTTGGGAGACGGTTGGGATATTGGTGTGCATGTTAATGTACATAGAAAGGAAACTTCTCAAGTCTAGAATGGAGGCTGATCAGAGACTAGCTCTTCCACCCATAAATGTTCCATGGCCTTGAATTAAATATTAAGCAGCAGAATGAGATGGTTTAAAGAGCTAAAGAGTGTGATGTGTCCTCTCTAAGGATGATTGTTGACCTTTTCTCTGTTGTTCATCCAATAGGGAGAGGTCGTGGTGGAGCCAGTGGGAGCAGGTGAGTGTGTGCCACCTGTCCTCTCTCTGTGCCGCACCTGTGTCCAGGCTAACCATCTGCCTGTCTGTTTCAGTTACACAGCATCAGGCTTGTCTGCATTCCAGACTTGATTATTGCTTACACAAAAGAGTATAATCCTTGACAAAACAATAGTTGTGAATCTGTGTTAAATTAATTCCTGGTTAATTCAGTTGGTGAGAGTTTACAATAAGGTTCAGATTGACAACATGAGCTGATGCATTAGAAATCATTAACTAACAATGAACAATACCTTTACAGCATTTATTGATCTAGGTTAATTTGAATGTAACATTTCTGGAGTTTTAAATTAACATTGATGAATTAATAAGTTGATGAATTAACAATAATCAATTTCATAATAATATTTCTTATTATTAAATAATATGTATACAACCGTTTAAATATTAGGGTTCATTCAATTTTTTTTTCTTTTTGAAAATATTAATAATTTTATTCGGCAAGGATGTATTTTGTTATTTAAAAAATTGTAATTCAAATCAGTGTTGTAAAATAAATACATTTTGACATTTTTATTCATCAAATTATCCTGAAAAGGAAAAGAATCACTGTTTCCACAAAAATATTAAGCAGCACAACGGTTTTCAACATAGATAATAATGAGAATTTTTCTTGAGTGGCAAATCAACATTTTAGAATGATTTCTGAAGGATGATGAGAAGTCAGCTTTGCCATCACGGGAAGGAATTACATTTTAAAATATATTCAAATCTATTTATTTTAAATGTATTTTATTTATTTATTTATAAATATATTTATTTTAAAAGATTTTTTGACAATATTACTGTTTTTTTTTTTTTTTTTAGCATATAAGAGACTTCTTCTTTCAAAAACATTAGTATTTATGATAATATTTATATTTATTTATGTTACCGAATTGAAACGTTTTGTAAAGTGTTACCAATCTCTTTTAGGCTTAATTAGTAAATTTTTTTAATCTACAGTCTAAACAGATTATAATATTGTGCAATGAAAAATGTTTTCAAAAATAACAGAAAAACATCCAAACAGTATGATATTGAACTAATATCAATCATAAATGTTTTTAATCAAACAGCAATTGCTGAGACGGCCGCTAATGGACCTATCGTGGAGAACGGAAAAGAAGAAAAGAAAGGTATAAAATATCAGTTATTATATACTGTTCTCTCTTTTGAACTTTGGTATCTGCACCAACATATGCAGAACAACGGCGTCAGTCATCAGATTACAGTAAGTCACTTCTCAGACTCTGCATCTGCTGGTGCAGTGTGAATTGGCCTTAAATGATCAAACTTATCAGTGAAGAAAATCCCATAGATTTTTACTAAAGGTATGTAATATGTACTGATAAAGTAATGACCAGTAAACACTCTAGTAACCACCTAGCAACACCCTAAAAACCACCCAGGACAATCTAGCAACATAGCAATGTGCCAAAAAACAATCAGAACAGCTTAGCGACCACATAGCAACAACTCACAACACTTCAACAGATTCTCCTACTTGTACTCTTTTTTCCTGTCTTTCTTTTTTTCTCTGTCTGCTTTACCTTCTTTGCCTTATTAGTTTCATATTTATAAAAAAACTTTAATATTCTATTAATTATAGAATTAAAGCATTGCCTCGCCAATCAAAGTCTTAAAACTCAGTAACTTTGGTATTCCTATCATCTATGAATATCAACACTGATTTTAAATTCATACTGTTGGTTTTTGTTGCAGATGATTCTGTGCATGCTGAAAATCACGAGGCGGAGGAAGCAGGAACGCTCAGTGATGTTACAACAGAAACAGACACCACAACAACTTCAGCTGCTCTTAACGGAAATGTGGAAGGAGAAACATCACACAATACTCCAGGAGAGGAAGAACATGCTTCTGCTAACGGCTTCAACAGCCACCCTGCTGAAGGGCTAGGTGCTGGTGGTGTAACTATGACCTTCCTTGGCTTCAAGGAGGTGGAGCTCGGGCAGGGGGTGGATGAGGATGATGACGGCGGAGCAATTATTCGAGCAGAAAGAATCATCATCACAGACGAAGGGGAAGAAATCCCAGAGGAGGATGACGAAACTGCTCACGAACCTACTACAGAGGCTACAAATGAAGACACATCCGGAAACTCCGAAGAAAATGGTGCTGAGGAAGAGACGGAGAACCATCCGGAAGCTTCTGCTGAACCAGAGCAGACAGAAGTGATTGAAGATCCTCCTGCTGAGATAGTTACAGATGTAGCAGTGGAAGGCGAGACAAAAGATCTTCAAGATCTTGAGGAAGAGGAGAAAGATTCGACTGATATGCAACCCCAGAATGTGACAGTAGATGGCGCTATTGAGGCATCCCATGTTCCAATGTATTCCACAACACAACCATCTCCAAAAATCAGACCAAAAGTCGAAGCAAACACAACAGAGTCACAAACCCCAAAAGACGAGGAGGTCACTCCTGCCATGCGCATCTCGCTCAGCCAATTTCAGGAGGTTCCACTGGATGGCGCCGGAGAGACGGCGGAGTCCAACACCAAGGCAGAAACCGAGAAACAGCGTGCTGAACAAGAGCCTCTGCTCGTCTCCAAAGCAGCGGCTCAGCTGGAAACCAGCGCCCCAAATCGAGCAGAGGACGCAAGTGCACCAAAACAAAAAGCCTGCCAATGCTGTTCGATCATGTGAACAATCTGTTGACGTTTGACTGTGACTATTTTTATTCTCCATTCATTTTCATCTCGTCTGTTACTCTGAATATAGAGTTTGTATTTCATGACATTAATATTTTGATCTTCGGCTGTTCACATCTACAGTAAAATTGCTGCTTTGCGGTGGCGTCAAAGTACAAAGTGTTTATTATGAACTGAAGCCTTTAAGACTTGCATTGCCTTCACTGTATTGAATTCCCATAACTCTTTTATGTGTAAGAAGAAGATTTGAAAAGCACATTGCCTTGCAGGAAAGGACTGGAAAAGTGAATGTTGTTGTTGATGTGTCACCATTGGTTGCAGTCCCAGCCTCTGGTGTCTGATTATGATCCTGTTTTTATGTCTGGCAACTCTAGAGCGTTGGCTGCCGACCCACAGAGGCCTTGACGGTTTTAACACTACCATATAAAAATATTTTGTTTTTCTCAGTACTGTGGGAATGAACCCACGTGGGTAATTCATTCTCATCCTACAATAGTTGTGACATTCTCTATTATAAACCATTTGTGTGCCTTGTTTATGCATCAAAACAGAGACAGCAAAGAGACGGAATGGTTACCTGTGATTTTATACATGCTGTAACATCTTCAGAGATTTTTTATTTTTGATGTGAGTTTCAGTTTGATTGCTTTTATTGTTACAGTGCCTTCAATTGCTTGATGGAAGTGTTTTTAGACCTTAAAGGCATAGTTCACCCAAAATGGAAAAGTTATGTTTTATGTTGTTGCAAAGAAAGTTTTTCTTCTGCAGAACACACAAGATATTTTGAATAGTGTTTCAATAGGGTCAAAAACAACTTTTTATGACATATGTATATAT
>NW_015549647.1:687739-713735 GCF_001515605.1 Sinocyclocheilus anshuiensis
AGCAAAATGGGGTGAGTAAATGACAGAATTAAATTTATTTTTGGTGAACTATCCCTTTAATGTGACCTTATGAACAATGCTTGATATACTTTTGACCAGTAAATGGCATAAACCGCTTTATCAATATTAGCAATTTTAGGTTCATTCTCCAACTGACATTTCTATAAGGACTGCTCCTGTTGTCTTTCATTAACTCTGTTTAAATTGTGTGTGACAGCGATTCAAGTTTCATACCAATAATCAATATTCAAAGTTTTCAGTTGAATTCATGAACAATTTTTTTTTAATTGAAAGTTTGATGTAATTCTCAGTGTCTTAACTGAGTGCCTGTTTGTACAGTTTAAATAAAGAGCTGAATGAGAAGAAGTGCGGATTTTGTATAGAAAGTTTACATAGGAAGAGCTGCAGGATTAATAACTAAACCGATGAAATTTAATCAAAGGCTGTTTTTTTTTCTTAAAATAGATTAAAACATTAAATAGTTGAGGAGGTATATAATGAGGATATATATGCTGTCAATGTAAAGATAAAACAGTATTCTTTTGTAAGTTATGTATAAATGCATAAAAGAGAATCAAATAGTAATGCCTGTAAAAAACAATGGCAACAGTCCTTTTATCATGAAACATTAAAAAGAATATTGTATATTCAGTGTTGCAGTGCTGATTGTTTGAATATTTAATAGCTTGAACCTTTTGCATATTTATATTTAAATATTTAACTTTAATGCTGCTACATTGCACTTTACAATATTTTCAATTTTTCAACACGAGTTAATGCATTCAGTATCATGAACAAGCATTTATTAATCTGTTTAATTAAAAAGGTAATTATGCTTAAATATGCTACCATTCATTGTTAACTCGTGTTCATGCATAATACATTAACTAATGTTAATTAAAATGTATTCAAAATTTATATGTAAAAATGAACATTAACCTTAATAAATGCTGTAAAATTATTGTTCATTGTTAGTTCATGATATCTAATGCACTAATGTAAACATTGAACATTATTAAAAGTAGTATGGCTACATGTAGATCCTGCAGTATTGTGGTTGAATCTGCAAGTTATTCATAAAGAGATCCCCTGTTCAAACCCTGGCTTCAGTCATGAGAGCTTTGAGAGCTGTTTGGAGTAGTGATGCTAGGCTGTGGTTTACTCAACAGCTTTAGTGCAGTGTGGAAGTAGGAGAGAAATGAACTGCACACGTTTTAACCTTGATTACTAAGCAGGGGGTGGAGGTACTGAGAGAGAGTTTAAGAGAGAAGGAAACCAGGGAAAGAAAGGGCAGATTTCAAAACTTCTTGGTGTATCAGGGGGACGATTTCAGTTCTTTCTGTCTTTCAGCTGACCTTCCATCCTTTCCTTCATCTCATCGGCTGGTAGGCCTATTTTCCTTTTTCATCTTATTTTATGTATAAGAGTGGGTCATGTAAAAGATGTCGCTCTTTAATTCAGTAGTATATATGTGTTACAATGTCAGGAATTTCAGCTTGGGTTCATCAATAGGATATTGCAGGATTATTTAATTTACCACCCTCCACATTACTAATTTTACTTAGAAGCACATTAAGTGCAAGAAACGTACTTATCCACATTTTGTGACAGCTATTCATAAAGTCTTGTGATTTATGAATGCTGACAGCAGTTTTCCGTATGCTGTAGCTAAAAATAGATTTGTGCTACTAGGTTTTGTTTACGTACTTAATATTTACATTTTCACAACAATCTTTTCCATCCTTTTGAAATTCATTCAAAACCTTTATTATATATTTTGTGGGTGTTTTATAATTCATAAGGACACTAAGAATACCTCACTATTATTGCTGTATTATTCCTGAATCAGACTTTCCATGTTGTTTTGTCACTCATGTCCACAGTATAATCTGATTAAACTGTATTAATCTGCTCCTTATGCAATTAGCATTATGCTATGCCTTTAAGTCCTTGTGTTTCTTTATGTCCAGTGGAAAATGCAATACAATGTCCAAATATTATATTGATCATGATCAACTCATTGTCAAAAAAAAAAATTATTACCTGACTTACATGGAGATCTGATTTTGTATTTAAGTAAATATGATTCTCAGAAGACCTGGTTAAACTTTTACTTTGTAAAGAATAGAAAGAAACTTCATTGACTGTGAAGGTGGAAAAAGTTCCACTCCTGACCCTGCACACTGTTTAATATTCTTCTAACTTTAATAATTTTGTTAATCATTCTAAGTCACATGTGCCAATATGAAAAAAAAAAAAACAGTATGGATCAATGTGCAGGCCAATAACATTATAGCAAAACGAGATAACAGTTACAGAAAAAATGCCTTGTCTGTAGACTGATGCAAAGAAAAAAATGTAATAAAATGAAAATAAATATTATAAATAATTGTTTCAGGTGACCTATTTTAAGTGATCTATCTTAATGTGAAAAGACACTAATCTGAGGTATGGGCGTTAAAGAATAAATGACCGAATTAATTTGATTAAGACATCTAGGTCAAAGAATTGTGAAACAAAAACCCAACAGCAACAGACAGCAACGGTGAAAAAGGTTCCATGCAGTCACACTATAACTCAATTTAGTATTAGCCTTCCAGAGCTGCTGGGATTGAAACATAAGCTGATTATAGATTACTAAATCAGCAAAAAAAAAAAAACTATAAGTGTTTCCCTTACAAAGAAAAGGCCTTCATGAGTCTCACCTCTATGCCATAAAAATGAAGAACGGGTGAGAAAATCAGTAAGGCATGCCTGGGAAGAAAAAGACAACTTTGCTGAATACCAATTCAATCAAATAAAGGAAGCCAGTTTCTGGCTTGTCATTCTGTTATTGTATAACACATTTTGCCATTTATTTCATACAGATCTACTGCAAAATGGAAACAGACTCTGTGACTTGCCCTCAGAAATCTGAATCCCAGGATGAATGCAGTAGTGAAGGAAAATTCCACTTCACTGATGATAGGGAAACAGCCATGCAAGACATGAAAAAGAAGGACAAAGAAGCTATTAGTGGGTTAGAAAAAACAAAAACACCGGACAGCAGTTTCTCTCCTCAACCTCACAATCATCCCATCTCCTCACCAGCAGATGGAGTCATTGAGGCAACAATGGAAGACTTGAACAGTACAGTTGAAAATGATCCGAATGGTGATCAGGAGTGGCCTCAAGTGCCAGGACTGGAAGAAGATATCCAACCAGAGAGGAATGAGTGTCAGGCCATTGAGATTCAGGATGAGGTGAAGGAAAACACTGAAACCAGGGAACATGCTCAGACATCTGTGCATGACACTGAGGGTGAGGAACCTGTTACCATGACACCGGTAGACAAAGGTTCACCACAAATACCAAACGTGGCCAATGAAGAGGGACATGAGCTTGAATCACATGGTGACTCTGACTCAATTGTGTTCCTATCAGAAAACAGTGAAGAGCAAAATATAGACTGCAAACCTGTGGACTCTGCCACCACCAGGGATCAGTGGGTGAGACGGGACAGTCGTGATGAACCATCAAACCTGACGTATTCCAGGAGCTCTTCAAAATGTCTTCTCTCTGAGACCGAACATTCATCAAGCACCCAAAGTGAATCCACAACTGATCCTGTGGTTAATGCCGAGAACATCCAGCAGGGGGAGCTTGAGGTAAACAACCCAAGCAGTCTGAATGAGAATGAGGTGGTACAACAGGTGTGTGGTGCTGATCCGCCCCTAGAAACAGTTGCAGGTGAGCCAACCAATCCAGAGCAAGCTAACTCTGCCTGTATCTCTACCGAAGTAAAAGAGCCATTGATAATGCCACAGGGGAGGAGGAACAGTAAAAGGGAGGAGAGAGAGGGTGGTGAAACAGGTGAAGAGCGAAAGCAAACAGTGTGTTTCACAGAAACAGGTGGGACCGGAGGAAAGCAGCTGGGGGAGGTTAAAGATCAAAGACAGGAACGGGAAAACAACGGACAGAGAGCAGAGTCCCAGTCAAACACAAAGCCTCATTTGGGAGAAGGGAAAGTAAACAGAATGCAGGTGTATCATTTTGATGACAGCCAGAGCGATAGTGGCGTATCAGCAGACTTCTCCCCCAACAGCACAACAGATGTCTTGGAGGGCCATGATAATGAAGCTCCTCAGCCCTCTGAATCTCCACCAAACGAAACTCCCATTGAGAGAGAGATCCGTTTGACCATGAAGAGAGAGCAGAGTCTACGGCGTTCTCGAGGACTGTGCGACACAACTGACAGGACTAATGAGTTTGTGGAAATTCCATTGAGAAGACCTATTCTATCCCAGGACCCCCAGATAAGACACAACCCAAGCCACGGCAAAGACCGGCAGTTTGCTGGAAAGAAGATGCAGAAGGAAATCAGCGCAGAGACAGAGAGGGAGAAGGTTCTGGTTGAACTGGGCCGACTACCTGGGTTCTATGACAAGGGAACAGAGGTACAGCTTCAAGAAAAAAAGCAGCTTTTTGAGTCATTCCAAGAGCCGAAGGAATCAGTGGCAACCAGATCTGCCTCAAACTCCACCGCAGAGTCTGCCGCTGGAATACAGGAAGTTGATTCTGCTGCTGATGTTAAACAACGCTTAATGCAATTCTCACAAAATTCTCCCACCCCACCAGCTACGGCCCAGTATGGAGGCACCAATGGCAACCCGCCTGCTGCTCGAGGACCAGGTCTATCTGAGGGAATTAAGGGCCAGATAATCATCATAGAGTCCAACGCTATTCCCACAACTGTGGGAGGACCAAACGGAGGTTATAAGACAACCTCATGGACAGATGGAGGATCTGTGAAAGAGATGAATTCAGCGGGTGTGAGGGCTTCTTCTGATGAGCCTGTCAGAGCAAGACAAAGTCCGAATTTAGAAGGGATTGAAGATGAAGATTTGAGTTTAGTGAAGGAGAACCCTTTCTTCAAGCTCCGCTCTTCTATGAGTCTGCAGTCTCAGGTGGAGCTGGACATTAAGGAGGCTAAGAAGAGGGAACAAGAACTACAGAGACAGAGAAACAGTCTTTATGGAGGAACAGCCATGTATACAGACGAAGGCAGTGGAACAGGAATGGATTTGAGGACAGAAATTAGAGTGAAAGAGGAAAGGGGAACCTCTAGCCAAGAGATCCCCCCACCTCAATGGACAAATTTGACTCCAGCAGGCCGCCAATCAGAGACGTTAACCACCACTACGTCAGGTGAGTCATTGTAAGCAGCATGTGAAAATTGGTTTCTGTTCACAGAGCAGTTCAAATCAACTGAAGAATCACGACATTGGTGCATTGATCATTGGTGCTTTCATGTTTGTAGGTGAAAAAGAACATATTGAAGGTAGGGATGATATACACTGGATATTAAATGCATAAATGTAAATGAAAACCCAAAGAAACTTATGCATTCAATATACAGTTCATGCATTACATGAGAATCAAACAAATGACTTCTGCATTGCTAACATCATGCACAACCATTTAAGATACTGGACACATACAAAGAAGCATTTGTCATTCAAATTCTGTCGCATTCAAAATATACATTTTATAAGTTCATGCATTTCCTGTGAACAAACCCATAATCTTTGCATTGCTAGCAGCACACGCTACTGTTTTAGCTACAGGAGAGGATGCTACATAGAGATGATCTATAAACAGAGGATAAATATGCAAAGAACACATGGCATATCTAACAAATCCTAAAAAATAACTATTCATTTGAAGGCTATACCTTTGACAGACAACTTTATCCAGAGCAATTTACATTGCATTCAAGATATACTGTATGTGTTCATTCCTTGGGAATTAAACCCATGACCTTGGCGTTGCTAGCACAATACTCTACTACTTCAGCTACGGGAAAATCTTAATAACAGCAACACTGGCAAAACTCAACACTTGTAAGCTATTATTTAACAGTGTGATTCTAACACTTTTCTGTGTGTAGAATGTTATGTAACCACATTATCATTTGACTGGAAGCTGGTAGTTTGTGCTTCACCATGGCAGAGAACAAACAAACAGCCAAAATGCTAATATAGGGTTGTCACCAGTACTAACGTAACCCGGATATTAACATTTCTGTATTAGTCAAATGTGCTGACATGAGCATAGTATGGATAAGAGTACTGTGTTCTGGAAAGGTGTAGGTTAAAGCATTTTTGAAATATAACATGTGTGTCCAATACATGAACTACACTCTAAAAAATGCTGGGTTAAATACAACCCAGTGCTGGGTAAAATAGACTTCTTGAAATGATCTTTTACTACTGTACAAGCCTGCTGAAATGCCTGCTAGTCTTCATATAGAGAAATGATCCAAGCATTTACGCTTACAATTAATGACACATAGATTTCATACTAAACTGATGGGGAAGTGAAATAACTTTTCCACATTCTAAAAATGCTGGGTTGTTTCAACCCAACTTTGGGTCAAATATGGACTAACCCAACCGTTGGGTTACATTTTTAACCCAACATTTTTAAGTTGGGTTAGTCCATATTTGACCCAAAGTGGGGTTAAAATAACCCAACATTTTTATAGAGTGCAGTCATTTTTAATGTTTCTTTTTTTCATTTCTACTTTTTCTTGAGTGTCTGACTAATTTTTAATGAAAAACTCCATTTCGGTTTACTCAGAAGAGCAATCCTTTACAATTATTAGCATAACAAATTCTGCCAAAATGCCATAGTACAGATAATTTACTACTGTAAAATCATAATTTGTGTGGTATCTACTTCTAATAGAGTGAGATATTTTCAGAATCCTTCTGTCATTTTATATTCTTCCTTGGCTGATGGTGGCCAATATTACTTTACCACTGCTTTACTATAATAACAATAACTTCAATAGCTATGTTAATTTCAGTAACCATAGTACATTTTTGTAAGGGCAGCTAACAGTTATAGACCAGTATTGCTGGTGTCATAACTTTATACTACTGTGATGCAATAGAAGTGACTTGTATGAACTGTGGCTCTGTTCCAGTAGTAAATAATGGAGTGATATTTTAATTCAATTTTTCTTATAAGAAAAATCTTTTTTTTTTTTTTTTTTTAATGTCTTCATTATCCTTTATAGTGTTTCTCATCTAAATCTTGATATAGATGCTTACATTTAAATACTTGAAATTGAAATATACATAGAAATAATTGAAATATAAAAAAACACTAAGAAAAATATGTGCCTACTTTGTTGTTTTCTCACTCTATGATCATTATGAATGGATATTGTCATGAACATCCAGTTCATTAATGGATTATACAGTGCATTCACTGAAATAAACATCTGTCTTCTGCTTATAGTGCGTCAATCCACTGGAAAACTGGACCTTACATGGCCACCGCCCCAATCTGATGAAGATCAAAGACAACTGTCAGAGGTAGACTTTTTGTTTGAATATCTTCTATATTCTTTTCTGGGACTAAATGTCTATGTCTCAGTTACACTGGTGTCGGTAGCATTGTGGCTAAACCCAAAGGTCTGAGGATCAAATTTTGAATGTGGTAATCCATGAATTGAGGTTTTACTTGAACAATGAACAGATACCAAAGCTCTTCAACCTTTCAATAGGTAATCAAAGGGTATCAAAGTTTCAGTCACCCTCCCTGCGCAAACACAACCACACACACTTAAATGTGACGCTGCTGAAAAAGCGACTTATCTTTCATATAATGAGAGTACAGAGCAGAGTTCATACTAGCTGCATTCTTAAAAATCAAGATTAGGTCATTACTGTATTATCACTATTAACACTGAATCACTGAATATCCTCAGCCAGGGAAGTATAATGTAACCAACACAATCAGCACAATCAAAACCGATAGGTGTTGGCAAGTGAACACTGCCTTTAACTGAAGACAGAGGCTTTTCTCAGTTAATCTCTTAGAGAAAAAGTGCCTACCTTATAAATGAGGAAGTTAAAATTGCATGTGCTGCTCCTGTTTATTTTTTAAAAATCCATTTAAAAAGGAACACCACCATAAAATGAGAAATCTGTCATCATTTTTTTTCACCCTTATGTCGTTCCAAACCTTTAAAACTTTCATTTGTCAAACACAAAAAGGAGGTGTTAGACAGGAAGTTCACCCTGTTCTCTTACATAGAACAAGTGAATGGTGACCAGGGGCAACAAAAATGACAAAAACATTTTTTTTGTGCATTGTATTATATGATACCTTTACACTGATGTTCAGTGAAAAGTCAAATGTATTCACTTCTCAAATCTAACTCAAATGTACTTATTTGAATGTGTGCATATTCAAATTTGGTGTGCCATGATCGCTTATGTGACACGTGAGAACCAGTTACAATATGGCACCACTGACATCAAATCTTGTGTAACACATTTTGATGTGCCATATATGAATATACGCAAATATGAATGAAATTTGAGACCATTTTCAGTGAACAACTCAATATGCCTTCAGAAGACCACTTTAATGATGCCTTTTGTCATTTTTGGAGCTTGACACTGGCTGGTCACCATTTGGTTGGCATATTGTTTGTAAAAGAGCATTATAGACATTCTTCATAATATCTCCATGGAGGAAAAATGTAATATGGGTTTAAAACAACACATGGTTTAGTCAATGATGATGGAATTTCCATTTTTGACTAAATTATTTCTTCAGCCAACACTTTCAAATAAGAAAAAAAAATAAAAAAGTGCAAAAACCGTACCCTTTCAAAAGATATGTATTTGCACACATATAAGTACCCTAAATGTATATTTTAGAACCTTAAAGCAGCACTATGTAACTTTTGGCGCTCTAGCGGTTAATAAACAGAACTGCACACATCCCGCGGAAGAACATTCCAACCGGAGCAACTCTAAGTTTATGTCTATGGCGATTCACGCAGGTATGTGTTACTCCGCAGCAGTGACGACCCGACCAGGCAACAATAGTCCAAATATAAGTACTTATAAGTGTACCGTAGTGATTCGGAATAAGACAAAAAACGCGGTTTGGAAGATGAATTCATGATGTACTCGCTCATTATATACATTTTGCAAGTTCTGAACACAGAAAAAGTTACATAGTGCTGCTTTAATATACTTTTAAAACTAGTGCTGTCAAACGATTAATCGCGATTAATTGCATCCAAAATAAAAGTTTTTGTTTACATAATATATGTATGTGTATTGCATTTATTATGTGTATATATACACACACATTCAGAGTATATTTTGAAAATATTTACATGTATATACATTTATATTATACATTATATTTTATATTTATATATATATATATATTAGTGTACATATAATTGGTACATATTTCTACCTTTTGAAAAGGTACCGCGCCAGTGACAATTTTGTACCTGTTTTTGGAGAGTGTATGCTATGTTTGCTAAAGGCATTCAATTTCAAATTCACTTACTAATGTTCTCATTTTAATGTTCTGATCAATACAGACAACAGTAACGATCCCAAGGCAGAGAAATCCATTACTCGAGCGCTGGGAGTCAGGGATTGTGAACGACTGGGACTGAAACACAACTACAACATCCTGATGTACAATATGAAGCCCAGTCAACCATGAGTGCACCGGCCTAAAATAAAGCATATGAACAAATGATCAGTTTCCCAGTTTAAGTAACACGTGCCATTATGGGTAGATAAAGAGCATCATTTGCCTCAAAAAGCCACTGCAAGCTATATGATATTCTACAACACACACCTTATAAATAACACATGAGCCAAACTGTTGTTATAATGGTCGGCCAGTGTTTATTGGCATTATATGGGCTCAAATGATTTCAATGTAATAATTATGTAATTCTCAATGTAATTTTCTGATTTACAGTTATACAGTTATTTATAATCAATAAACATAGCTGCTTATCTCAGTAACAAAACAGTCTAAAAGCTGGAATACTGTAAGATTGTACAATAATTATATTTAAATAAACATTCTTTGATAGATATTTCCTTACTCGTTAGAAAAGCTAAATTATACTGGGAAATGGCTTCATTGATACATATATAAAAATGCTAAAATAAATAAAAATGTGTTAATCAGCTTTTTTGGTTATTTGCGAATGCACTGAATAATTTTCCAAGACTCAAATTGTTGAATGAGACTCATTGTGATTTGACCCTTGGAATCTGAAACTAGATCACGGAGATCACAATAGGCACAATAACCAGAATGTAATGCTTGGCTTTGATTTTCAAAATAACAATTAAAGAGGGCGATGTTCTAGCATTCCATTCAGCTTCCAGGCAAAAGCCCTTTGCTTGTTCAATGACATTACAGTCCATTGTAACCTTCTGCATACTCAGCCCGAGCTGTGAGGTATGAACACCCGACTGCCGTGACTCAACACACCAGTGGGCATTCAAATTCATCACCATGGTGATGATGGTACTGTAGGAAAGGTACAAAGAAAACGTCCGAGCCCGAGTGAGATTAGTCATGAGTGAGATCACAACACACACACACTGACCCTCTAGTTGCCTGTGAATTATTCATTCACTCTTTCTGAGCGCAATTAGCCAAGGATGCATGGGAATTCTCATTTCAAATATGGCAGCAGCTCATCGATACCACTAGAGAAAAGCTGCCCATTGCTTTCAGATTTCAATGAGCCTAATCCAAATGACCTTTAAGACCAATAAACAATACTATTCTTTGTATTCTTAGGAAAACAAAACAATATGATTAGTGACGCAAGGGTAGTTTCTGGCTAAATATATAATCTGTATTTGTTTTACAGAAGTCTGGTGACTGAACATTGTTTTGTTCCAGCCAGATCTAAGTGTTTCTGTGTAAATACAGGGTTAAAGGGATCATTCACTCAAAAATAAAAAAATACCGTCATCATTTACTCACCCTCAAATCTGTACGAGACAGTTGACAGTAGCCACTGACTTCCATAGTATTTTTTTCCCCATACTTTGGAAGTCAATGGCTACCATCAGCTGTTTGGTTACCAACATTCTTCAAAATATCTTCTTTTGTGCTCAACAGAAGAAAGAAAGTCACACAGGTTTGGAACAAGTGGAGGGTGAGGAAATGATGACAGAAATGTCATTTTTAGGTGAACTACTTTAAGGTGCTTCAGAGGACAAAGCAGAGAACAATATGCCATTATGGTTGATTATCTCAGACTGTAAGAGAGCTATAAATGGTATATTGTTTGATAATCAAAAAGTTATCATGAGACTTCACATAGTTTTAGGCTATGTGAAGACATAGATGGGAACAAAAATAAAGTCTTTAAAAAAACTAGTATTAAATAATAGATTTTCTCACTGGAATGTAGTTCTGGCATGACTGTCAAATTAATTTCCTTTGAAATGTTCATGATAAGCAAAGAGGAACTGAAAGAAGTTCTTAAGCACCACTTGAACTAAGTGACACAAGTAAGATGTACGATATTAGTAAGCATCTGCTTGAAAAAGAATAAAAAATAAACGCAAATGAAAGCTTTCAATTTTCAGCTTTAGGTGATTAAATCTATAAAACGATTTGCAAAGATTTAATGCCCAACACTCAAAACTGCCAGTGCTTCACTGAAATGTCAATCTCATGTTATATCTAGATGTCCAGAGCCCCCTGCTGACAGAAAAATTAATATCTCAGTGAAAAATACTATGAACTACAGCAGATTGTTTACTTATTCATTACTTTACAAATATATAAAATGTTTCGGCTTTTAAATAAACATGACAATATACAGAATGTCAAACACAAAATGTAGCACAAAATGTAGCATCCGGTCCATGGATAGATAGATAGATAGATAGATTGACAGATAGATAGATAGATAGATAGACATCAGCAAACTGAGGCATTCTTAAAGGTTGCCATGGGATAATCGTAGATGGGCTCTGAAAATGAGGGTCTTCCTCTAAGCATTTGTCCATTTTCCTGTAGATTGGAAACACGTGCATATTAAAAACATGCAAGAGATGTGATAAGTTAGTGTTTCTCACAGCGGACATAATGCAACAGGAGGATGTTGGCAAACACTGCGTGATGTAAAGAGATCTTATTCTGTGATCTTATTCTTCCTCTCTCATTCTTGTCTAAACAAATCAGCACACTGGTAACCTTAGTACTTGGAACGAGATATGAGATACTAGTTGGGCCTTTTGTAAAGGGAATCACAAGAGAAGGTTTGAAATGGTGCATCATTACCTCAGTTCCAATGTCAACACGCTGCAGAGTAAGATCTGATGAAAAAATAAATCATGGTGAGAGAAAAATCAATAAACGTCAAGACAAAATCAGATATCTGTGATGCTTATGATATAATGATGGGAGATTTATGTAGCGATTGGATGGTGAATTACTAGCTCTGAAGAGATTGTCACAGTGACTTACCAACAATATGATCTCTGGAGTGCACATTTTGCCAGAATTTTTCTTGATCTCTGTGGAAAGAGTTTTATTATATTTTTTTAATATTTTGGTAGCATTCATAGCACTCATATTAACAGTGTACTATGATTAAAATTATTTAAATAATTATATACATTAATTAAATATTAATATAACGATCTAATATAATATATACTGTAATCACATAATCAGTGCTTTAAATACCTATATATAAATATTTACAAAAATTATTTAAATAACTATAGAAATATACAATACTGTTCAAAAGTTTGAGGTCGGTAAGTTTTTTTATGTTTTTGAAAGAAGTCTCATGTTCAACAAGTCTGCATTTACTTAATTTTAAAATACAGTAAAAGCTGTAATATTGTGAAATATTATTGTAATTTAAAATAGCTTTTGTTTTAATATACAGTAATTTACAATGTAATTTATTGCTGTGATGCCATTACTCCAGTCTTCAGTGTCACGTGATCCTTCAGAAATCATTTTAATATTTAATAATTTTTAATCATTTAATATTTTCATGTTAATTGCTAATTCTTTTAGTATTGCGGTGTTTTAAGAAAAAATTGAACATTAGTGTATACTTAAATTATTTAGATAATCTTTATTCCTGTAACTCAAATAGTTCACAGATAGTGATGTAATAAAGTACACTCTTAGTGAACTGCAAGTTGCTTGAAATAAAAATGTCTGCCCAATGAATAAATGTAAATGCAATTTTAATCAAATATCAGGTACGCTCTCCAGTATTGTGTCTCACCTTTGTCTCCTTCTCTCTGACATGTTTTTGACTGCAAATAAATGGGTAGAGATTACAAATCAATTTATATTAATGATTACATGCATGAATGAAGAACAAACAATGGGTGTTTTCACTTTGTATTGTTCCAGTATTTAATTAAATGGATTGAGAAGATAATCACCACAGAGTATTATAGTTCATCAGAGACTAGACTTAACCAATGTAAACTTATGAGCAACTAAAATAAGAGATTAGATATCTAATACTCACGATGTCTGTGTATGGCAAAGCCCAGGATTGCCACCACCATGAGGAACAGAACACCCGCAGACACAGAGCCAACAATCAGAGCCAGGTCTGTGTTGCCTTTCCATAGACATGTATGAAAACAAAGGAGAGTGTTTTAGATACCAACTTGGGCATATTTGATTTGCTGCATTACTGAGATAGCTACAAAGATACCGTACATATACATAGCAAGAATTAAATATTACCTGTAGAGCTCGATGTGCATTCATGATATCCTGAAAAATGATGCAATAAATCAGATTTTAAGATCTTATTTATGTAACATCATGAGATATCATATCACATTTAGTATAATATATTCAGTACCTGTAATGCATGGGATAGTTACTGGTGAGCTCATTTTAGAGTACGCCTTGGAGTTGCCCAATGACACGCTGTACTGACACTGATACTGTGCACCATGTTCATAACGGATGGGTATGGGAAATCTAGCACTGTATTGGGTCAGGGAAGCCTGATGGGTCGCCTCAGGTGACAGGACACCGACACGAAATAAACTGAAGTAGCCTTGCGGATATGAGGGTGACCCAACACACTCCAGAACTTCACCCTTGTGTCGGGACAAGGACAGAGTGGGGACTGGGAGCTCTGTAAGAGGAAACACACACAGACATAGAGACATGAGAACATTTGCTTAATAGCACAAATGTGCACATCAAAGTGAGATGCCTTGTTGCTTACTGTATGCATAGGCAGATGCCTCCATAAAGGAATAGTGCACCCAACAATGAACATTCTGTCATCATTTACTCATCCTCAAGTTGTTTAAAATTCTTCAAAATGTCTTCTTTTGTGTTCAACAGAAGAAAGAAATGCATACAGGTTTGGAACATGAGGGTGAATGAATGATGACAAAATATTAATTTTTGGGTGAAATATTCCTTTAAGGTGCTGTCACATAAAAAAAGGTCCATTATCCATTGTGAAACTTCTGTTCAAGCGGATTCCTATTGGAATGACTGGATTTCACTTGTGAAAATGTGGCCGTACTTGTAGGCAGCAACACAAATCATGGAACTTCATAAAGGTATGGTCCTATTAGTGAAATTTCTGTGAAATTTAATGGGCAAAAAGTCTATTGTCTATTTATTGTCAATAGGGTTGTGATGTAAGAAGCATAGCTCACACAGAAGTCACTTTTAAATCAAGCAGCTTTTGGTTGGTAAACTCTGTGAATTTCAGCTAAAATTTGCAACATAACTAACTTGAACCAGTCGGGAAATCTTTGCAGGAAAATCTTACACTCTTATGCAAAATCATGTGTTTTTTTATTTAAATGACTGGATTTTGTTCACCAAAATTCACAGAACAATGGCAGCATGTTGCCAAGCTAACAACTCGCTAACAAGCGTAAAAATACATATCACAAACAAATAATGGGTTATATATATATATATATATATATTTTTTTTTTTTACTATTTGTATCTATACTTTTCAGTGTTGAATAAAATATCTAATCAAAATTACTTTTCTTCTCTTTGTCCTCTATCTTGACAATAATTTGTTCACTAGCTGCGGTTGAATTCATGTACTGCCAGAGTATGTGCTACATTCGATAGATCTTGAAAGCTATAAGTATGTTCAATAAGTATGTATGTGTGTAAACATGAATACAATTCAGACATGATATGTAATCCATGTTGGAATTGTCATGATGGTCTGATATATTATGGTATTAGCAGGATAGAAGGTCATCCGGGTATTTTACGCCTACTGTTTTATGAATACTATAGTGTTTGGAAGTAGGTAAGCTGGCCATGGATGGGTATTCTGCAGTGAATTTTGTGACTGCTTTATCCTTGAAGGATATAAATAGGCTTTTGGAAAAGATCATTTGTTTGATCAGTAGTAATAGTGACGCTTGCCTTAGTATAAAATCCAGGATATTTAAAAAAAAAAAAGCATGCAATACGGACACAAAATGTAATAAGAATAGCATGAACATCAGTCCGACAGATGTCTCCTCACCTATGACAGTAATGTGTACCGGCTGACTGGCTGTGGAGTTCACCTGTCCCGTCTTCTGTGATTTGAGTTGGTAGAGGCAGACATACTCTCCACCGTCCTCTCGTCCATTTGTCTTCACACTGAAGTGAGCATCATGGGACTCAGACACCAGCTGGGCTGGAGCGACCATGGAGCCCGGGGTTCCTTTGGCTCTCCGGAGCAAGAGAAAAGCCTCAGGAGACTGTTTCTGACGGTCAGGTGGAGCCTGACAGTGGAATGACAGTGTTTCACCAGGACTAACATGCCCACTAGAGGGCTCGACCATCAAGTGAGGGGATGGAGGGGGACCAACTGAGACTACGGCAAGAAGAAAGAAAGAAACTTATGAGCATTTAGTGATTTTAGAATATATGTGTGAAAAAACAAAGATAAGAGACAGAAATACTAACATATACAACACTAAAGATGTAAAGCACTGCTGGGTGGAGTAGTTTGGTTTAGTGGTTACGAACTTTCAACTGTAGATAGAGCGGTTTCTTTAACCGTCATACTACTGTGACCTCAAAACCTACAGCTGCAAACTACTTAAACCTGTGCCTCAGCTAACAGAGGTTCATGCAGTATTCATGCAGGATCACTGAAATAAAGGAAAGAAAAAAATATATGTGTGTGTGTGTACCTGGAATTCTCTGTTATGGGGACCAAATGTCCCCATAACATTTGGTCATTTTTTTAAATTTTTTTGAAAATCTTTTTTTTTTTTTTGTGTGAAGGAGTAGGTTTAGGGAAAGGGGATAGAAAATACAGTTTGTACAGTATAAAAACCATTATATTTATGGAATATCCCCATAAAACATGGAAACCAGTGTGTGTGTGTGTGTGTGTGTGTGTGTATATAACAATATAATATAAAAGAAACACTCACCTTTCTGCTCTGGCTGCATATAGGAACTGATCATGCTGCTGTCATACATACAGCAATACAGATTCTCTTTTTCTGTATCTTTTCCCCTAATAATAAAGAGAGCCCTTTGCTGTTCGGTTGAATGCTCAACCTTATCTATCAGCTGGCGCATTTTGAAAAGTTTAAATACAAGTCCACCATAACCTTCTGGAGCCTGACACAACAACTCCACAGATGAGCCTCTGATGGCTGTCTGGGTCAGTGTAGGAGCCAGTGGGGCAGAGTATTCAGCAGCTGAAACATCAAGGAAAGTGAATATATTAGTCAAAGTTACAAATGAACTCAAGTGCTCAATTATGCCTGGTCAATCTGGTCATCCAGCTGTTCCAAACCTTGGCCAGCATGGAAGTTCACGCTGGTCTAAAGTGGGTCTTTAAATAAAAAAATATATGTTCAAGTGAATATATCTATTGAGAACAGGGATTTCAACCATAATGGTCCAAAAACAACTTAATATTAAAATGAAACTCTGAAGACACATATTTAGATACTGTTTTTATACAATAAACACTATTTTATACAATAGACACTGTTTTTATACAATAAAAAGAACATTTTGTGATTTGCTGCATGATTTACATTATAGTGGGACAGATATTGTGATCATATAGAAATATAAATGTGGAAAATTACACACTTACCACTAAAATGCGGCTTGAGGATTATCAAAGATGTGAGGAAATACCCACAAAATAACATTCTTCCAGTGCTGAAGTCCAAATATTCCAGTTTCTTGACAGCTATTAGAGCTTCAAAAAGTCGGTGTATATATTTTTTATGAGAAATTGCCTTTATGGCTTGCGGAGTCAGTGGTAAGACAGATGCATAAAATCACCAATAGCTGAACCTCCCTTCCCATTCACTTGCGCAAACTTCCTCATCCACACATTAAAAGCACCAACGAACATGTTTCATATGTTTAAGAAAACCACATCCTTCCATTACATCAAAGAAGAAAGGCAGAAAGACACTCCCACGAGTGGCCCATGTGAGCTAAAACCGCATATGACAATGACAGGAAATTGATGTACTCATGTGCAAAACACACTCATCTGTGTGTCCTCTACTTCCAAACAACCTTAAATTTGTCCACTGATAATTCTTTGTGTTCATGCTTCATCTCTTACCCAAAAAACAGAACTGGTGTGTTAAGCAGGACCGTTAGCCACAAAGCCACTGAGTATGACCAATCCTTCCCGATATCCAGATTAGTGGTCCATATGGACCAATATGATTTATTTTTTTGTTCCTCTCAACCCTGAACATGTGGTTAAGATAGTAATGCAGGAACTGCATTTTAAATCTAACATCATGTTTACTGCAGATGGGAGGAACTGTAGTCATTTGATTGTTTTGTCAGTGTCACACGGACAGGAAAAACAATTATTGCCATTTCTATTTCTTGTCCTGTGCATTGTCCCTTTTTTCATAATAATTGAGCTGATTCAAATTGTTGAACTGATACTTATTTGATTTCCATAATGTGAATTGTTTTTAGGAGAAACCACCTTAAAAAATGACCTTTGACCCAAAGCCTAAGTAATTTGGACCTGTGTAGCCCATCATAAAAGAATACCTGGAAATTCAGTCTATTTGTCACTTCTAACATTTCATATGAAGCTTTCATAATCCACAAGCAACAAGCATCATGGCAATAATCTGATCACTCTACACAAAAAACAATTAAAAAATAAAGTCATTTTTTTCAGTCTTGTGGTTAAATGATCACAACACCCCCTGCTTTCTGTTTACTATATAAATACATACTGGGCACATTCTATGCGATATCCTGAAACTACTTTAGGGAACAAACATTTTATGAGAATGCTGTGGGAAATTTCTAAATCTTTCTGCTGCATGTAAAAATACAATTAGTTAAGTACCAGATTGGACACATCCACGTATTCTTTGTTATTTCTATATTCCTCATTTTAAAATGAGAGTAAAGTCGTCAACAAACAAGAAGTAACACAAATGGAAAAATGGGGATTTTGTTGGGACCAAAAAATGTTATACAAATCAAAACTCTTATATATTAGCTTCTGCAAAGTAGCCACTTTTGCAGCTCCGATGTCCTGGTCGCGAGGGCCTTACCAGGCCTGAGCAAGGAGGGTGGTCATCCCGCCGAGATGACCAGAACTGGGTGACCAGGGAAACTAGGCAAGAAACCGATGGACCTGAGGCAAATCGCAAACGCCAACAATGCTACCGCATACGGTGGAGCCCATGCAAAGGCACTGGGGCCCCAGGGTGCTGGTGGGAAGTGGTTTAATGGCCAAAACTGAGGAGGAAGAATCAGAAAAAGATCATTACACCGAAAAACAGAAATTCGCCTCACAGCTTGGAAAGTTCGGACCGGCCACCACGTTGGTCAAAAGGAGATCATCGCCAAAGAGCTGCTGACGTGCAAGATCTCGATTGTGGCGTTATACAAACTTCGACTTACCGGATCCAGAACAACAACAGTTCACGAACCCAGTTCAAATGAAAAAATGATGCTGTTCTGCTCTGGCAGGGAGAAAAGAGAGGTGGGAGTCGGCTTTATGGTGGACAACTGGGCAACAAGGAGTGAATTGGCCTTCCAACCTATATCAAACCGCATGGCTGTACTAACCGTCCTCGGCACCATCCAAGCGCACCTTCTAGCCATTTACGCCCCAACCAAAACAAGCCCAGATGAGGTCAAAGACAACTTCTATGACCAATTGCAATGCATACTGGACTTGGTCCTGAGTACCAAGTTGACTACCCTAGCGGGTGACTTCAACAGCACCAACCGTGACGGCTGGGAAGAGACAGTGGGCAAGTTCGGTATCTGCGAAATCAATGACAAAGGATTGCGCCTTTTATCATTCGCCTTGACCAACAACTTTGTTGATGTTGATGCCTACCCCCGTAGGCATCAACTCACGTGAAGGAACCCAGCGGGCGATGACTCGCCCATCCTCAACTACTTCTTGATCAATCGCCGCTTCCAATCGTCACTCAAAGATGTGCGCTCAATGAGGGGACCTAATTGCGGCTCAGACCACTACCTCGTCTGTGTTAAGCTTTAAATACGACTGCAACAGGCCATGAAAAAGGTGCCATCACCTCCCAAACCAAACTGGGCATGCTTGAGCAATCCCGAAATCAAAGTCCAATTCCAAATCGCCTTTCCAAACAAATTTGTGCCGCTTGCGAATCTGGATATTGTAGACTCCGCTCTGTCCACCTGCTCGCCGAAGAACAAAACCTTGGATCTCGGACAAGTCTCTATATCTTGTCCAGGAGTGAAAGTCTACTGAATCATGAATCTGAGTGCATTCATTCAGCCTGGAAAAAGGCTATGATCATTCCTATCTTCAAGAAGGGTGACAGTCAAGATTGCAAGAACTATCGAGGGATCAGCCTGCTCTCCATCATTGATAAAGTATTCATGAAGATCATCCAAACCTGCCTACAAAAGCATTGGGAGCAGACGAGCCAAGAAGAGCAAGCCGGGTTTCGTCCACATTGTGGCTGCTGTGACCAGATCCTCGCCTTCCATCAGTTGATAGAAGAGCAGATCCGATACGCGAAGCGACTGGTGGTTGTATTCATCAACTTCAAATCGGCGTTTGATTGCATTCACTGGCCATCCCTCTGGACAGGAGGTCGAACATGTGCCGCTGAAAATTGTCTGCCTTCTCCAACACTCATACAATGGCTCTACAAGCTGTGTCAGAATCAGAAACGAAACGTCTGAAGAGTTCTCCATCCAAACTGAGGCTCGCCAAGGCGATGTTGCCTCTCTGATCTTGTTCAATGCAGTGATTGACTCAATCATACGGATACGCAACCAATCTGCCGTTTGCAGACGACAACTCCATATTGGCCGGCACCTTTTACGACATTGCTAAGCAACAGCAGTGTTTGCATTGCTCAAATGGTGCTAATGGAAGAAGGCCAGCATCATGATCGCAACCAAGATGCCAAGATTCTGTACCCTGATCATTCCAATTCTATTCTACAGATCAGACTTGGACCTTTCTGAAATGGAAATCAACAAACTCAAGGTCTTTCAAATGCGATGCCTCAGGTAAATCTTGGGCGTATCTTGGCTCGACTGACTTCGGAATGAAACTATTTGTCGGGAATGTGGCAACCAGTCCACAATCAATCAATGATCGAAGAGGTGATAAAGAAGAGATGCCTGCGGTGGTTCGGACACGTGTGCCAAATGGACAGTGCCCGACTGCCGTTCAAACTACTCTGGCGCCAACAGCCACCAACATGGAAGGTATACTGCTATACGCCGAAGAAGACCTGGGTGAAGTAAGTTGAAGACAGCCTCAAGAATCGTTGTCTCACCCTCACGAATACCAAGAACCTATTCCCCCAATCGTTCAGCATGGAGACAAGTTGTGAAAGATGTCAGAAGTCCGTTGGCACCCACAGCAGCATATGAGCTATGAAGACGTCTTCGGCATGACGTCAGCTAAGGATCAGAGCGAGAGAGAGACACTCTTGCACAGATCACAGCAGTGCAAACAACTAGGCATTCTCTCAACCAACTTTATGAGATGCCACCTTTAAAGAGTAATGGAGTAAATATGAGAGTAAATATGGAGTAATGGATTAGGCTCGATTTTCTAGGCCGATATGGCTAGGAACTATACTCTCATTCCGGCGTAATAATCAAGGAACTTTGCTGCCGTACCATGGTATAAATACCAATCAAATACCAATGATATTACACAGCGCCTGAAAATAGTCCCCAGCTAGGTAACTTCCTACGGAAGGCACGCTTCCTGTGCAAGCAGGTGGTCACATTGGTTATGTTGGTCGGAAGTTAGCCTATTTTCAGGCGCTGTGTAATATCATTACGCCTGCTGCACCCATGGCACCCAAAATTAATAGACAATAAGAATATACAAAAAGAGTACACAGAAATAAAAAGAAGAAAAATGTATAATATATAATGCAAAAAAATACTATAAATAAAAATTTTGTCTAATGAAAAGTCTTAGCAAATAATCATAGTAAAATAAGCTCTGTATGACTCATAATGACTAAAGGCTGACTTTCCACTTTCAGCCCTGTTTTCAGGTATAACCATTAAGTTACATTTAGATTTCAAGAGATCCTGACATTGCAGATCTGCTAGTGTTTATTTAGCCACTTCATTTGAGTGACCTTACCCTGTCTGATTGTGTATTTTGTTCTCACGGATCCACGCATGCACTGTAAAAATGCATAGGAAAATGATGTGTTCTCATTCAAATCAGTCAGTGCAGTGGCTTTTAACAAAGGCAACTCAGTAGCGAGGTTTGACGGTGTAAATGTGTGTATGTGCTGTTATCTGTGGGGAAAGAGGCATCAGAGGGACCCAGAGCTCTATTATCTCATAAAGGACAGGAGGCCTCTCATCACCCTAACCACACTGATAACTGCTTTCCAGCACATAATCACCTACTGAACACCGGCCTTCTGAGAATCGCACACTCACAGTTTAAGTGTTTCACGAGAGATGTATTGCATGAATTTACAGCTCTAAGTGTAAATGTAGACACTGTACATTCCACTTCAGCTCACTTAACACCCTTGATACTCTTTGCAAACAAGGTTCCACACATCTTAGCTTTCAATATCATCACATATAATCGTTCATAGTACTTTATACATTTAAAGCATTAATTATATTTCAATAATATATAATTTTTTTTAATTTCAACATTAATTAATTAATATTATTTTTAAATATTATTTTAAACAAATTTAATTCAAATTTTAGTTTATGTTGACCTTTATTGGCTGATTAAACTACTGCATGTATAATTTATTATTAACAACTGAATTTACTTTTAATAAATATATATTATTTAATTAGATTATATTATTAATATATTATTAAGTAATTCTCTCTCATTTTAGATTTAAAAGGCCCTCATAAATAAATATTAGAGTGAACAGTCATATGGGGAATATGTTTAGATGAACTTTTATTTACGTATTGGTTCAGCAGAATGAAATAGGTGATATGATAAGTAATGTGTTTTGGCACCGGAATTCCAATTATTATGTTTATCCACATTGCTGCTGTTAATTTGGTTGAGTATAACTTTTTGAATTGCAATGACTCAAATGCACTTTCAAAATTTTTTGACTCAACTTTAAACTCCACCCACAATCACAACTGTCAGGGGTCTTAAACATAAGTTTATCACTGATAGAGAGAAAAAGAGAGGGAGAAAGAGAGGGGGGAAGAAAGAGAGGGAAAGGGTAACCAGCATTAATGCCACTGTAAACTTTTTTTTTTTTTTTAAATATCTTCTGAATTTAACACTAATTTCTGGGTCCCTGCCTTTTGTCTATTGTGCATCTAAGACTCTTTTGGGACAAGAAGACGCATATACATGCCTCTTTTGGGGACATTAGAAAGTTATTTTGATAATAAATGCTAAAAGGGCACCAAACGGATGGCTGTGACTCAAGCCGTTCTGCCTTCGTTTTCAAACTTCTGCAACGTCTCCGAAAACATGAAGGTATGTTTGTTTCAGATATTTTTCTCACATTTTCTCTTGACAAAATTGGACTAATTACTGTTTTTTAAGGTAATTACAACTGTAACTGTTTATTTTGATCTTATGACTTTGATCTTATGAAATCACTTTCCATAATGACAGTTGACTAGTTTCACAATAAACAGGAGTGTCATTTCTCCGAAAAATCCCATAAAAGAGAATAAAACTGAAGGGAGATGCTGTGGTTTGGAAACTAACATATTTGATTGCAATATTCAAAATGGTTAATCAAGAAATGTCAATATCAATTTTAAAATATTTGGTGACTCCGAAGGCTTGGAAGTTTGAAAAAGGCTTTTTGGATCTGGACTCCAAGGGTTTACACCAAAGCACCGGCAGCTACAAACCTTCTCAGTTTCTGTCAGATGAACACCATGATGACAGTGAGGGATGCTGGGATATGGAGTTCCTGCTGTCTGATTGGGGCGGCACATCACCTGAACGGACCAACTCTCAAAACTACACTTCCCAACGACCGCCGATGCAAAACCAGGTTCACAGTCCTGATTTTTACCAGGTCCAGGAGCTGAATGGACCGAGGGACCAGTCAAGATCAGATAGACACCAAGTGCCCATTACAAGCTCGCTGGCTGAGCTGCTTCCTCATGAAGCAACTTTAAGTTGCTCATTGCCTGACCTCTTTAATGGAGGATATTTGGAGCAGCAGCAAACAGCAAAATCATTCTCACAACCAGAAAACCACCATCAGTTCAGTAGTTTCCCTATTGTTAATGAAATCAACAGAGAAAATGAGAGAAACAGCATGGGGAAGTTGAAGTCATGGGATTTTGAACACTATCCTCAGTCTGAACCTTTGATACCTTTCCCCGACTCCAAATTTGTCCACACGTCTGGGATCGCCATGGACGCACTGGTCTTTCCCCCACAACATCACTATAACTTCATCCAAAACTACTCACACTCCAGACTCTACCAACCACAAGTGAACTACGTGCACAGGGAGCCGGCCAGTCACTATCCGCCCACACAGAGCATGGTGCCTGACTCCACAGTGCCACCTGCAGGTCTGGAGGGGAAGCGGATACGGAGGGGGGTGTTGAAGAGGAAAGCCACGGTTCACAGTTGTGAATACCCAGGCTGCCATAAGACTTACACCAAGAGCTCTCATCTCAAAGCACACCTCCGAACACACACAGGTAATCTGAAAACACACTTTCTCTGTTTATGTCCATGTTTAGGGTCTGAATATTATAGAATTAGGGCTGCACGATTAATCGAATGCGATTGTCATGCGCATTTTGTTAAAAAAGCCGGTTCTGTAATCGAATGGCATGTCTTTAACTGCAGATCTGCAACAACAAATCCTATAAAAATTAATTCCAGTAGAAAATTTTTCCAGTAGCCACATTTTTGACTATGATGCATTGCATCAAATTCTGGCCAAGACAACTAATGCCTAGTTCACACTACAGGATTTTAAGCCCAATTTGCAAGTTCGGGCTGTGAATGATCAGTGCTCGGTAATCTTTATGTGTGAACTACTCAATGACGCATTAAAGAGGCTCGCTGACGAGTTGGCGAGTCAAATGAATATCTAGCATGCTAAATATCTGGAACGTTCGGCCGACTCAAAATCACGTGGTGTCAGGTGTCGCAACGAGCTACAGCCAATGAGAGAGCAAGACATGGGTTGAGGTCAGCGGAAGAAAAACAGCAGCAGCAACTTGGCTTTACGAAAAGTTTGGACACAAGAAATGGAGTGAAATTTTTCAAAGCAGATCATCGAGCAAACAGTTTGCAGCACTAATTTCTTCCCGACGTCCATTTTCAAATAAACAACTTCGGTTTCAGTTGTTGTTTTGCGTCATTCCCGTTCAACTTCTCACGTGTGTTTTCATGACAAAGCATGGTTTTGGACGGGATAGAGTCGTTGGGTGACAGAGTTGTTGTCAGCTCGTGTAATGTGTGACCCCCCGTTACAGATAATTTACGTAGTGTCGCGTAATGTGAACACCACAACGACTTAAAGACAGACAGCAAGTCATGTAGTCTGAACAGCACAGCGATCTGCCGACGTTTAAAGTCGTGTACTGTGAACTAGGCTTAAGGTCACACAAGATAATTTAATTAATTAATTAAATCCTATTATAATATTTATTGTTATTATTAATTGGCTTTATTTTTATATTTTCAGTTTTAATGATTAGTATTAGTAATTCTGTTATTTTGTTCTTTCTGTTTTAGTTTGACTATTTTTGTTACGTGCTTTTGTCATTTTTATTTCTATTTAGATTTAATTTATTATTATTGCAGTTTTAGTTTAGTAATTTTAGTACTTCAATTAGTTGCCAAGGCAATATTTCACATTTTCAATTTCACATTTTTTATAAACATTTTAATTTTAAGTTTTTCATTTTATTTTATTTTAGCTTTATTATTTATTTTAGCTTTATCAATTAACTAAAGAATGTTTCATAGTTTTAGTTTAATTAACAGTAACAACACTGCAAGAGATTTGTCTCTTCATTTGCTTCCATTTAGACACATGCAAACCCTAGAGTGTGACATCATATCCTGTTGCTGATTGCGGCTTCATTTTGGTGTCCAAATTTCATATGCACAAAGGCTTGTTTGAATGCACTTTTCGAAAGAAAGAGACCATCTGACTCACTTGTAAACCATCTAATCACAGTTCATTGTTTTTATAAGCCTTTTAGAGGTAGAGTTTTCTGAAGTACATTATTCCATAACAGACCATCATGTTAAAAAAATACTAAAAATACTGAAAAGTGGAAAACGTTGAGATCATAATTTCAGAACTCAGAAAACAAAGTGAAATATACAGAATATGCAGAGGCTGAGACTATGTAGAAATGCAACCCATGTCTTTACCTTCTTTTATTTCTGTTGTCCTCAGGTGAAAAGCCGTACCACTGCACGTGGGAAGGTTGCGGGTGGAAGTTCGCCCGTTCGGATGAGTTGACGAGACACTTCCGAAAACACACGGGACAGAAGCCATATGAGTGTATGCTCTGCCACAGAGCCTTCAGCCGATCCGACCACCTGGCATTACACATGAAGAGACATGTGTGAGGCCAAACACAAACAAAACACAACCACCAAATGCATCCACACGTTAAGGTTAGCCCATGAGGGCATTTCAGAGGTTTTGCGAGGACCTGTG
>NW_015549647.1:714377-716290 GCF_001515605.1 Sinocyclocheilus anshuiensis
GGACTTTGTTTATATATAAAGCACTCTTGCATAAACATACAACTGACATGTACATACTGTACATTATATGATAAAGGGGAGGAGTTGGTGTTTTTTTTATGAAATCTTAATCATAACAGGTAGGTATCACACTGAAATCAAGAGCTCCAAATTTTTAGTTTCTTACAATATAAACATCAGACTTATTTCCAATCTGGACCCTTTATCTAAACTCTATGAATTGGAAAACGGTAATGAACTAATTGAAACCCATCCATTAAAAATGGATTCATGTAAAAAATAAATAAGAAAGATAAAACATTTTCAGAAAGAAAAGTAGTCAACTGGCAGGGCAGTGTAAAATGCTCTCATTGCTGTAATATAAGAAAATTCCTGATGGATATGAACTGGAATTAGCTCATGTACATAAAGATGCAGAAATATAAGCTTAAGTTTAAAGTGTGATTTTTACAGAAAATGCCAAAAAATATTATATATGTAGCTGTTCAGGTCAGCGGATGAACATTGTTATTATTTTATATCATTTTGTTTTTGATCCGATTTCCTATTTATTGTCTATAGTCCTTATTGTGTGGAAGTTCTGCGGCATTTTAAATGTTCCCAAAAGTCATAAAAGTCTTCATGTGTAATATTGCTATTTATATAACAAGATACCATCATAATAAAAATAAATATATTTAGCTTTTTATGCTAATGTTTTTACTGAATATATGATCATCTATTCATGTGATCTTATTCACTAATAAAGCAACTGCAATTCAGTCCTTTCTGTAAGTCTCATCTCCAACTAACAGATGGCAAACTAACACACAACACAGTTTCTGTACATCCACTGCTCCAATGCACTGGATAAATGTGAATCTTAAAGTTGTTGTTTTTATTATTATCATTATTATTATTAATATATGTCGTTTTGGGCCCCTGGAGAAATGCCTAGATGTATTAACACTTTTCAAATTATATATAAATGCTAAAGCAAAAAGGAATAAATCTGACAAAACATCCGCAAAAAGACCCACAGTTACCACAAGACTTACTGGCCATTAAGGCCCTAGTCGGTTTACAGGGGTTTGGGGGGATACAGCTGAGATTAAGGCCCAATCCCATTTCTACCCCTTAGCCCTTCCCCTTTCCCCTACCCCTCCGTTTCGTGCGTTCACGTGAAGGGGTAGGGGTGTCTCGATTCTCTTTTGGTTGGAGGGGTAGGGGTAAGGGGAAGGGCCAGATAGCCCTTCAAACGAAGATTTTTCGGGACCACACTTCAAACGAAAGGGTATGAATTATCTCAACGTAAACCGGCTTCAGCGGCAACATGGCTGCCCGAGCGAACAAAAAGACACATAAATGTAAGCATTTTTGGCATTAATAAAGATTTTTTTTAAAGTAATCATTTGTTTTATGTTACATTCAATCGTGAGTTCATATTTACGGTCATGTTACTCAAAGAAATGGAGTCGCTAAAGAAAAAAGAAGCTAAAGTTTGCTAACGTCGTATCATTACTGACTGCACGATGGTGCCACAACATATTTTCATGTCTGATCAGGGCGATAAGCACCGTAGATATTGAGGGGGGCTAGTCCCCCCAATAATTAGAAATCTATTGCATCCTCTCGTTGCTGGAAAATATAATGTAGCGATTCAGTATTTAAACTGTTATTAATAAAAGTCGTGGGGCAGCGTTGACAAGTTTCTTTTCTCCTGGATGTGTGAGCTGCTCGATCTCCGATATGTGTGTGTCAGTAAGCAGCACATTAAAGGGGTCATATGATGCGATTTCAATTTTTCCTTTCTCTTTGGAGTGTTACAAGCTCTTGGTGCATAAAGAAGATCTGTAAAGTTGCAAAGACTAAAGTCTCAAATCCAAAGAGATATTCTTTATAAAAGTTAAGAGTCAACCACGCCTACCTAAAAC
>NW_015549647.1:718731-724731 GCF_001515605.1 Sinocyclocheilus anshuiensis
CAATCACAACGCACTGGATAGCTGGCCAATCAGAGCACACCTCGCTTTTCAGACCGATGAGCTTTGTAAAAATAGATGCGTTTCAGAAGGCGGGGCATAGAGGATAAACAATAATGTACAGTATGTGGAAAATAATGTGGTTTTTTTTAACCTTAAACCGCATAAACACATTTCATTACACCAAATACACAAAATAATGTTCTTTTTTAGCAACGTCATATGACCCCTTTAATGGACCGCATTTCAGTCACTATAATATTAATTCCGTTGTCTGACAACAGAAACAGTGAAATATATTAATAAAAACAGTTTTATTGAGAATTTGGCTGCATTAAAATGCAGTACGTGAGCACAGGGAGGCAAGACAATACAACGCACTGACGTCATGAATATGCTAATTAGTGTATGACGTCATCTAGCGACATTTAGCGACTTTTCAGGGGGGGTTTAGCTACTTTCCACTGAAAGAAGTTGGCAACACTGCCGGCAGGGTTTAGCTACTTTCCATTGAAAGAAGTTGGCAACACTGTTTCTCACATACATTAAGCCCCAGACTCAAAGCATGAAGGACCAAAGCGTCATGCTGGCAGAACAGAGAGTGATGTACCCTAAAGAAATACTTGATCCAGTCAGTCAGGATGGAGCTATATCCTTCACAGAAGAAGCTGTTTCCATATTAATGTCCAGCAGCATGCTAGCCCGCTCCTTTCTTATCCATCCCAGAGTTCTGAAACACCAAGAAAGCTCTGAGACTGACAGCCATATCGCAATGTGTCGCAAACGTGAGTCTATGCTTCCTGATAAAAAAGACAAAGGTTATTGGGACAAGCGCAAAAAGAACAACGAAGCTGCCAGGCGTTCACGTGAGAAACGCCGCATCAACGACAAGGCGGTAGAAAACAATGTTCTGGCTCTTCTTGAAGACAATGCACGTCTGAAAGCTGAGCTACTGGCACTTAAGTTCAAATTCGGTTTGATCAAAGATCCCACAGATTCACCAGCACAGACCTGCTCCTTTGGTTCACATAACCAAACATTTCCAGCAATACGCTACAACTGACCCAATACAAACTCTCAACCTACTTTTGGTCATCTGTTGTCGATCTCGGATCATGGTGGTCCAGATGGGGTGCAAAACTATGGGTTCTTCATGCCTGGAGGGTCAAGCATTGGGAGCCCAGAGCTTTCAGATGATGCTGTAGGTGAACATATACGACAATCCTCTTACAAAGCTGGTGAACAGCCAAGCAGTATCGCAGCAGTGGATACAAATTCATTAGGATGGCAAGCAAACCGTATGAAAGGTCTTTCAAGATGCCATGTGGAACTGAAGATGTTGATGCTGAGGTCCTTCTTCCAGTGGAGAATACTACAGAGGGTTTATGGAGGCCACAAACACACACAATGCCATCAGCTTGTTCAACAGCACTTCAGAATAACGCTTCAATTCACAGGCATACAGAAATTCACAGTGCTATTAGATTCCAGATTAGCGCTTTGACTGAAGAAGTGGCCCAGCTCAAAAAACTGCTCTCCCAACATCAGCTCTCCAAAGTGAACTGAACTCATCTGTCCCACCTGTCTTCTGGACTATCTAAAGAAAGAAACCCATTTTTCTGATTAGAACAGACAAATATAAGAAGCCAGCTGGTTGTTCACTGGAACAGCTGGCAATCTAAGTGATTTTTAATTTATGTGAATGTTTAATATGCCTGTCTGCTCTACTAGTAATGTTCGCTACATGCTGGATGAAATTAAAAATACTGTGAAAAGCTCTGCTGTCTTCGGTGTCTACTGTTGTAGCGTATGGTGCTTTGTTTAAGTTAAGCTAACACCGGCAACATTGAACCTTCACAAATGGCAATTCAATCTAAACCTTTTCGGTTTAGAAAATTTCAAAAATGAACAATCTGCATTGCATTTTTTAAAATCATTTATTACTGCCCTGAAGTTAATTTAAACACACACTCAAATTATACTGTTTAAATGTGTACTTACACTACCGTTCAAAAGTCGGCGGTCAGTAAGATTTTTACAAAGAAATTAATACTTTTATACAGCAAAGATACATAAAATTGATCAAAAGTTACAGTAAATACATTACAAGACTATTTTCTATTTCAAATAAATTATTTTCTTTTGAACATTATATTTATCAAATAATCCTGAAAAAAAATAATTTCCTCAAACATATTTAGCAGCACAACTGTGTTTAAAACTGATGTTACAATTGATAAATGTTTCTTTAAATCAGCATATTAGAATCATTTCTGAAGGATCATGTGACACTGAACATGGGAGTAATGATGCTGAAAATTCAACTTTGCATTACAGAATAAATAACATTTTAAAATATATTCAAAATAGAAAACAGTTATTTTAAATTGTAGCCTAATATTTTCTGCTTTTATCTAAATATTTGTTATATCAAAATACTTTCTACTTTCTCACTACTGCCAAAGTAGTATATATAATATTTGTTTGTCATTTTAGATATTGAACTCTGGCAATCAAAACACCCTCATATACTCAGTAGTTGCAGCTCTTTGCAGGGTAACAGTATATTTGGCTCCCACAGTGCTGAAGACCAAGTGGCTGATTACAGCAACAACTTCAATGGCAGCGTCAGCACCAAAGTGGCTATTTAAAGATGTGAGAGTGAACGTCATTGATTCCCTATAGTAAGGTGTGACTTCAACATACAAAGCTAAAAGAAACATTCGGTTTCAGTAGGGAGTGGTGTTGTTCGTGTACCAAGGAGTGAGTAGTAGAGCAAAATGAAACAAAAATGTCTGAATTTATTTCCTCTAGAGATTCCCACAGTCTCACTGTCTGCCAGACAGTTTATCGCAGCTATGTTCAATGTCAACATCAGCACTTCTGTAGCTATTTAAAGCTGCAGGAGACAAAGTTATTGATTCACGAATGCATTTATGCTCAATGTTAAACATGCAAGCAATGCAAAAAGACACAGGCAAGCAGCAGTGGATCGAAACAAAAGGTTTACAGGCTCAGCTGCCTAAATTCTGCTCTGTATTTTAAAACCATGGCTTTTGGGCAGATGTTTGCAGGTTGATTGAGCTGATCTGTGCTTGGTTTATCTGTTTGTGTAGGAATACACTTATTAATTTAATTAAGTGTAAGCAGCCATGTTAAAAAGGGGGTGGGCATCAAAAAGTCAGTCTGAAAAGTGTGAAACAGAAATTAATAATACAAATGACCAGTTTTTGTAGTCTATAAATGATGATTATTATTAATACTATTATCATTAACAACATTTAAAGGAATAATTCACCGAAAAATTCAAACTTGCTGAAGTTTTGTACTTACCTTCAGGCCATTCAAGATGTAGATGAATTTGTTCCTTCATCTGAACAGATCTGGAGAAATTTTGCATTACATCACTTGCTCACCAATGGATCCTCTGCAGTGAATGGGTGCCGTCAGAATGAGAGTCCAAACAGCTGATAAAAACATCGCAATAATCCACAAGTAATCCACACAACTCCAGTCCATCAATTAACATCTTGTGAAGCGAAAAGCTGCATGTTTAAGAAAAAAAAAATCCATTAATGTGTTTTAAATTTAATGGCCAAAATATCAGTCCACAATCTATAATAATGCTTCCTCCAGTGAAAATGTCCGTCCCATGTTGTCCTCTCACATCTAAATCCATAGACATATTTGCTTAGAAGTGATTTTGCTTATAAACGGTGCTTGACTTTTCTCTCCTGATTCAGACAAGACAAACTTTTCACTAGAGGAAACACTATGGTTTCAAGTTAAAAAAGTCTTAATCCTGAACAGGTATCTTAACATGCAGCTTTTTGCTTCACAAGACGTTAATTGATGGACTAGAGTCATGTGGATTACTTGGATTATTGTGATGCTTTTATCAGCTGTTTAGACTCTCATTCTGACGGCACCCATTCACTGCAGAGGATCCACTGGTGAGCAAGTGATGTAATGCTAAATTTATCCAAATCTGTTGTAATGAAGAAAAAAAATCATCTACATCTTGGACCACCCGAGTATGAATACATTTTATCCATTTTACATTTTTGGGTGAACTGTTGCTTTAAAACACTTAACATGTCTCATGTTTTAAATATTACCATGTGGGGGCACTACCACACTTTGTTTATATATTTATTGGTTGGCTGTTGACTATGATGACGTAATAAAATGTGTGGTTTTATCCTGTACTTTAACTATACAAACTTTCCAATAAACAATGCGCACTTCTACAATATAAAGCTGGTCTTGATTTGTAAACACTGAGGTGTAATTTTTATTAGGCATTCTGCTTTTATGAATGAAGGTGTGGCAGGATTTCAAAATATTGTCCCCACTCATACCTACTAACATCTGCTCCCCTTAGATCTCAGATCTACTAGTGGACCGGCGAGTGTAGCTGCTTAGACAATACAGCTCCACAGAGGATGCCTACGCTGCTTCCTATTCCATGATCCACATTAGATAAACACACATAGGGTTCTTTGTCTCTCCCAGCACCCATCATCAACCCCTCTCTCTATCTGCAAGGAGGGAGGGGGAGGGAAAACCAGTTGCTAGGCAGGCAGCATAACGGTTGCCTAGGAAACTGTAGCAGACGCAGCTGTGAGTGAATGGGGGAGAAAGCGGAGCGGGAGGGAAAGGCAAGTTCAAGGCCAACACCCCCAGTCTGCGTAATGTCCGTCAGCACCGCAACAAATGAAAGGGAGCACACAGGCTGGCGGCAGAGGCCTAAAACCAAACTGACATGTCTCTTACCGTGACCCTCTTGATCCTAGCACTTCACTAGGATTCAATATTCTAGCGTGGTTTAAGACAAGGCAAAAGGTCACATTATAAAAATTGTTGCAGCTGGCTTGAGATTATTTGTGACACTGGTAAAAATAATACATACAGTTGAGTACTGTATCAAAAGGTTCTTAAGGAATAGTTCACCAAAAAATGAAAATTTGCTGAAAATGTACTCACCGTCAAATCATCCAAGATGTAGACGACTTTTTTTTTTTCTTTATTCAATGTTCAATATTTTTTCATGAGTTTCTTTTCGTCTTTCAAGATGTTTTTAACCTTAAACCATCGCTTCTGGCCAAAATATGAGTCCATAATCCATAATAACACTTTCTATAGTGGAAAAAATCCAACCTCTTATGTCCTCTCACATCAAACCTACCAAAACATTTGAACTGTTTTGGACTGTTTTCGCTTGTAAACGCTGCTAAATCTGTGCCTATTTCTCTCCCGATTCAGATAAGATTATTTTTTTTACCAATGGAGAAAGCGATATAATGCTTAGAGAGGACTTGTATTGTAACCAGGACCAATGGTTTGAAGTAAAAAAAAAAAATGGCTTGATGAATTTGTTTCTTACAAACATGCTGCTTTTTACTTCACAAGATGTTTATTGGTGGAATGGAGTTGTGTGGATTACTTGTTTGGACTCTCATTCTGACGGCACCCATTCACTGCAGAGGATCCATTGGTACGCAAAGTGATGTAATGCTACATTTCTCCAAACTTCTGAATGAAGAAACAACCTTGTCTACATCTTGGATGGTCTGAGGGTGATTCAATTTCAGCAAATTTTCATTTTTGGGTGAACCATTCCTTTAGGGATCACTGAGGTTCACATACAAATTTGTAATGAAAATAATTGTATGACCTACTTCCATTTCTTCCATTTATTCTTTGTAATTAATTTTCTTTGAACAAAGTTTCCCATGAAATTACCCGAGTCAAGTGCATCAAGTGCATCATATTTAAGGTGATTACTTAATCAGGTATGTAAGGATTCAAACTGCAACCGGTTGGAATACCCTACAGTCGTTCTCGGAGAGATGACGTTACCAGTTTGTTTATGTATAATTAGCACCTTCTGGGAACTGTACTGTCATCCGTAACATTGTTCAGGTCAAGGAACATAAGAGTAAAACAGGAAGAACCTACTGATTCGTGTTGTGTAATAATGACTTGGAAAAAAAAAAAACA
>NW_015549647.1:725191-739895 GCF_001515605.1 Sinocyclocheilus anshuiensis
AGACTCTCATTCTGACGGCACCCATTCACTGCAGAGGATCCACTGGTGAGCAAGTGATGTAATGCTAAATTTATCCAAATCTGTTGTAATGAAGAAAAAAAATCATCTACATCTTGGACCACCCGAGTATGAATACATTTTATCCATTTTACATTTTTGGGTGAACTGTTGCTTTAAAACACTTAACATGTCTCATGTTTTAAATATTACCATGTGGGGGCACTACCACACTTTGTTTATATATTTATTGGTTGGCTGTTGACTATGATGACGTAATAAAATGTGTGGTTTTATCCTGTACTTTAACTATACAAACTTTCCAATAAACAATGCGCACTTCTACAATATAAAGCTGGTCTTGATTTGTAAACACTGAGGTGTAATTTTTATTAGGCATTCTGCTTTTATGAATGAAGGTGTGGCAGGATTTCAAAATATTGTCCCCACTCATACCTACTAACATCTGCTCCCCTTAGATCTCAGATCTACTAGTGGACCGGCGAGTGTAGCTGCTTAGACAATACAGCTCCACAGAGGATGCCTACGCTGCTTCCTATTCCATGATCCACATTAGATAAACACACATAGGGTTCTTTGTCTCTCCCAGCACCCATCATCAACCCCTCTCTCTATCTGCAAGGAGGGAGGGGGAGGGAAAACCAGTTGCTAGGCAGGCAGCATAACGGTTGCCTAGGAAACTGTAGCAGACGCAGCTGTGAGTGAATGGGGGAGAAAGCGGAGCGGGAGGGAAAGGCAAGTTCAAGGCCAACACCCCCAGTCTGCGTAATGTCCGTCAGCACCGCAACAAATGAAAGGGAGCACACAGGCTGGCGGCAGAGGCCTAAAACCAAACTGACATGTCTCTTACCGTGACCCTCTTGATCCTAGCACTTCACTAGGATTCAATATTCTAGCGTGGTTTAAGACAAGGCAAAAGGTCACATTATAAAAATTGTTGCAGCTGGCTTGAGATTATTTGTGACACTGGTAAAAATAATACATACAGTTGAGTACTGTATCAAAAGGTTCTTAAGGAATAGTTCACCAAAAAATGAAAATTTGCTGAAAATGTACTCACCGTCAAATCATCCAAGATGTAGACGACTTTTTTTTTTTCTTTATTCAATGTTCAATATTTTTTCATGAGTTTCTTTTCGTCTTTCAAGATGTTTTTAACCTTAAACCATCGCTTCTGGCCAAAATATGAGTCCATAATCCATAATAACACTTTCTATAGTGGAAAAAATCCAACCTCTTATGTCCTCTCACATCAAACCTACCAAAACATTTGAACTGTTTTGGACTGTTTTCGCTTGTAAACGCTGCTAAATCTGTGCCTATTTCTCTCCCGATTCAGATAAGATTATTTTTTTTACCAATGGAGAAAGCGATATAATGCTTAGAGAGGACTTGTATTGTAACCAGGACCAATGGTTTGAAGTAAAAAAAAAAAATGGCTTGATGAATTTGTTTCTTACAAACATGCTGCTTTTTACTTCACAAGATGTTTATTGGTGGAATGGAGTTGTGTGGATTACTTGTTTGGACTCTCATTCTGACGGCACCCATTCACTGCAGAGGATCCATTGGTACGCAAAGTGATGTAATGCTACATTTCTCCAAACTTCTGAATGAAGAAACAACCTTGTCTACATCTTGGATGGTCTGAGGGTGATTCAATTTCAGCAAATTTTCATTTTTGGGTGAACCATTCCTTTAGGGATCACTGAGGTTCACATACAAATTTGTAATGAAAATAATTGTATGACCTACTTCCATTTAAATGTAATTTTCTTTGTAATTAATTTTCTTTGAACAAAGTTTCCCATGAAATTACCCGAGTCAAGTGCATTTACAAAGACATATTTAAGGTGATTACTTAATCAGGTATGTAAGGATTCAAACTGCAACCGGTTGGAATACCCTACAGTCGTTCTCGGAGAGATGACGTTACCAGTTTGTTTATGTATAATTAGCACCTTCTGGGAACTGTACTGTCATCCGTAACATTGTTCAGGTCAAGGAACATAAGAGTAAAACAGGAAGAACTACTGATTCGTGTTGTGTAATAATGACTTGGAAAAAAAAAAAACAGAGACACGTACACAAAACCCGAGATGTGAGCAAATGCTGCATTGAATATAAGAATAAAATGTTAAGAATGTAACTTGAACTTGGCTTCCTGTTCTGGGACTTTATCCTTGGCCTGTATCATGTTTTGAAAGAGGGTATGTACCAGACATTCATTCTTAAACAAGTTGTCCTGCCAGCAATGAATTGCATTTTTTTAGGCAACTGGAAATCACTATGCAGAACTAAATAAACGACAGCAGAATTATATTAAAGTTTATTTTAGATTCATCACTTATATTTCAGTACACATAATTCAGTGTTATATTAAATGTCTTTAACTACTATGTACCTCAAATGTATTAAAATGTGCATATTGCAAAAAAAACAACATACAACATACTGCTATAATATAATTATTAGACATATATATATATATATATATATATATATATATAAAATTACACTACTATAATACATATCCTCGAGATTAGAATTTTAATTTGCTAGTAATTTATTATTGTTATTATTATTAATAAAACCATTAACCCTGTAACTTTAAAAAAAAAAGCACAATTATCCCAACATATTAAAACGTTTGAGATGGAACAATGCAATTTAACAGCACTTAAATACATATTTTTTTCTGATAGAATGTTTAAAAGAAACGTAATTAAACTTTTCAGAATGGATGGTGAGATAGTTTGTAATCAACTGAGACTTTTCTTTGAGCCAAAGTGTCTTTTACGTAATTGTGAACATTTACGCAACACTTTAGCAGTCTCGTAACCTCCTTCTTCCAGAGAAGCTGAAGTGTTGTGTACACAGAGGCGTGTTGAAGCAACCGCACACTGCTGTCGCCGTATATATGATCGGTGGGTGTATGGGCTGAGTGTCGTTTTACTGAGTACGGGAGAGAAGAGCTTTTTTGACCACCTCCGTCCCCTCTTTGGTCATTTCGGCAGGGGCGGAGGCTTGTGTATCGTCATGATTAACAAAAGCGTGACTAGGAACCCAAAGCTCCGTGTTATGCAACCGCTGACCTACTAACACACATTCGAGGACGACGAGAGGAGCAAGTGTGTGTGTAGCTTACGTGTGTGTAAGAGACGAAAACTGGAGCAAAGCCTCCGACATAACACAAGGACGAAGAGGGAGGGAGAGATAGACGGCGAATAGCAGCACATTCAGGGAGTCGCATTAATCGACACAAAGCCGGTGAGTGGATCACGACCCACACGGGACATTTTTCAGCCCAGACTGAAGTTGTAAAAGGAAGAAAGACCAGAATCGGGACGAGAAACCGCATATAGAGGCACTGAGGAGCGATTTATTGAAGAATAAAAGAGGATCCTTGCGTTTAACGAAAGGAATGCGCTATTTCACTTCGGTGAGTTCAACTGCAGTCGGTTTATCATATCATATTTCATAATGCGTGCTGTATGTAGTGTTTTACAGAGCTTGTAGCAGGCTAAGCAGTTGTAGGCTAGGCTCTTACCTTGCAACGTGGTCAGGGCATGTTATTGTTCACATGGAAACGGACTCAGGGTCGGCATGACTCAAATGCGTCGCGGACTGATTAATTCTTTGGTTTTCAACGATTTTTTCTTTGTTTATTGTTGCATGCTGTAAACTGTAAGGTAGCAACATATCTCACATTGTGCATTGCATACATATTCACATTCAATGTCAAGGCGAGACGGTCGTGGCGTGGGGGAGGTGGTGATCATTACGAAATCCTAACGCACGAGTGGCTGTGGGGTCAGTTAATGTCTGTGCATTGCGGTGGCACCATTCCCCTTGCATTTCAATAGTAAGTTGCAAGTCGGCATTTCTACAAAGCATATGGTTGTAAAATAACGCGTGGCGACTTGCATCCCGATAGGATAATGCGTTCCGATGCCACGCGAGGTCTTGTTGGGTTGCACGATGTTCAGTGGCGAACAGAGACAGACCTTCTTCAGATGCGCGAGCTGTTAAATAAACACGTCACCACAGTTAATTAAATTCTTGTAATGTGAGTGCGTGTCTCGTAGGTTATTGTGCAGTGTGAAACGACGTAAAACTTTTGGTTGGAAAACAGAGAGGCATGTTTAGTCACAAGCAAGACTAGCAGACTATTGTGCGAATCCTTCAAATGTTTAATAATTTATCGTAACTCATTGTGATGCAATACTCATTGCATGCTTGGCTCATAAAGACTGACCTACTCCCAAACTAAGTACACTTTGCCCTTTAACAATTCCACCACTCCCTGTTCAGCAATGCCAGGAATCTGAAACTGCCTCACATTGCTCCCAAACTTCTCGCAATAATAATCATCAGTCTGAAACCCAAATGACATTCGTGCAATTGATTAGTTTATTCCTCCACAACATAATCTAATCTGAAGAGCATCCTAGTCTCTGACAACTTGGTGTGAACTCAATTTTCATAGACAGCTATCCTGATTTCAGCATTAATCCCTGTAATTAAGAGTCTAGCCAACACACTATCTCTGTCTTACTGGCCTACTTGGCCTTTAGGTTGGAAGGAAGACTGGAGGCATAACAGTTTTGCCTGCATGTGACTGGGTGAACACATGCAGGGAGGCTTCCAGTTGTAAACACTATCTATGTGGAATGGTGCATAACTGTGTGTTTGACTAGACCTCAAGCTCTTTTTTCTGAATTTTTTTTCCAAGAAACTTATTCTTGGAAGAGGAAATGTAAACAAGCTAAGGGAACTAATAACACAAATGTGCATGTGGTCAAAATATTTGTAGGACGGTTATGTCTTCCTCCTTATTCTTTGAAAATCATTACTATCCTAAGTCAGTAATCTACCATAAAATAAAGGTTTACAGACACTATATTTATAGGTGTCTGAACTTAGCTCAGCATGTCCTAAAATGATCCTTGACTGTGATAACAATCTGGCATTGAGCCACAACCTGCAATCTGAACTACGCAGTACCTTATGCTCTGATGAGTTGATATTACAAAAGCTGGAACACATCGGGCAATCATTGTGGTGTAAGAGCAGAATCCCTAATTTTGAAACCTTCCTCCTTTTCTCATTGCGTTTCAGGAAAATGCTAGTGCATTTGATGCGTATCAGTGCATCACTGGTGTGATTCATAGCCCAGTTTAATCTAATATTCTGATGCTGACGTATTCGCTCTTTTTTTGTACCTCTGCAGTGCTGGTAAATTCCTGTCTTGTCCCCCAATTGGAATCCTTAACTCCTCCCTCACCCAAGCACACTATTTTTGGTAGGCACTATAATTCCTCCCCACTTGCTCAGACGCACTCTCTCACAGACACCCACCCGCGCACGCACACACCGTTGCCGCCCCACTGACCTATTTTATAGCACGGCGTTGGACCAAGTGCGCGCACGCACCGTGTTTACGGAGCAGCCAGTTTCTAGGTCAGTGGGACACACACGCAACGTCCACCGCCCTCCCCCATGCTCTCGTTTGCGTTCCTATGGAAAAAAATGGCCATGCATGGACCAAATACTCTGTGCTTCCATGTTTTCAGGATGCTTGGTCCCCAAAGTGCTGTGAGCCTAACCACCATGGACAAAGTTACACAGAAATGTAGAAATACTACTAAAATTACTACTAAAGTAATACTCACTTGTGTGGTTGAAGAGAAGAGAAAATTAAATCGGGCTTAAACAAAACAGGCGTATGCAAAGTTCTATGTTTACTTTTGAGAACAATGGGCTGTTTATGTTGTACATTTTTGTTCCTCTTCCTCTTTTTAGTATTGAGCTATGAGAATGCCTGGTGTTGAGGTTGTGTTTTAGCGATGGTGCAATAGCTGTGTGTGGTTATGTAACATGAATTCAGATTCTCACGATAAGCTGCAAAAGCGGATGAGCTATTAAATCAAGGACCAAGTGCTAATAATAATAACCGCACAATAAGTCGTCAGTTAAAAAGTTAGTTGTGTACATTATGTACTCTTTATTTTTAGTAAACCAAATTTTCTTAGTTACACTGTCAATAAATTATGTTTGGATCACAAATAAATGATAAAAAAGAGAATGAGGGTGTTTCCGGATATTCCACACCTTTAGTTCTCTCCTGTGGTGCTTCCTTTGCCTGCAGTCCTGGCAGTCAGTCAGGTGTCTCTGATTATGTGACAGTGCAGTATCTTACGCAATAAGTGTCCTACTGCAGCACGGCGTGATCTCCTACTCGCTGTGCTACACTACTGTACTGACCTACATTTCTCTAGAGCTCGTAGGACAGAGGAGAAGCAGAACATTTCAGTTGCTGCCAAGATTGGAAATGGAACACTGGGACGTTTCCGAATTAATATAGAGAATACATTTTGCTATTGCATCTTTTGACATTCATCCATGGGATTTAACTATTTATCATCAAAGCTGCAACTTTTGAATGCAGATTGTAAGGGAAAGGTCTTCACAAAACCCTTAAATTAAGTTAACAAGTTAAATGTTTATTCTAATTTAAGGGATCTGAAGTAACTTCTTAACCACATACACAAACCCACAACAGCGTGAAAATAAGAAACAACAATGTCACCAGTGCGATAAAGTAGAACACTTTGGAAATAACATACTATTCATAATAACTTTATCCTGTTCGTTACCTTTAACTCTATGACATTTATTCATTCTTGTAGACATTTTCAGTAAACATCCTGTTTCATTGTCTTTACAGATCTGTTCATCAAAGACTGGGATAAAACACTGAGCTGAGACGGATCTGATATATGATCAACATCTTTCGGGGGTGCTTGGGAAAAAAAAAAAGTTTATTCTTCAACTGCAATCCCAGCCTACACTGCCACCTCACCCATCAAGAACAAGGAGCTTTGCCAAGTCAACAAATTAAACTGTCTAAATTAAGAAAGAACTGAAAGCAAGCTAAACAAACAAAAAAAAAGAAAACGACTATCCCTACTAAACTAAACTTGTAACACCTATCCAATGACGGTTGTTTTTGTTGCCTTTCATCTTTTTCTTATCTTTTTGACCAGTCTGGACACTTGAAAGGTTTGAAGACTGGTTAGAGTAGGAGGAAAAAGGCATCAATCAGAAATACGTACAGTTCCTCTTTGGAGGAAAAAACAGAACCTTGTACATCATTGTATATGCTGACAATTAAGTGTGTTTTTGAAGTGTTAATCAGAAAGAAATACTTTTCAGTATTAAAACATTAATTTTCAATGTCAACTGAGTGCCAGTTATACAAACTGGCCTTAACAGAACCACAATGGAAAGCCTAAATCTTCCTACCCAAAATAACGATTCCAGTTTGGAAACGTTAGAAACATTCTCAACCTACAGCGAGAGTTTACCATCACCCCAAATCACCAGCCCTCCTCGTCAAGGCCGACTAGTAAAACCAAAACCCAATATGACCTGTCGACGAAAGCGGGAGTTCATCTCAGATGAAAAGAAAGATGCATTCTACTGGGAAAAACGACGCAAGAATAACGAGGCTGCCAAAAGGTCAAGGGAGAAGCGCCGAATCAATGATATGGTGTTGGAGAACAGAGTAATGGCACTGAATGAGGAGAATGTGCGGCTGAAGACAGAACTCCTGCAATTGAAACTAAGATTTGGACTCATAAGCTCTGCCTCTTACATGGAGAAGACCCAGCAGATCAGCAATGGTTCAAAGGCAGCGACTAATGGAGCTAATGGTAACGGAGCAACTTCCGGAAATCCATATTACTCAAGCAGTGGATACTCCAGTGCTTCTCAGGTCATGATGAACTCTGATTCCTCAGAGGCTGAACAGCCAACCAGGAGTGAACGCCACACAACTTTACCCAAGTACTCCCCATGTAGATCACTGTCTGACATGTCTGATGGATCTTCACGGGACAGTCCTGAACCTATAAACTTTGACGTCAAACACGAGAGCTCTGGAATGGACATTAACAGGCTTGAGGCAAGTGTTCTTAATGGCATGTTCAATGGCCATCAAAGTCTTGGACGACTAGAGAATCATCAAGCGCAAGAAATGGAACAGCAAGAAGGTGTCAACAACCCAGCCCCCCTATCCGCCACGCCCCAAAGAAGTGTCATCCTCTTTCGTTCCGGAAGCAGCTCGTACCCTGTTGAGGACATGGAGCAGCAGGTGGCATCCCAAACACAACAGAATGGGCAAATCACTCATTTTACTCAAACAGGGTGCAATCTACCAATAAGACCTGATGGTTTAGAGACTCTTTCAGAGGTTGCACAGCAGCTTTCCAGGAGGTCTTTGGATTCCCCAAGCTATGAATTCACTAACGGCAAGGCAAATGCCAGGGAGAGCAGGCGGTTTGTCATACAGCAACAAGACCTGAGTGTTCAAGGACAATACAGAAGTCAGGTTCAAGAGGGCACTCCAAATTCTTTTGCCCCAGATTTGCTCAATGAGGCTGGAAAAGCCCACGCATACCAGCATTCCAATCCCTACCTCGGCACTCTGAACAAGGAGCCACCTGTGCTAACGTATGAAGGTTGCCCAAAAGCAGATGGCTTCTACCAAGAGCACTCCTCCTCAGGCAAGGACACCTCCTCTAGTGACGGAGACCCACGCAGCTCAGATAAGGAAGCCTCCACTGACGATGAATCTCCCTCATCCTCTTCTTCTGATACTGGTGGATATCACGCCATCCACCAGTCACCATCCTCACCCACCATGGTCGCCAGTGATGCTTACCAGTACGGAGACAACCAAGGTGAAATGAAAGGCACTGCTCTGCCACACAAGCTAAGGCTCAAGTATAGAGCACTATCTAATGGTGGGTCCCTAGACGTCCTGGCTACAACAGCTGCTACGTCACCTGATTCCGCTCTGCCTCAGCACCCATACCTGGCGCTAGCGCAGGTTAACCAGCAGCAAGGCAGCAGCTCTGGAAGCAAGGAAGGGGAGAGTGAGACAACAGATGAACTTTGCACACAACAGTCTCCTTACAGAGAGAAGGTAGAGGAATGGAAGGAAAGCGGGAAGAGGAGCTTAGGAGGACGAGGTAGCAGAAACAAGAAACATGACTGAAACTGGCACATCACATCCTTTAACAGAGTTAAGACAGGACATGATAAATGTCACCTTTACCATCTTATAGAAAGAAAAATGAAAATGGTACCAATTAATTGCATGAAAGTCTATTGCTTATACGTAACAACAACAAGAAAGAAACTCATTGTGTTCTTGGTCTGTTTTCTTATCAAGAGCGATTCTGTGACCTTTTAATGCAGCTCTGTTCTCTAACTCTTTCATAAGCACTTAGCTATAACTCGAAGAAGTTACGAAGAGGAAATTGAGCTCTTTCAAATTATATTTTTCCTCTTTCAAAAACCTACAGAACTCTGTATAGCAACCTTTGACTTCACCTTTGAATATTTACATATCTCTACCATGTTTCGTAGCTAAATTGATGGGTAGTCGCTGAACCCAAGTAGTTCATGGAGTTTAAGGCACAAGTCCTTTTCTCCCTATTGATTTCAGGAGGAAAAATCTCAACAGATTTATGCCCGTCTCTCTCCTCTGCCTTTGGACTTTAGCATTATTGAAGCACTTGGATTGTTATAATACTGTGACATGACTAAACATATCATATTTCAATATATTTTATGAAAAAAAAAATGACATGTCAATCTTTAAGAGTAGAAAAGTGGGAGAAATACTACGAACACTGTCTACTTATTACTGTTTGAATTCCTGTATAGTCCTTTCCGAATGTTCATATCTGATGCTTCCATTATATTTTTTAAATCATCGTATTTATGTCCCTGTATCACACCATTTGAGAGAATGTTCTCTTCATAGTGTTTTGGTCATTCATAGGTCAAGGTTAACCAGTGAAAAATCACATTTTTTACATCACATTACTATATTGCATCACTGTAAAGGAGCTAGATGGATAGACCCTCTCCCAAGGTCACTGTGACCAATCCTTTTTCGAAAAAGGCTACCTGACATTTAGTCAAATTAGAGTAAAAGCCCTTTCAGAAACATCAAGGCGGTCTCTTCCGAGGCCGAATTAATATGCGGACTGTATAAAGTGTAAGATATCATTACCATCTCAAGATGGTCGTGTCCTCTGTGGTCAGGTTTCAGAGACGCCTCACATGCTACCTCATGAGAAGAAACGGTTGAGGTTACGCAGAACTGAAGAGTTTCTCCTTTGGTGCATGTAGCCCATTGCATCATTATACCCATTAACTGTTGCGTATAAAAGTTAACACACAGTAAAATGCTGCAGCACACAACTAAGTGTTACCTAGACACAAATTCAGTCCCACTAGTTGTCTTTGTAGAATATACCACAGCTGAAAGCTGCTTCTGCACTGAATTTTTTTCATCCGATTTTATACAATCTGTGTTTATTGTTCCCAAACAGGTGCCTGGCACTGGCCATTATGTAAAAAGTGTACAGACAAATTCTCTCTTTTGAGTATTTTAAGTTTGTATCAAGTTTATTTTGGCATTCTATAATAATTATTATTATTATTAATATTGTATTTTATTTTATATTCCAATGCTATTATTCTTTTTGGGTTAATATTTCTTGTGTCTGTTGTCTGTTCACCTCAATGTGATACAGTACGTATATATTTTCATGTCCTGTTTGTCTATTTCACCTCTGTACCCTGGTGTATTGTGTGGTATTTACTGAAGTTTTAAGTAAAAAAAAAAGATGTTTGTTAAAAGAGGTGGGCGTACCTGTCAAGGTTCTCAGAATGACACTAAAGGAGTGGAAAGAAAAATAAAACACGTTGTATGTTGAATTTAAGTTGCCTAATGTTGTTTATACCGCTAAGCAACTCCCTCACAAGCCTTAATGCCTCGTAATAAAGTGTTACCATAAACAATACCAGCCTGCACTTGCTCAAGATTTTAAAACAGATCAACGGAAAAGCAAACAGATTTTATGGTTCCAGCTTCTGACTTTTCCTTTCCAATCTTAGCACTATAAACTAATTGAAACGAGAGCTCTGCAAATGCACAGGGACACTTTGTACTCCTGCAGGGCACAAGAGTCAACCAATATGATGTAACACTGGCCAAGTCACAGCACTTGTGTCACAGCCCAAAGACGGACACACACACACACACACACACACACACACACACACACGCACACACACACATCTGGCAGGCTGTGAACGAGTAGAAGTACACATAAAAAAGCCTTCATTTTCTCTCCTCCAAATATGCATTGATGGATTAATTTACCAATGTAATAAAAAATTCAACTGCAAATTAAATTTAAAGGAATAGGAGATAATTGGAAATGAACATGATGTAGCCAGTCACACTGTTCATTTGTCATGAAAATATACTAAAAGTACATGCACTAATTCAAAGAAGAAGAAAAAATAGACCAGAGCAGAAAACAAGTTATGTAACTGTTCTGATATCAACTGACATTATAAAAAGAATCGCTTGAAATGCAGGGCATAATCCAGTCTTTTCAACCCCTTGTTCCCAAGAAATTACATGTTGACTTTCACACCAATTCTCCACTAGATCTTTTCTGACACATTTTCAATCGTTAACGATTACCTGTCATTTATTTATTGCTCCTGGTAGACTGCCAGTTTGTTATATAACTTGCCCTGTCCGGCATTGAGTAATATGCATGGCACTTACACAACCTGCCGTACAACCTTCATCTGAAAGTACTACCTGTTCTACAATAATTCAACTACAACTGAACAGCCATATTTCAAAACAGACATCATCTGTTATGACTACATTCATTAAAAGGTGTCTAATTGTGTGTGTGTGTGTGTGTGTGTGTTGTTGATGACATCACATGAAAGCAAGCACCGAACTGTGCCGCACTACCGGTTGCTAGGGTAGCGAGAGCCGACGCAAGAACAAAAGCAAGGTGACTTTTAGCAAGAGCTGCAGTGCTTTGTTCTCTTCGCTGGTATTTTTTCACTCTATTTCCCTCTTTCCCCCATTCTTTTTTTTTTTTTTATTATTTGTTCGGAGTATGCGGAACCTTACGAAAGCAGGTCAGTGGAAAAGTAGGTCAGTGTGAAGGGGAGGAGAGGGATGAGAAAAGGGGAATTCAGAGAGTGAGGGTTGGAGAAGAGAGAGGGTGGAGGTGCAGATACGTCATTCAGCCTGCAGAGAGCTTAAAGAGGAGTAAGCAGAAAGCTGCATTGTGATCTCATTAATAACTGAACACTACACTCATCTGAGAACCTGAACACCATTCAACTCAATACTGATCAGCAAAAACACACATTTAAGTGCTGCTGCTGTGTAGCTGAGAAACGTCAAGAGTATTCTTTAATGGTTTGCAGCAGTGCTTGACTTCTAGTCCTTTAATGATTCATACACCTTATCTAAGGGAAACAGGGACTATTTGCATGTAAAATAATACATAATGCAAATAATATAGAAAGAAAAGAAGAAGAAATGATCATTAATGTTCAATTGCTCAGCACATTTCTTACACAAGTGCTTTGCACATTGGGGTCCAATTGCTTTGCTTTGCTACTGATCATATAATAATGCAACTTAAGTAAAAGGATTCATTTTAAAAACTCAGATTGGCTTAGTATTTGGTTTAGCCACACAAACTCCACAGGTTTGTGCAAAACCTGACGATCCATGTCCTACCATGACAACTCTCAGGGAGTTTAGGATGGTAATATACATGGCAATGTCAGTGTGTTTGGTCTTGGTGGAATAGATCTGCTATGCTGCTGCGGAGCAAGTACCGAGACTTGCTAATGCCAATACATCCATGACATGCTGCTGTGAGCATGCAAGAAATACTGCTACTGCTCATATAACACATATGAGACAACCCCATATAAGGCATACATGAAATTACCCCGTAGCTGATCTATACAGGTGGAGCTGGGGAAGGTGGAGGGTTTCTGAGGGGTGCTGCAACTGCTACAGCAAGCACTAGCCGAGTATTTGAATGTTTGAGCAGCAAGCTCATTGGCTGCTGATACAAAAAGAAGCAATCAGCTGCGCCATGTGAATAATGATGTAATTACGTCAGATTGAGTTAGACCCATCAGCCTGCGCCATCTAGAGTTTCATGACAGAACTTTGTATTTATCTGAGAATGTTTCAAAGAACATCTTGTGCTTCAAAGACAGCAAGAAAATCTGACCTTTTGTACAAAGGTTCACACAGTCAAATTTTTGATTGGTGACCTAGAAATAATGCAGTTTATATTTCTTATTCATTTTAGGGGTTTAACTCTTCTGTTTACTAAAACATTCATATTAGATTTTGAATCCCAGATTTTCAAAGTGCACTTAGACTTTTGGAGGCCACTATATATAAACGAAAGAGCAGAGGCAGGACAACTAGGAAAACTAGAACAGAAAAAGCAAGCAGAGAAAGGAAGGAGGAAAAGTTAAACGAGGAGAGGAAGAACAAGGAGGAAAAGAGGCCAGAGAGAGGAGTTGGAGTGGGAAGAGAAGAGGTTTTGTCTCTGAACATCTGCATGCTACATAACTCTGGTTACATAACAGAGCTGCCTAAGATGTAGGTCAAAAAACAGAGAGCGCAAACAAGTGTCTGAGCGTGTATGTGTGTCATGTGGAACAGTCATTATAATGTAATGATGTGCGTGCGTATAAGCAGGTTTATATCACATATGACGGCATCACAGGATGTGTACTAATAAGGGTATGTGTGAGTGTCTAATAAGTGTTGGTAAGATTTGAAAAGAGGCCGTGCGATTCACACAGGCAGATCAGTGAAAGGGCAGCAGAATGTAGGTCAGCCAGCCCTATACCCACACCTATGAACCTCTCAATTATGTTCTCTTATTCGCCCTTAGGTCATTCAACATTCTCTCACTGCCTTTATGCTCTCTTTCCTTTCTCTTTTTAGTAGTGCTTACTGGGACAATTTAGTAAGTATTTAATAAATAATTACTGACATTGTATACTTTGTACACTATTTTTTACCGTTCTTTCATTATTTTGAAATAAAAATAAAATAAAATCAATTGTTTGTATATTATATAAATATACAGTGGGTACGGAAAGTATTCAGACCCCCTTAAATTTTTCACTCTTTGTTATATTGCAGCCATTTGCTAAAATCATTTAAGTACATTTTTTTTCCTCATTAATGTACACACAGCACCCCATATTGACAGAAAAACACAGAATCGTTGACATTTTTGCAGATTTATTAAAAAAGAAAAACTGAAATATCACATGGTCCTAAGTATTCAGACCCTTTGCTCAGTATTTAGTAGAAGCACCCTTTTGATCTAATACAGCCATGAGTCTTTTTGGGAAAGATGCAACAAGTTTTTCACACCTGGATTTGGGGATCCTCTGCCATTCCTCCTTGCAGATCCTCTCCAGTTCTGTCAGGTTGGATGGTAAACGTTGGTGGACAGCCATTTTTAGGTCTCTCCAGAGATGCTCAATTGGGTTTAAGTCAGGGCTCTGGCTGGGCCATTCAAGAACAGTCACAGAGTTGTTGTGAAGCCACTCCTTCGTTATTTTAGCTGTGTGATTAGGGTCATTGTCTTGTTGGAAGGTAAACCTTCAGCCAAGTCTGAGGTCCTGAGCACTCTGGAGAAAGTTTTCGTCCAGGATATCCCTGTACTTGGCCGCATTCATCTTTCCCTCGATTGCAACCAGTCGTCCTGTCCCTGCAGCTGAAAAACACCCC
>NW_015549647.1:739968-749477 GCF_001515605.1 Sinocyclocheilus anshuiensis
CAAATGGCTGCAATATAACAAAGAGTGAAAAATTTAAGGGGGTCTGAATACTTTCCGTACCCACTGTATATATATATATATATATATATATATATATATATATATATAAAACAAGAATATTTGCTTTGAGATTTGCTAATGATTGACTGATTGACAATCAGAAACAAGAAATTAATACTTTATTAATACCTTTATAAAAGCACATAAAAGTGACTGTAAAGATTTAAAGAATATACATAAGAAATGTTTCTTGAGCACCAAATCAGCATATTAGAATGCTTTCTGAAGTAAACCATGTGACACTTAAGACTGGAGTATATGGCTGCTGAAAATTCAGCTTTGCTATTAATAAATTCCATTTAAAAAAATATTAAAACAGTAAACTGTTATTTTTCTGTTTTACTGTATTTTTGATCAAATAAATGCAGCCATACTGTCAAAAACATAAAAATATTATTGACCTCAAACTTTTGAATGGTAGTGTTAATAGTGTTATGAAGACTAGTGTTTTTTTTATTAACTTTCAACTTTTTTTAAGCGTTAAATGATAGCAAAACTTAAATTAACAATTTAATATTCAATATACAGTGTCAACCAATAGTGAAATATCAGTTGATGACCAATATGGTACCAAGATATTGTATCCCAAGATGTTGCTATTTGATTGCTAGTGTATTACGTTGTTTTAAGTTGTTGGTTAATAATATATAGCCTACAGTATCCACCTTATTTGTCAAAGCGGAAGTAAGCTGTTTTCTGTGAATGTGCGAGACTTCCGATTTATTAGCCGCTGTAGAGAAATAACGAGAACAAGTACAAAGTGCAGTAAACGGTAAAACTGTTTGCTCTACAAACCAGTGTGTTTATAATTAAGAAATGCATTAAAATAATATGGTAAGAAACACCAGTTTGCAATATCAAGCAGCAAACAAACTGCTGGAAGTGGATGACAGCAGAAGCCAGACACATTAAACTGTATGAGGTATATGACTTTTTTTTTTTTTTTAATGATTAAACAACAACCTATAAACAACTCAGAATGCACTAACAATCAGTAAAAACATCAGAAGTGACACCAGTGTCTTCACAGTGACTTGTAACCACCACACATTTTCCTCAGAAATGATAAAAATCTAGTTTCTTTCTCTTTGTGTTTTCACTTTGGTTGATCATTCTAACTCTCTCGACTCTTTCTATATCAACCCCCCTCCTCTGCTGCACCTGTGGTACAATCACCAATTACACACCAAATTTCTGTCATTATCCTCTCTTTTGTAATCAGTTCCTTTAATCAAACCCAAATCTTCCCAAACAAAGAATGCAATTATATTGACGGATGCCCTATCCTCCTGACTCCCAGCTATGGAGTTTTGTTCTCTGTAGAGGACATTATATTTCAGCAAATTTCTCTGAAAGCTTACATGTCACCATTTTAAGTCTGGATGTCCTGTAAAGAGCACATTCAGGGATTTTCAGAGATACCAAATCTTTCATAACATAGTTGAGAATCATCTTTATACAAAGTCTGGTATAAAAAAATTGAATAAAAATTGATTAGTGATAAAAAAAAAAATTAGTTTAGAAAGTTTAGAAAGGCACTTTTTGCCTTTTCATGTCTATTCATGTCTATTCAACAGGACTTTTTAAAGTCCTGGTGTCCTGCACAGAGCATAACACATGAATAAAATATTTTTCAAAAATGTTATTTTCCAATTTTTTTTCTTAGGCTCTAAACAATGTAATGACATGAAAAAATACTAAATTCAGAAAAAAATTTTTTTTCCTGGTAGTCAGGGGCTATTGAGAAATGTTCCTATCGTAGCGACACATCACCCACTGTGTTCAGCTCCAGATTACATGCAACAGAGAGCTAAATTCCTTCCATCTGTACTTTACTGCTTGGTATTAAAAGCATGACTGTCTGCTCTAATGGAGGGATTCTGATCATGTAACTGACAGAGACATAGACCTGCATAAAAAACAGCCATTCCACAGAAGATCCTGGAATATCCGTGACAAATAAAAGCCCAGGAAAACTGTATTGCTCTGATGGTGCGCTTTTATAATTTTAAAGAGAGTGGCCCCCAAAAAGTATTTGAACTCTCAAGCTAAATTAAATGTATCAACATTTTCCAATTAATTTTTTTTTATTCTACAAGTTTCGTGCATTACGTGCAGTACCAATGGATCCTCTGCAGTGAATGGGTGCCGTCAGAATGAGAATATTAAAACATCTGATAAAACGTCACAATAATCCAAATAATCCACTCCAGTCCATCAGTTAACATCTTGTGAAGCAAGAAGCCGTGTGTTCGTAATAAAAAAAAATCCATTAAAGTGTTTAAACTTTAGACCAGGGGTGTCAAATTCAATTCCTGGAGGGCCGGAGCCCTGCAGAGTTTTGTTCCAACACACATACCATTTAGTTTTCAAATAAGCCTGAAGGACTTGATTAGTTTGATCAGGTGTGTTTAATTAGGGTTGAATCTAACCTCTGCAGGGCTCCGGCCCTCCAGGAATTGAGTTTGACACCCCAGCTTTAGATTCTGGCCGAAATTCCATAAATAGGGTGGCCATATGTGCCATTTATATGGGACACGTCCTGGCCATGATTTTTATATAGCAAAGTAGTTTGACCAATAACATGCAGGTATTGTACATAATCAACCAATCGTGGCGCGTCGCGCGTGAGAAGGATCAAAAGTGATGAAAATACGCGCACGTGTTTGTTTGTTCGTTAGACTTGAAGCTGCGCACCGATCATTGTATGACACCAAAGTACCGCGAGAGCAATTTGAAAGCATAAGGAGCTGTCTGCTCTGCTCTCTATAGCTCTCGTGAAATAATGTCATACAACGATCGATCTGCACAGTGCTAACAGCCAAAACCTGGATATTTTAGGCAATATAGAAATCCTGGCAAGGGTGCGGGACGTAAGCCGTATGGTCACCCTATCCATAAACCAAAATAATAATGCTTTTTCCACTGAGAAAGTTGTTTTTCATTATGTTTTTAGTTCACATCAAAGCCTACCAACATATTTGTTTAGAAACGTTTTGGACCATTTTTGCTTGTAAACGGTGCTTGATCTCTGCTAATTTTTCTCCTGATTCAGGTGAGACAATGCAATATTATGGATATAGGACTAGTGTTTTAGCTGGAAGCAACGGTTTAAAGTTTAAAAATGTCTTGATGGATTAAAGATGTTAATTGATGGACTGCAGTCATGTGGATTACTTGTGGATTATTGTGATGTTTTTATCAGCTGTTTGGGCCCTCATTCTGACGGCACCCATTCACTGCAGAGGATCCATTGGTAGGCAAAGTGATGTAATGCTAAATTTCTCCAAATTCATCTACATCTTCTATAGCCTTAGGGTAAATTTTCAGCAAGTTTAAATTTTTGGGTGAAGTATTTTAAATTATTAAATTCAGTAAGTTACAAGAAACAGAAGTCATTCTGAAGGGTTAAATCAAGTAGAAATAAATCCTTAAGGTAACGACTGCACATTTTCACTTTTACAGTGTACAATGACAACTAAAATGGTTATTTTTGAAGGAACAGATGTCTATCAGTGCCTAATATCCAGCATGAGATTTATAGTTCAATTTAATTCACATTTATTTGTATAGCATTTTTCACAATAAGTATAATTTTAAAGCAGCTTTACAGAAAGTGCACATTTCTACATGACAATCGAAAGTAGAAAATTGTTAACAGAGGTGACTTTCAATGTAATGTCTAGCACCCAATTACACTTTTAAATAATTTCTTATCAATATAGGTCCTATTAATTAAAAAGAGCAGGGCTACATATTAGAATTTTTTTTATTTAACCGTTCTATACAAAAATGTACTGCTATGTTTAACCTTGCCTTAGTGAAATTAAGTGTAAGAGGTTGCAAATGCACACCTAACCTTGACAAACTGCAAATGCATAAGTGTATTTTACGCCATTTGAGCTTAATACATAATCAGCACCAATAAAAGCTCCAGCCTTAATAGCAGCTCTTTATTATGTCATGCACACCAACATCCGATCATCCCATTATCTAAGCAAGGCCAAGATTATAACACCCATAAAAGAAAGGATAAAAGAATGTCTCAGTCCTGAAATAATGGAAGGAAAGAGGCTGGAATTGCAAACAAAGTGTGTGATTGAGGTTACAAAAAGTCAAAGAAAGTGGAGCAGAAATGTAAGTGAGGACTAGATTTCAGCTCATCCATTAAATGCGAAGGATGAATTAGGCCACTAGAGCAATGAGTCAGCCCAGAGTTATGCAATGTGAGCGTGCTCAGGGTATTGCCACACTCTTTGCGTAAGAGGGAAAGAGTGGCTATGGAGAAAGAGAGAGAGAGGTTGTTTTGCATGCACGCATCTGCGCATGTGAAAACATGACTGACATATGTTCTAGGGAAAATGTGCATGGATTGAACAGCTGTCTTCAGTGTGAGGCCGAGGACCATACGGTTTGTAGGCAGCTTGTGTTACTTTGCATATTATTGTTTAAATGTGAAAGGCAACAAAATATGTTCCAACTGCTCTAATGAAAGCACTTCATTAAAAAGGCATTATTCTACAATCATAAATCAATACTTCCAGAATGTGTGAAGCATTGTGCACTCAGTTTCTGTATCAATATTTCACTTACAAGGACACTTCATATTAATAGAGCAGCACTTGAGCTCTATAAAGTCCAGACCACTATCCTCTTGACTTATCGCTCTGTGATCGCAGTTATTTCATGGAATTAAATATGAAACCACTTCCTTACAGATGGACAATAATTATTCACATACAACTCATTCTAAGAAGAGTTCCAAAATGCTAAATGACCAAATGAATATCCATTTTTTCCTACGTTATAATGTTTTCTACAAAACCACTGATCACAGTCCAATGTCATGGCTGTGTCAACCTCCTGCTGTAGTAACCAATTTAAATGACACTCTGATGTTCAGTAGAGCAGCCCCCCTCGGCCCGCATTTTAAAGATAACTAGAGGAGCTATAACTGGAACTAGGGGGGTCTTGGGCCCTCTAGCTCCCCGTAATTCCGTAATTCCCGTAACACCTATTTTAATCTCTCTGCGGTCACTTTCACCCTTGAAACTAGACAGCATTAGTCTCATACAGTAGAAGTTCAGTAGTGCCACAAGCACATTAACCCCATTATCCATTAGATAAGCATCTGTCTCCTCCTTCTGTCCAGTTAACCTGCAGCCAGCAACCTGTCAGATCCCCTCGTATGGCCCAGCACAACACTAGTCCCTTATACAGCTCAGTCTTGACCTACATACTTGCAGACATGCACATGCTAACTGAAAAACGCTTTAATCTTCAAGACATGTAAGCTTCTTTAGAGCAGAAGTTGTGATATAGTACACTTTCGGCCATAACTGAATTAATGAGGAAGAAAGAAATTTTACGTATTCTCAACATAAATGGAATGAAAACAAAAATCTGAGCAAACATGAAATGAGAACTAAGTTAAATGTGTCCAAATGAGTTGCTGACATGAAATTGACAAAGTTTTTATGACCTAAAATTAATTGAAAGCTGTGATGCACAATATATTGGTACCACGTTATACCAGTAATCTGCCAATTTTAAGATGTTTTATCACTATTTGCCAGTGTTGGATATATGATTGTACATGCTCATTTCCCCTCATTTAAAATTTTAGATGACCTCTGCCATCATCCAGTGCTCGCTTAAATGTAAACTAACCACTAACCATTTAACAATTTTAAATAAAAACTTTAGCAAATAAACATCCATATTTTCATACTATACATTGTAATGTTGTAAAGCTTAAATTCACTTGTAGCATTTAAAACGAATGATTTTAGGTTTTAAGTGTTCTATTTTTAATTTATTTACATGAAATAGTATTGAATTTTAATATCAGATATTTATCGGTTATCAGCCATAACATGAAAATAAATAATGGGCTAAAATTGACAAGGTGCACACCCAACATTTTTTTTTTTATATATATAATAAAAAAAAATTAAAAAAAAGATATTAGAGTAAATTTACATAAATTAAATAAATAAATTAAAAATGTAATTGTGACTTTATATTTTACAATTAAGACTTTTGTGCTCAAAATCGGAGTTTACATCTAACAATTAGTAAAGTAAGAATCATGAAAAAGAATGTCAGAATTGTAAGATATAAACTCGAAACTGCAAAAAATTAAGTTCATATATTTCCATAAGTTTGTCAACTACCCAAATATTAGGCTACTGAGCAAACGGAACGTTCTCGGAACTTGTTTGTTCTGGCAAGGTTCTCTCCAAGTTATGAACAAATGTTCTTTCACTAACATTAATTAATGTTTGTTCAAAGTTACCTGGTTTATAATAATATTCTCAAAACGTTAGCACAAAAATGTTATTTATACATCATCCATGCAACATTTTTGTCGATTGTTTGTCTAACACTTTTTAAAAGCAACTATTTGTTTCAGAATGTTCAGAGAACATTTAAAAGTAGCATTGTCGTAATGTTTACAAATTGATCAAATGGAATTTTTCCTCAATATTTGCATAAACAATTAAATTAATTAAAAAACTGGACATTTCGAACATTTAGAAATAATGTTTTCAAAACTTAATTGGAACGTTAGTAAAATGTTCCTAGAACATTTTGGTTAGCTGGGTACAAACTGTGGAAATACAACAAGTTAACAAATAAATGTAATGTAAAATCAATTCATTTAAATATTCACATGGCTTTCAAATTTACTGCCAGTTAAATGGTCTATATTTTTGTAAACCATCTCTCCGAGACCATCTTGTTCCATACTATACTATCCACACTCAGACCAGGCCAAATAAGGCATTTCTTTAAGGGCGGCTGTGCTGTCTCACAAGTGACTCAGGGAATCACGATAATGGGTAACAGAGCTTCATATCTATAGCTAAACAACCCCACTAAACACACCCCAGGACCTGGAGTGACCAGCAGCTGTTGGGAGGAAGCTCTCTGAATCACAGGAACAACAAAAGAAGTCTGTTTACAACAGCACTCTTTCACCCATGCCCACATCTTCTTTTCATCTTCTCCAGTGCTTCCCGCCCACAGCCCGGACTGTCCTGCTCTTTTCGCTCTAATCCAAACACCTGGGAGGTGCGAACATGTGACTGAGGGCTCACATGAGGCCAGACGCTCTGCGTGAGGCCGAGTCAGGCGAGGAATAGACTGTAAAACCAAAGGTAACAGAAGTCAACACACAATTACACGCTCGCTTAGACCAACGAGGCTCTTAAACAGACTGGAACTGTAACCCAACCGCACTTGACCGTGTGGCGAGTGCTTTCCAACATTGCAGTGTTTATTTTTATACTGACATCATCATGTATGACAACAGCATATGAGCAAATTGAAAATATGAGTCGAACTGACTCATAATGCAAACCATGCAACTTTCATAAAAGTTTAGAATCTCATGCACCTTCCTTTGCACTTTGTAAGACGTCTTTATCTTCCATTTGCAATTTGTTTCAAACGGCTTCTGGCGCTGAATTAAAATAGAACAGTTCTAAGAAGTATATAAGCAGTGTGCTTCCAATTAGTTGCTGTCTCGTGTCCAGGCGAGACACCGGAGAGATGGGGAGAAATATCACGTGAAGAAGCAACGCCTGTAGAGGAGACATCATGTGCTGGAGATGGATATGGTTGGATCTCTTAAACATAAAAAACCCACATGTGAAAATTATATTATGATTCAACTGTTCCAGCTTAATGGATCCCATTCAAATACATTTCATGTGTATCTTTGCATTTGGATTGGTTAACTCGTGTGTAAAAAAAATAAAATTATAAATTATCTAATGCTAATGACTTCACAAGACTTGGAATATTGTGTACAAGTCAAGACGATTTCATCATTTCTGGATTTTTACGGTCTTTGGTCACCATTCGCTTTCTTTATACGGAAAAGAGCTTGCTTAATATCTCTTTTTTGTGTTCCATGAACCATTTTGTGCTTTTTTGTATAATAAAATCCAAAAAAATCATTAAGAAGTATACAAGTGAGTGTGGATCCTGCTGTTTCACTTGTGCTCCATGGAAGAAATATGTCATATATTGATGACTTAAAAAAAAAAATAATAATAATTTTCAAGACTGATCGGAATTTTCAATCTGACATTGCCCTGTATGTCTCTCATGGAAAATGGTGTCTAGTTTTCTCATTTTAAGTCTCATTTAACAGAGCTACGTTTTTGAAATAATTTATTTAGTTGTTTTAGGAAGTAGTCATGAGGGAACACATATATTTTGGTTTTCAGGATCCCAAAAATGAATGCCAGACCGATGATGCCAGACAATATGGAATAAATTAGTGTACTACCTTTACGCATGAAACTCTGCTACCCTCTACTGGATAGCCAACTGTTTGCAATGAGACTGCATGTACATATAGAAATGAAATCCCTCAGCATAAATCGTTGTAAAATTATTAAAAACAACCGTAACGTTAATTATAACAGGTCAATCCTGCCCTGCGCTGCCAACAGGTAACGTTAGCACCTTAAAACGCCGACTGTGGACTGTTGCTGGACAAGAATGTTCTGAATAACGCCCAAATATTAGCCACTAAAGATTCATTTAGTTTTAAACCAGTTATTAGTACAAACAGGAGAAGTAACTGAACCCACCTGAGCAAGTGGAAATACGCGTTCACCGCTGAACTCCGAACAATCATGTCTAAGTACAATAAACGGGCGGGTGCGCCATCTGGCGGTAGAATATGAATGATCATGTTGGCCAAGCTTGTGTCATAACAGGGTTTTGTTTGTTTGACCTAACTTTATTGTTAATTTACCCCATATTATATCGTACATTCCGATGAAATATAACTAATATGTTTAAATAAATACTTGAAAGGTTGAGGTGACTTTGCTCCTGCTCCATTTACAGGCAAAGCTACATAAGGGCCTTCTAAAATACGCAAAGACTGCTCTGGTGCTGCTTTGCTTCTGTGTTCATTAAAGGCACAATATGTACGAGTTTTTTTTTATTAAAATATCCAAAAAACACTAATACAGTGTTATATATTTTTCTGACTTGTGTACTTACATTATCCCAAATGTTTCGAAGAATGTTTAAATCCAGAGAAATAAGCCATTTTAACTTAAATAATGCGTTTTTCGAACCACCAAACATGAGAGCATGTTCTAGTACGCCCCCAAAACAAATTCAAGACATTGTAAAAGAGCATAATAGGGCCCCTTTAAGTTACATTTCACATTTAAGTATTGTAAAGATAGCATTAGATACGGTTGAAGACCTTATTTCTCTTTGAAAATTTATATATATCTATACATATAAACATAATATACAGGTGCATCTCAATAAATTAGAATGTCGTGGAAAAGTTCATTTATTTCAGTAATTCAACTCAAATTGTGAAACTCGTGTATTAAATAAATTCAATGCACACAGACTGAAGTAGTTTAAGTCTTTGGTTCTTTTAATTGTGATGATTTTGGCTCACA
>NW_015549647.1:749786-795718 GCF_001515605.1 Sinocyclocheilus anshuiensis
AACTAATAAAAATGACAAACGCATATAACAAAATAACAAAAATAAATCATAATTTAAAGTATTAACAAATATATTAATAGTATATAAATAATACTAAAATAACACTTTAAATTAATTTGAGTTTCAGTGTTTTTTAAGGTCATACACAGAATCAAGAAGCTCACCTTTGTCATTAGAAACCACTTGTGTGAGACTAAAGTCTTGGCAGTTCATCTCCTCCAAGTTGTGTTTCTCCAGAGCTCTCTGAATCACCTGAGCTGTCTTGTCCTGACTGGTTATCTAAAAATAAAGAAATGATAAAGTTTCAAGACTTTAGATTTGCTGGGGTTGACAACTGAGTAGAAAGCCACAGACTCATTGCCATTAGAAAGATGTAAAATAAAAATAAAAAAAAAGACATGAAGCATGAACACCACAGAAATCACCAAATATTAAAGCCAACTTACCAAAATACTTTTATAAATATTTCCGTTGTTGCCAAATTCCACACTGACTCTGACAATACAAGAATCGGCGACCTGCTTGTTGTACATGGGATGTTTGAGAGAAGGAGAGGATGATGAAGATGATGCAGATGAAGTAGGGGAGGGGCTGTCGGGGTTCAGGGCAGACAGATCCGTCTGTAGGCATCTTCGAAAAGAGCTGGGCGGAGTCGGAGAGGAGCTGGGTGTGTCTACTGAGGTGTCCTGACAGGATACGGATGGTGACTGTGAATGAGGGAATGGAGAAAGACTATTTACCTCAACAAACCTAATTATCTGTAAGAATTCTGTTAAGAGCATAGCACAGGTTTTTCATATATAATTTAAGTGGCAACTGACCATATGAAGTGTATCAGATAGCTTAATCTTTCATAAGTATATTTCTTTTAGGTGTTCAGCAACACAGATTGCAAGCAATAAATACTTTGGTAAATGATGTGTCGAATGTAAAACATCACAGACTGGCGGTATTGTTATCTAATACACTGTGTTCTGTCAACTTAACTGAAGCTCTGTGTTGATTGTGCAAACATGAACTACTTTGTGACTGCAAGGTTAAGGTGAAACAAACAAGTCACAAACAACCGAATGGATTTTAATAACCCAAAGGCCTCAGTAAAAACAAATAGTCAAAATAGGTTTAGAGATAATATTAGACCTGTCAGATTTAGGCCTACTGATTTAGTACAATTGATTACAAATTAATAATGCAATAAACAAAAGTAACATTTAATTAAACCCGCTGCCCCGCATGCACTGAAAGACACTGAAAACTCAGCAAGATGTCATGCAACAGCTAAAGACTGACTAAAGTCTGACGCAGGTGTACATCAGTGTTATTTTAGTATTATTTATATACTATTACAGTATTTATTAATATTTTTAATTAACTTTTATTTTTATATTTTCAATTTTCATTTTAATTTTAGTTTTAAGTTTTAGCAATTTTGCTTGTCATTTTTTTTATATTTCTATATAGCCTTATTTCAGTTTTAGTACTTAAAAGTACTTTTTAGTACTTTAATACAAAAACATGAACAAATGAAATTATGTTTTTAAGTTCTTCATCAAATATTACATGTATTTATTATTTTTTTTTTTTTGCTTAATTTCAATTACCAAAATACATTTTTTTTACAGTTTTAGTAAATAATAGCAACACTGAATCTGAGAATGAAGTCTGTGTGAACAGCTCCTACATCTACGTCAGACATATTGACAAAATCAAAATGATTGCAAATTGGACTTATGGACAATATGGAAATAAAACCATAAATATACTGACATTTTTTGTCAATTGTTTTGCTTTATATAATGTAATGTCTCAGCAAATATAAGTCATTATATTCTGCTGATGGATTCATCATATCATAATTAATTTGAATAAATACTTTATTCGATTGACAGCCTAAACTTTTTTTAAAAGAACAAAATATTGTAACATCTATAGAGTATATGAGGTAGTAAATAACAAAAAGTCTGCAGCTCTGGTCTACAGTTTTGTTACCTGTATTTTGTATCTAAGTAGTGAGAGGTTGGGGCTGCTGAGATCTTCCATCTCTGAGCCACTGGAGCCAGAGGATGATACACTGATCTGATCAGCAAAAGTCTTCTTTGAGAGGTTCTCATTGCCAGACAGCAATCTGCAGCGAGCAGAAGAGAAACATATGTAACAGAAACACAAGTTAGCAAAATGTCTTTTTACTTTTAGAATAGTCTGGGTGCACAAATTGCTTTGAAACTGCATCTCAAAACAACACTCACGAGGTCAGTTTCTTGGTGATGAGCCGGTGGCTCCAGGGGTTGGGAGAGCTGGGACAGGGGTCAACTGGTGGCTCCAGTTCTCTTGACAACTCATAGCTAATGAGAAAGAAAGACTAACAGTTGATATCTAAATATCTGAGATGCTGATCTTCTGAAGTTCCCAAAGTACCACTGCCATGAATTCATATTTCTTTTCATTTCAACCAACATTGTTAGCAGGAAATTGATCAAACTGAATATAATCATCAAAATGTGCAAGAGGTGCCTCACCTCTTCTGATCAGAAAGAGGTATGCTGCTGTTGATCCAGGAAATGATGCAAGGATGTGATTGGAGATTGTACTGAGCACATGACGCCTGCAGCTGCCTGATCTGAGACAGAATCTCAAACTCCTGAACACAGAAAGGAATGGAGAAACACACGTCAGCACTCTTGACACACTAGCATTTGGTATAAAACCTAGTGAGCTTCTTTTCAGTGAAACAATATGAAGGCTACAGTGATTGTACTAACTTTTCTGCGCTTCTCAAAGTTGATGAGACCCCCCTGTGAGCACAAAGAAGAGAGTTTATCATTTAAACAAAGAAACGTCAGTGTGGTAACTGAAAAAAATAAAACAACTACTATGTACAGTATATGACATGAATTAAGGTCAGAAAAAAATTCTCACCTCTACATTGTCACTTAGTGCTGTGTCCAACATGGTGAGAACGGTCAGATAAGTGCCCAGGTACGGCACCTCACCACTGGAGGGGGTCTGTCAGAAAAACAAACTTGTCAGGCAAAAATACAGTAACAGTTTGGGGTCGGTCGAGATTTTTTAATGTTTTTGTCTCTTATGCTCACCAAGGCTGAATTTACATGATTAAAAAAAATACAGTAAAATCAGTCATATTGTTAAATATTATTACAATTTAAAAGAACGGTTCTCTATTCTAATATATTTTTAAATGTAATTTGTTCATGTGATGGCATTGTTCATATGATCCGTTACTCCAGTCTTCCGTATGCCGATGTGGTGCTCAAGAACTGTGTTGGGCAAATTACTCCGAAAATGTAATCAAATTACTGATTACTGATTACTCATTTTAAAAGTAATCACGTTACTGTTCTGATTACTTTATTTTAAAAGTAATTAGTTACATTACTAGTTACGTTACTTTTTTCTCCATGAAGTTTATGAAATCCCAGCAGATGAATAACAATTTATTTGGTTTAGATATTTTATGTTTAGATAGTTCTATTTTGTGGGAGTCCCGTGAATCATTGTATTCTCCCGCATCCCGCACACACACGAGTCTCTGCACTCGCCTATCAAGTCTTGTCCCGTGCCGCACTCTGTCTCGCGGGAGCATGTCTCTAATCAACTGGCACTTGACTCAACAGTGCGTGTGCTACATCCTTTTTACAATCTCCAGATTATAAAACACTGCATTCTGTCAGCAATGTAACGCGGCAGTAACGTATAGAGACCTCGGCTTGTAACTATAAGCTATAACTTATAGTTACAGTTATAACGGCTTGTAACTATAACTCTAATTACTATTTAACGCGTTAAATTACTCCGTTACTAAAAAAGTAATCAAATTACAGTAACGCATTACTAAGTAATGCGTTACTGCCCAACACTGCTCAAGAAACATTTCTTATTATGAATGTTGTTTCTAATTATTGTCAATATTTGTGGAAATGTGATGAATTTTTTCATGATTTTTTTGATACATTGAAATCTCAAAAGAACAGCATTAATTTGAAATAGAATAATTTGAAAGTTTTTATTGTCACTTTTGGTCAACATAATGCATCCTTGCTGAATAAAAGTATTCATTTCTTTCAAAAAAATGTACTGACTTTTGAACAGAAATATATATTTCAACTGAAACACAAAATCCACACACATACTTCAATCAAAAGCTTCCTCTTTTAAGCACACACATCTTTTCCACACAAAAAGCTAAAAGTGATTTATGCTGAGCATAAATATCTCAGTTAGAGGAACATGCTGTTGATGCATCTTTACTGGTGATACAAGCAACCCCATCATACTGTGTCAGCTAGCATTATGGTAATACCCTTTTGGGTCTTTTAATTAATGAGTTGGCAGATTCAGATTTAGACAGATTTTCATATCGAAAATGAAATTACTTGAGTCAAACTAGACCAGTAAGCAAATGAGCCAGTGCAGTTGCATACTTCCCAAAAAGGGCAGTTATTTCCCAGAAACAACAGCTTAATCATATTTTTAAAAGCAATTTATGACAGTGGCCTTAAATAAGCCAAATGTACTACTTTCAGCAGGGCCTTGTTATTATGACAAATAATAGTGAATCTTACCATGTGTTTAGATGTAGGACTGAGTCTGGGAGACTTAGAAGCGGTGTGAGTGTCTACATCAGCTGCCTGGTTTCCTTCCTAAATCAATCACAAAAAATAGATAACATGACATTTGGCATACTAAAATGCAAACAGTGAAACTGATTTAGATAAACATGTGATTGAATACAGAGTATTAGATACACTGAAATAACTGTCCTAGAGAAACATTTACATAAATCACTTTAGAAAACATTCAAAATCAATCTCCCACACCCAAAGTAATGCCACAATTCAAGATAAGTACAATTACTTAACAGAACATAATAAAAGATTGAGGAAGGAGGAATGGGAGAGACTATTATTATGAGCCGGCACAGATAAAAACAATGAATGTTTTGTTGTTATACACTGGATACTAAACACTGCAGGACATTACGGGATGTTGTGCCTCCATAATGGTTTCCTTGCCAACAAGATGATTCATTTTTTAACCTCAGCCCTACTGACTTACTCTTTGTATGTGAGCTAAAGTGAAATAGGGTGTGGAAAATATTGAATGTTGCCTGGTAGTGTCTTTTAAGATAGTAAAAAGGACATAAAAGCAGCCATGGGATGAGATAATGTCATGATCTTATCAGAGATTCAACACTGCTATCGGCGCTTACATATAATGTTAAAACATTAGAGGCATCTGTTTGCACATTGCAGGCCAAAGTGTTAGATATTGATGGAAGTTTTTTTCTTTTGAAAGAAAAATACTTTTATTCCGCAAGGAGGTCTTAAATTGGTCAAAAGTGATAGTAAAGATATTTATAATGTTATAAAGTTGCAATGTTTCTATTTCAGATAAATGCTTTTCTTTTGAACTTTCTATTAATCAAAGAATCCTGAAAAAAAAAATTTTTTTATAACTTTTACTAAATTACATTTTGAAATATATTCAAATCAACAGCATTTTAAATTGTAATAATATTTCACAATTATACTGTATTTTTTATTACATAAATGCAGTCTAAGGGTGCTTTCACACTTGGTTCGCTTGCCTGGTCCGAACCAGAGTTCGATTGCTCCCCCCTCCCCCTGTCGGACTGCGTTCATATTATTTTATTTGGGTCCGAACCGCGGTTCGTTGGGGTCAACAAGCCAGCAGCTGTTTACCCCGTTGCTTAGTAACGACGGCGCAGGAGAAGGCGGCAAATGCATAACATTGCTCTCTGCACTTTTATATATTTACGTTTTTGAACCGTTCGTTTTGTTTACAAAGCTTCGGTACATAACGGCACTTACGTCTGTCTTACGAATGTACTGCAAATGCTCTAAAGAAAGCTGAAGGCGAACAGAAATGAGATATACAGCTCTCTGCTTGCAGCGCGTCAGTCACGCTCGTCAGGAAAGTGAGTGAAACACACACAAACACACATTTTTATCAAATAATATGTCATTAAAAGCGGTTCACTTCCGCGATTTGGTACGATTGCGTTCACATCAACAGCGAACCGTACCGGAGTTCACATGAACCGTACCCCAGACCACCCTTTTTAAGCGGACTTGGGTATGGTTCGGGGGTGTGCACCCGAGTTCGGAAGACAGCATTCACATCATCCAAACGAACCGAATTCTGACATCAATCGAACCAGGGTGCGCACCAAAAGTGCTAGTGTGAAAGCACCCTTAAGGCCCGTTCACACCAAGGACGATAACTATAAAGATAACGATAAAGATATAGTTCTAAAAATCGTTCTCAATATTAAAGAATAGCAGAGTCCACACCACAACTATAACGATAAAGACAAAGAGAAACGATATCGTTGGAATCACTTTCAAAACGATTTTTCTCCAGCTGATGAACGATAAAAAATTGAAAGCCAATCAGAATCCATCCTGCTGTAACGAGCTCAAAAATTTAAAGCGGCAGAGGCGCGTGCGCTTAGAATAAACAGACGATATTGTTCGCTGGTGTGGACGCTAATATCGTTATCTTTATAGTTATCTTTATAGTTATCGTTCTTGGTGTGAACGGGGCTTAAGGGTGTATTCACACCAGGAAAGTCTGCTAGTTCACTTGCTTTGGTCCGGACCAAATACAATGTTGATTATTTTTGTTTGGTGCGGTTCGCTTTCACATTGCCCTTTTAGCAAGTAAACCAGAAACTGTAAACAAAATCACTCGTGTGCTTAAGGTCATCCATTCATTGGTTCATTCATTAAACCGTACCAGAGTTCATTTGGAAGCGGACCGAGACCACCTCTTCAGCTGGGTCTCGGTACGGTTGTTTGGTGCGCACCAGAGCGCGATTGCTGTATTCACACCTGCCCAAAAGATCCGCACCAAAGGGGGAAACGAACTTGAGTTCGATTCAATCGAACCAAACAAGACAGGTGTGAATACACCCTTAGTGGGCATAAGAGACTTCTATCAAAAACATTAAAATCTTACTGACCCCAAACTTGAATAAAAGTGTACATGTAAAATTTTAGATTAGAATAGACAACAGGTTTAAAACATGCAGGCAAATCTGTGAAGCATACCTCTACAAGTATCTCTCGATTGACCAGCACACAGTTCTCATCAGGAAATGTGTCGCACAGGAGATCGAAGGCAGCCATACTCTCCCTGAAATTACATATATTATCCATTTAAATTTAATACCATGTGTTGTGCAAATTTAATATGTGCACTTAACATTGCACTACAGGTTTAGCAACTATTCATGTCAGGATCAGAAAGCATTACCTGCTGATTGCCGACCAGGTTTTCTTTAGCCGGTAAACAGCATTGCACTGAAGAGCAGATAAGATGGCTCTCAGAGAGGAGAAGTTTCTCAACTGACGGCACTCCTGTAATCCAAAAAATTATAAAAAATATAATGCCTTGGGTTTAAGAAGAGGAAAGAAATATTAACTTCACAAATTTACACTGGATCAAATATGTAACAACACAAAGTGATAAGGAAATCTTTAAACATCTGTACCATTAAAACTGATAGTAGTAGTTAGACATAAACGTCAACGGTTTAATTATCTTAATTTGCTCAGCAAAATTGTTTGCAAAATGTTGCTCTGTCACAACAGTAATTGACCTGAAAAAGAAAACTTGAGCAGAGTATTCCGTCTATTATAGTGCTCCTTGTGGCCATTATGAATTGTGCTCTGACATATTTCAGAATCAAATTTTTTTAGTATGTTTCGGGCCTCATACACACCTGAGCTACAGAGATCCACTTCTCAATAATCTTTGCCCTGTGGCTGAGAACTGCACAAGTGCAACACGTTCTTCCATTATGAATTGTGCTCTGACATATTTCAGACTCAAATTTTTTTAGTATGTTTCGGGCCTCATACACACCTGAGCTACAGAGATCCACTTCTCAATAATCTTTGCCCTGTGTGTAGGGCCGCTACGAGTGCAGGATGGGGAACCGGGAGGGGATGTGGAAGGAGGGCACAGCAGAGAGGTGATAACGCAGTTAGTGACGGCATTGAACTGGGCAATGGTGGCACGGACCGTAGGCGCTAGATTTCGATTCTCTTTCTTGTCCCTCTGAGACCAAATGCAGCCAAGGCAGTGAAATGGAACCACTTTGACAAAGAGTTCCTGAGAAAGAAATGGAAGCAGATGAATAAAAGTAGGCCATAAATAAAAACCAGCCTCAGTATGTAAATCTTGACACCTACAGCATCTAAGAGCGTGAGCTGCTCAGCAATGTCTCGTGCAGGGAAGCCCAGTACATCCCCCATCTCTTCTATGTCCTGTCTGTCCGTGATGTCTTCAGTTGCGAAATGGTGGCACGAACCGTGGGTGCTAGATTCCGATTCTCTTTCTTGTCCCTTTGAGACCAAATGCAGCCAAGGCAGTGAAATGGAACCACTTTGACAAAGAGTTCCTGAGAAAGAAATGGAAGCAGATGAATAAAAGTAGGCCATAAATAAAAACCAGCCTCAGTATGTAAATCTTGACACCTACAGCATCTAAGAGCGTGAGCTGCTCAGCAATGTCTCGTGCAGGGAAGCCCAGTACATCCCCCATCTCTTCTATGTCCTGTCTGTCCGTGATGTCTTCAGTTGCCCGATTCTCTACAGCAGCTGTGCTGGCTTCTGCTGATGTACCTGTGTGTTTGTCTGTTATTTAGCGTAGATTTTTTTGGGTGTGTGTGCATAAAAGCTAAATTAGCCATATTTCAAGACTTGCCTTCAGTCTGAAATTTTCTGAGAAGAGCATCGGCTTGATGAACCAGACGTCTGAAACAAAGGCGATGACGCAGATGAGCACAGAGCAGCCGAAGAGCCTGGTGATCTGGAGAGTCCCGAAGGTCCTCTTGATACTCGTCTAACCACAGCCGGATCAGACATGGCATAGAACTGCGCGCGCACAAACACACACACACACACGCATTGTATTGGAGTAATCAATGAAGCTCTTGGAATTAGAATGAATAATCAAGATGAATAACCAGTTTCACTTTATTAATAATAGATAATGATTGCACGCGACAACCAGTTTCAATTTAAAGTTCATTATAAAACAATATTTGACCACAGAATATCACAATTGACCAATCAGAATCAAATATTCCAGGACATTCCTAAACATGTGAATTCAACTCACCTCCTAAAACAGACACTGTTGTCCAGATTGGTGACCATGTCCTCTCTACAGAGACAAATAAATAAGTCTAAATTTAATATTCAAAACATTCCTAAAACCATTCAAAATAAGTTTTAGGATTATGAACATTGTAACAATTTCTGACACAAATGTGTAACAAGTGATCTTTTGAGGCCTATTACCTTTATTTATGCTTAAACAAAACACAAAGGACTCTCGCGGTTCAACAAAAGCGCCTCTGACGTGAGACAAGTCAAGTGAAACCTGTTCAACAGTGTGAGGTGTTCTCTTCCATTCCACTGCGTCACTGATTTGTATAATGTGATAATGGACTGTAATAATTCCACAGGAATAAAAGATGTCTCTGAGAAATACTCTGCCTCATACTGAATTTAGAAACTTGGGCTTCCCCCCTCATTTGATTATTCACAATCCCTGAGCCTTGTAGAATGTATGTCATGTAAATTCCCTCATATTTAAATACATGTGGGATAGCTGTGTCTGAATTGGAAATCAATGACTTTATGAAGGTACCTCCAAAAGAAACAGGCCTGTAATGCACATAACATCATGTCTAATGTGCTAAGACATTCAGAATTTGCCATATGTTTAAGGCATATGTTTGTGGTATATCACCACATGAAGGTATGATGGAATGTTATGGAAACATTACATTCAGAGGTACCTTGATGCCACACTTCCTCCATTCAGGTGTTGGAAACAGCCCATATCCGTTATAACTGTCACTGACGCATAATAAAAAAACATGACTAGCTACAGTTATTTTACTTTACAAAATACTTTATTTTATTTTACAGTTAAATTTTAGTTAATTCCTTACAATTGTAATTGTATTAGAAGGAACACAAGTGGATTACTTTTTGGTTCTTATCGGAGCATGACAGCCCAAGCTGCTGTTCACGTTTACTGTATGGAAAACAGAAGCTTAAACATTCTGCTAAACATCTATTTTTGTGGGAGGAAAAAATGAATGATTGTTTGGGTAGACTATACTTATAAATTATTATATGCTCACCAAGGCTGCATTTATTTATTTGATCAAAAATACAGTAAAAATTGTCATATTGTAAAATATTATTACAGTTTAAATATTTAGAATATTACAATTTGGAATATATTTAGAATATATTTTAAAATGTAATTTATTCCTGTGAAACAAAGTTGAATTTTCAGCATCCTTACACCAGTCTTTAGTGTAACATGATCCTTCAGAAATCCTTCTAATATGCTGATTTGGTGCTTAATATTTTTGTGGAAACCATGATAATTTTTTTCAGGATTCCCTGATGACAACATTCTGATAGGACATTCAGAATAACAGCATTTATTAGCTGGAAATCTTTTGTAACATTATAAATGTCTTTATAAATGTCTTTACTGAACTTTTGATCAATTTTATGCATCCTTGTTGAATACAAGTATTAGTTTACTTTAAAAAAATCTTAGCGACGCCAAACTTTTAAACAGTAAATGTTAGCTTAATGTCCCTATAACCCTCTGAGACAGCAATTAAATTAACACCAACTGAGCATTTGTGCTAACCTTTGAAACAGGAGTTCTATGAAAGCATTTGTGCAGGTAAAGGCTCTGTAGGTGGAGAGGAAGATTTGCATGTAGTCTGGGTCAGGGCACTCCGGGTTCACCAATTCTGAGACAAGACGCTCCAGAGTGGCTGCTTTAAGCCTGCGGACCTTCATTGTGCAGTACTGCATGAAGCCGAAGGCAGAAGAGTTCTCAGCAGCATCAGGTGGGGGCTGGATGGGTTCTCGGTGAAGAGTGACCCCATAAATGGCACCGTCTTCCACCTCCTCTCCCCACTCCTGCACCGGGTCCTAGACAAATACATCATCAGGCTATACATGTTGAATTTGCAGCTGACTAAAGGAAAAATATGCACACATTGAACCTACTGTAAAGCTTGATATGATGCCTATTGTAGCACTATTAAACAAACACAGTGCCATAAAGATTCTATTTTACAGTCATGATTATACCGCAGCAGTTCATGAGATTTTAGAAAAACAGAACAGCAGTGGATTTGGCTTCTGCAGTGAACTGCACTGAAATGTAGGTCTTCAACTTCCAAAAAAGGTTGCTGCAAGGCACTGACCTAACATTTCACTTTCCAGGAAGAAATATACAAAACAGGAGTTTTGCAAAATACAGGCAAATTGTTATCCAAATTATAAGTCAAGAGGAGTGAATACATTTTATCTTCACTGGCTTGAGAAGACAATACATTGTACATTACATTTATGTTCTTAGCAGATGCTTTTTCAACAAAATCATGTACAATACAGAGTTCAAATCATGTTATAAGCAAATACACCAAACATTTTTACAGTACTAAAAATAATAACACCGCTGTTTAATGATGCCCACACAAGAAGACCTTTCATTTTCATTTTAAGGAAAGAAGAGAAATAATTTAAGGTCTTTCATGGCGGAAAACCATAACTAGCTGACACCAAAAATCCTCTTTGGTGGTAAAATGAAGCCATGATTATTTGCATAGCAAATATCATACCCACAATGAATAACAGCTGTGGGCGAATAAAAAAAACCCCTGATGATTTTAAACAAAGACAGACTGTGTAACATACTGGAGTACATTAAGTCCAGTGTTTTCTCTACCAGGGAAAACACAGTTGTTGTTGTTGAGCTGGTTGTTGACTAATTCAGATGTGACCAATATTAGATGAGCTCATAACAACTGGCTTGAGGACATATTAGCATAATGGTGTCATCTATCACTGATTCTTGAACACGGGATGTATGTCCTATAATGCTTTAAAAAACAAAGTATACTTGATTGTTTTTAAATTAAAAAAAGATTAATAGCTATAAAATCACCTATCCTCATAACATAACTTAATGCTTCATGTAAAATAAAATAATTAGTTGTATATAAAATAATACACAACCATTCAGAAGCTTGAGGTCAGTTTTTTTTTAAGAAATTAATACTTTTATTCACCAAGGATGCATTACATTGATCAAAGGGCGACATTTATAATGTTACAAAATAATTGTTTCTAATAAATGCTGTTCTTTTGAACTTTCTATTTATCAAAGAATCATGAAGAAAAAAAAATCAGTTTCAACAAAAATATTAAATAGCACAATTTCAGGATCGATAATAATAAGAAATATTTATTGAGCACCAAATCAGCATATTGGAATGATTTCTGAAGGATCATGTGGCACCGAAGACTGCAGTAATGTTGCTGAAAATTCAGCTTTACCATTACAGGAATAAATTACAATTTAAATTATACAGTATTAGAATAGACAGCAGTTGTTATAAACTGTAATAATATTTAACAACATTGCGGTTGTACTGTATTCTTGATCCTTGAGTAAAAAAACTTCTTTAAACATAACAAAAACTTACTGACTCCAAACTTTTGAATGGTGGTGTATATTATCTTATATTAACTAATAAAAATTAAATTGTATTTTTAAAGAAACACTTCTAATATAAATAAATATATATATGTCCTGTATGTCAACTTCAACACTTTTTTTTTTTTTTAATTAAGATCATTTAGATAATTAGCTAATTTGCCTTATTTTAAGTGGAACCTATTAGTATAGCAACACCAGAAAATATGCTGCTGTATTAAATACATGTGTGACATGTAAAATATGTAAGCTGTCAAGTCAATCACTGCTGTGCCCTGTTTTGTTCTAAGCCTCAAGAATCACTGCTGTTCCAAAAGCTCAATGGATATCACAGAATATAGGCTACATAATATGCAAACCACACATTTGGAAAGGGTTGCGCTTCCAAGTAAACCAAGGGCAGCCTATTACTCTAACAAATCAATTGCTGTGAAAATCACAAGTGCATTCTTCCCAGAAACTCCAGTCAAGCAAAACAGAGAGCTTTCCAAGCCAAAGCCCCGTGTCTCCTTCAAAACTGTGCCATGGAACAAAACACAGGGAATGATGGGGGAAGGGAAAGCTGAAACTATCACAGGTCAGCTGTGAAACGGGACACTGTAAATATATTCAATCTCCAGGTGGGTCTGAGAACAAACACAAGATCGGTTCTATTGTGACTGTGAGACTCCCGAGGGAAAAGTGAAGCGCACCGCACCCTACCCTGAGCACGCATTACATGTAACACTTAAACGCTTTCCTAAAGCCAATATCACGTCTAATTGTAAAAACATTGAGCTTTTGTGACAGTACTGAGATGTCCGGAAAAAAAAGAACAAGATATACTGCATTTTCTCTGGCATTAACGTGAAGAGAAACACTAATGCGCCGCGCGACACACTGTACAACAACAAATCGCGTTTCCAGATCTGATGATACAAAGTTACTTTTTCTCAAGTCATTCTAATTTTTAAACTAATATTAAACAGAATTAATGTCCTTGATGAAAATAGCCTAATTAAGTAAGCGACTTACCATTGTGAACTCCCATTTTGCCATGTTTTCAGCTCTTTATTTCTTCAGCCGTATGATCAAGTAGTGTAAGCGTTTAGACTTTGCATTAGCGCAGCAAAAAAAAACTTGTAAACTTTATTTCTTAGTCAGCTAGTGTCAAACTTGACTACCATGTCTAGAGAGCTGGTGGAAATGGATGGCTTTGCGAAGTGAGGTTTAATTAAGAACTCCAGTGAAGATAAAGTCAACTTACTGTACGTTTCATACAGTACTACCATTACTGTCATCAAATATATTATGCTTTAAAGGAAAATGAAATCCGTGACCGAAGAAAATGATTATATTTACGGTTATGTCTGTGTTTTAGCTGTCTATATAGCACAGCGCACCTGTCAAGCGCTTTAAACTGCAGTGGGTTGGACAATTACGTTTAGTATGACGTACGGGGCGCGTCATTAATATTAATTACGTTGCGTGGAACGCCTCTGGTAGTTTACCAAGCAACTTCACATTGCTAATTAATATTCATGACCTAAGCCTTAGGTATAGTAGGATTCACAATGTCAAGTGTGGAAGTATGGAAATCCACATGACTTCATTTTAAATTGAAAATTAAGATTATGATTTAAATATTTTATTTTACCATGTCATTCTGAGATTTCTTGGTATGAGAATTTGGGCAAAATACAAGACTTAAAAGGAATTAAACTAAATGTATACAAATTAAGCAGCATTTAATTTATAAACAACTAATTCAACCATACAATTGCTAATTTACAGTTTTTACCCCACGCTCACAGAGACACTACAACATAACAATAAGTGACGCACACTACTGAACTCTTATTGAGAGACCACGACCATCACGATAAAAGTATTTATCTATATCCACTAACAATACCACTCAATACTAAGACAGAGGTCATATGCTGGTGTGTGTCTTAATGCCAGGTAGAATAGCTAACACACACACACACACACACACACACACACACACACACACACACACACACACACATACACACACACACACACACAAAGTACATACCAGCAATGTTAAAATACTTTTCATTGTTGACATGCTTAGTAACATCTTGTCAGGTAATAACTCTGGTAGTAGATCAATTTAAACATTTAAACAATTTTTAACCATTCAGGGTGATACCTAAACCACCATTGCTCCTTACCCATAATTTTATTTTTGGTTTATTTTTATTTTATTTATGACAACAACAACATACACTAATGCTCAAATTTTTGGGGGGTCAGTAAGATTTTAATTAATGATTAATGTTTTTTAAGACATTTATTCTATCAAAATACGGTAAAACAGTAATATTGTGAAATATTATTACAATTTAAAATAACTTTTCTATGTGAATATATTTAAAATGTAATTTATTCCTGTGATGCAAAACTGAATTTTCAGCTTCATTGCGCCAGTCTTCAGTGTCACATGATCCTTCAGAGATAATTCTTATATGCTGATTTGCTCAAGAAACATTTCTTATTATCATCAATGTTAAAAATCAATGTTGTGCTGCTTACTATTTTTGTGGAAACCGTGATACATTTTATCAAGATTATCAAAATAGGAATCTTTTGTAACATTATAAATGTCCTCACTGTCACTTTTGATGAATTTAATGTGTTCTTGCTTAATAAAGGTATTAATTTCTTAAAAAAAAAAACATTTTGAAAAAGTTTGAACGATAGTGTCAATTCAACAAAAGTGAGCCTGACGAAAGTGGATGCATGAATTACCTCAGGAATATTTTTCATATATTACAATCAACAAATATACATCAGAGGTTTAGAAGGGATGGATATACTCTTGGAGATTTACTGTTGTTCTGTCTAAGCTCAATTTTAGCCAGCTCTGAATCTTTATAATTTATACAGCTTATTTGTAAGCTGCTTTGCATTAAAGAGCATACTAAATGAATAAATGCAAATGTAATTGTCAATAGATCTTCATCAGCACTGACCTCACTGCATTCCTCAAGGTCCAGCAGATGGAAGCTCCTGAGCCAAACGCCAGGCTCCTCGTCCATCTGCACATCCACATGATGCCCAGTCTGGCACAGCAGTTGTCTCATTCGTCCAAGTCGTGCCCGCAGACCCTTATCTCCACCAGACACCACCAGAGAGGACCTCATCCTCCACCCGAATCACACACCAACTTCCTCCAAGAGCAGCAGATACTTGTCAGGCATGTTATTCGGCTTCAGCAAGCATTCAATAACAGAAGTGTGTAGCTTCTACTTTGATTAGCAAATTAACTAACTAATACCTAACTAAATAAATAGTTAAATAACTATAAATAAATCAATACATACACACATACAAACATATTTCTGATTCATTTTATGTTGTAACATTGTTTGAATTTTTTTTTTTTTACAAAATGTAAAAGTTTTGTTGTTTTTGTTGTTTTTTAAATTCCTCTTAATTCAGTAAAACTACCTATAATTTAATGAATCTAGGAAGTTTACTTTCTAGGAGAGACTGTACTCAACTAAAAGTTTTATTTTATTTTATTCAACTTCTTCCAAGATCAGCAGATACATGTCAGGCATATTATACAGCTTCATCGTGCATTCAGCAGTGTTATTTAGTATCACAGATATTATTATAGATTTTATTAATATTTTGATGTTTTTATTTTTGTTTTAATTTGAATACTTTCCTTTTTAATTTTAGTTTTTTTTTTAATAATTTTAAGTAGTTTTTGTTTAGTTTTGTTTAGTTCCCTTTCGAGCATTAACTCTACATTGTGAAACATTCACAGTGGGAACTCATCTCCTTCTCTGAAAATCCTGAAACCTTATAGGATAGCGGCAGTACAATAAACTGGCCAATTGTCGCTAATTATGCAAATCACATACAAATACTGACAAGCCTGTGGGCAGTATATAATGCGGTAAGAGCGACAGTTGCCTCAGAATCTTCTCCTTCATGTTGCCATCGTCAAAGACGCACCAGAAGATATGACAGCTTCTTTACTGCATCCGATGGCTAACTTTTGCCGAATTTGCATGGGCCCCATTGACCCGGAGGACCTGCACAAGCACTGCATCGCCTGCCAGGACCTGGCCCATGCTGAGGCGGAGTTCTTTGAGTCCGACTGCGTGCACTGCACTGACTTGCCAGCATGTGTTTCGAGGACTCAGAGGAGCATCACTGCCAGCAATAGCGACCGGAGAGATTCGGCCGCTATGTCAGTTCCTAGACATGTGGAGAGCTATTCCAGGCATTTCACGCTGGGTGCTGAGCATTATAGAACACGGATATTCCCTCCAGTTCAGACACAGATCTCCCCATTTCAACGGCGTGGTTCCGTAACTGACAATGCCTCAAAATGCCCCTGTTTTGAGACAGGAGGTTCACACACAGCCTTGCAATAAAGCGATAGAGCAAGTCCCTCCGAGAGAGCTGGAGAGCGGGTTTTATAGCCGCTTTTTTGTGGTGCCCAAGAGAGATGGTGGACTCTGTCTGATTCTGGACCTAAGACCCATCAACAGAGCACTTCACAAGCGTGCATTTAGGATGACGACTCTGAAGCAGATCCTTGCACAAATCCATCCCGGGACTGCTTTGCATCCGTAGATCTGAAAGATGCATACTTTCATATTCAGATAGTACCGCGCCACAAACGCTTTCTGAGGTTTGCTTTTGAGGGCACGGCATACCAGTACTCAGTGGTCCCATTCGGGCTGGCTTTAGAACTGCGCACGTTCTCGAAGTGCATAAATGCAGCGCTTTCCCCTCTCAGAGCGAGCGGTATGCGCATTCTAAACTATCTGGACGATTGGCTGACTTTAGCCCATTCACGAGATATGCTTATCAGTCATACAGATGCACTGCTTCGCCACCTGGAGTCCCTAGGGCTGCGTGTGAATATGCAGAAGAGCATGTTCACCCTGAGCCTGCATCTCTCAAGAGCGCATAACAACCATTTCATCAGCTCTGCGCCTCTTCAAAACGGGCCAGTCTGTTCCCTTGAGGGAATTTCAGAGGCTTCTGGGACTTATGGTGTGGGCCTCATCAGCCTGCCACCTGGGTCTTCTGCACATGCGGCACAGTTGTGGCTGAAAACTCGAGTTCCGTGGAGAGCATGGACCACAGGTCGCATGCGCATCGTGGTCACACACAGCTGTGTCAGCGCTCTGAGACTGTGGCGTGACCCAGAAATGTTCAGCCGGGGGGTTCCCCTGGGACTGGTAGCAGCACGCACTGTGGTTACGACAGATGCGTCAACCTCAGGCTGGGGAGCAGTGTGCAGGGGTGTACCGACTTCAGGCCTGTGGTCAGAGTCTCAGAGCAGGTGGCACATAACCCGCTTGGAACTAAAAGTGGTGTCCTTAGCCTTAGTGGCTTTTCTGCCACAGCTGGAACAGTGACATGTGCTGATTCACAACGACAATATGTTTGTGGTTTCATACATAAATCGCCAAGGCGGCATGTGCTCCAGAGCCCTTTTCAAGCAGGCTGCGAGTCTTCTATTATGGGCAGATCATCATCTACTCTCCATCAGAGCGGCTCATATCCCAGGTCTCCTAAACCACAGAGTGGACATGCTTTCGAGGAACGGAATTCCTCACGGGGAGGCTGCATCCTAGTTCGGTTCGGATGATTTGGGACCACTTCGGGAGGGAGGAGGAGAATCTTTGCAACGAGCGAGAACACGCACTGCCCGCTGTTCTTTTCACTGTCTCACTGTCTCAAGTGAATGACTCGATATGGCACCCCAGCCCGGAGCTGTGAAGCCTTCATGTGTGGCTTCTTCAGGGGTCCTAGAGGTGCCCTGCCTCCCCATGTGCTTGACACGCTCACTGATTCTCGTGCACCTTCTGCTAGGCGTCTGTACGCTCTTAAATGGAGAGTGTTTGTGAAATGGTGCTGTGATAGAGATATCGACCCGGCAAGCTGTCCTGTGTCGGACGTTTTACATTTTCTGCAGCACAGGCTAGATAACTGGAGTCTACCGTCAACACTAAAGGTTTATGTGGGTGGCCGCTATTGCTTTGTTTCGTTCCCCGGTTGACAGGCAATCGATCGAGAGGCATGCACTGGTGGTCAGATTTCTCAGGGAAGTGAGGAGATTACATCCCCCATGCCCACCGTCAAAGCCGCCGTGGGACCTAGCGCTGGTTATGAAATCTCTCTCTCTACTCCGTTCGAGCCCTTAGCATTTATTGCTATGAGGGAGGGAGCTCTCCCTCAAAACTGCTCTGCTTCTTGCCCTTGCCTAAGTGCATAGGAGATATGCATGCGCTCTCGGTGGATGGCGATTGTATTTGCTTTGGGCCTGGGCGGACCATTACCCTTTGGCCGAGACCGGGCTACGTGCCTTAGTCTCTTTATATCCCCTTTAAAGCGTGGGTCATTTCTTTGCCCGCTTTGTCTTCCAAGCTGCCAACCTCGTGTGATGCCGAGACTCAGAGCGCCGTTTACTGTCGTAACCTCGGTTCACTGAGAGTGGGAACGAGCCATTGCGAAGGTCGCCGTGATCGCAGCTCGATCAGTAGTTCAAGCATTCAGTCTTAGATTCTGAGGCAATTGTCACTCTCACCGCATTATATACTGCCCGCAGGCTAGTCAGTATTTGCATGTGATTTGCATAATTAGTGATGATTAGCCAATTTATTGTACTGACATTATCCAAGAAGGTTTCAGGATTTTCAGGAAAAAGGGGAGGAGTTCCCACTGCGAATGCTTCACGCTGTCTCGTTCCTGCTCTCAGGGAACTGAGGTTACTATAGTAACTGGAAACTTTTTTTATATATGTCTATTTAGTTACACCCTGAATGGTTTATTTCAGTTTTATTTTTAGTTATTTTAGTACATCAAGTTAAGCTAAAGTAATAAGAAATGTTAGCCTGGCAACCAGCGGAAATAAAAGTTTCACATTTTTATAAAACTTTATAAAACTATAAGTTTTATATAGGTTTTATGTTTAATTTTGTTTCAGTTATCATTTATTTTAAGTAACCTTTTTATGGCTTTAGTTTTAGTTAACTATAGACTGAAGAACAACAGGGAATAAGACTGAGGTAATGACACTGTAAAGTCTTATGTCTTTAAAAGTTTTTATTTTATTTTAATGAATTTTATTTTATATTTTATCATTCATTATTTTTACATTTTTATTTTATTGTAATTTATTTTATTTTATATTTTATCATTCATTGTAGGCTAATGGTATTATGTGGATACATGCACCATTTAATTAATAATATAATCATAATATTGGATGTTATGTTAACATTAATATATGTAAATCATTTTATTTCCATTTAAAATTATAAAAAACATTTTTTTTTGAGAAACTTAATAAAGCAGCATTAACACAGGATGAGCAACTCACTGTGGATGATGCTCCTTATCCAGTCTGTTCGTGATGGATCAGCTCCTAATAATCCATGTTTTGTACTCTGCTAAAACCAGGAGAGATGATGCCATGACCTTCCAGAAAGATCCCTCATGAAAACTGAACACTGTCTGATGTCTTCAGCAGAAGTGACTGTGAACACAGGAGGTCATCTAAACTCTAGTAGCCCTGCATTTCTCATTAGTCCATCTCTGATTCTCTTCATGCTGACTAGCATTGCACGAACTCACACAATAATCTGATTGTTACACAAACTAATGGGCTGTCAATTCAGTTTATTCCACCCAGTGCACACAATCTCTTCTTTTTCTGAGTCTTCTTTTTTGTTGTACATGTTAATTAGCACTGCAGTAAGAGTACAGTTCAGTCAGTGTTCTTGTGTGTTCGTCTGTAGGAACTGTGAAGTGAATAAACTAGTAAAAGTGCACAACATGAAGCATATAAAACGTTAAATAAATTAGATACTAAAAACACAGAGAAGTAAAAGACGGGTGATTACTCCAAAAGAGAAAGTGTGCTCTACTAAGGACACTACAGGTGCATCTCAATAAATTAGAATGTCGTGGAAAAGTTCATTTATTTCAGTAATTCAACTCAAATTGTGAAACTCGTGTATTAAATAAATTCAATGCACACATTCTAATTTATTGAGATGCACCTGTAATATCACTACACAGATTTTCTGTGTTTCTATTAAAAGATATAGATTTTCTAATTGTTCTGAACGACATAATTGATAAAACTTAAGACTATTAAATATTTGCCCGCGTTAAAGCAGAAACCCTGAAACCCATTAAATAGCGTTCACTTTCAAACACCTGCAGATCTCACCGTTGTAAACAAAGAAACGGGCTTTTTCAGATTGACAATTAAGCTATACCGCCTCCTCCGTTTAATTTGTTTTTGAAGCGCTCTTCTCTTCCTGTAAGCAAAGCTCACTGCTGTTTTTAAATTTGACTTGGAAAAAATACAATTTTGACGCTCATGAGGAGTAAAATCTTGCGATTGTGCGCGTACGTGATCCTCGAGTGGTTGCCAGACTGCAAAGGTAATGTTATGAAATAGAAAAAATGTCATAGTTGCCCATAAAGTGTATGATTCATACCATTACAAAACAATGTATTCATATACTGAATCACAACCATGGTAATGGCTCTGAGGTATTTCTTTTTGACTTTCACACGAGTGCTATGGTTTCTTTCTTTGTTGGAATGGCTCTTAATATCTATGGCCCAATATCAGTCCCACTCCCAATCAACGCATAAATCTGCATTTTAATATAATCTCCTATTTATTATAAACCCTGATTTATGTGGTTTTTACTATTTTCTTGCAACAGACATTAAATAAATGTCCACATTAATTTAACTGTAAAATTTAAAGTAAAAAAAAAAAACAAGGTACTTGTCACGCTAAGTCAGTTTTCCTTTAATGCTTTTTGAAAGTTCTAGGCCACAAAAGTATCCCATATTTGTGGAATGTGGCATTTACCAAAAAGCAGTTAATTACAGTAACCAGAAATAGAGACACAATGGGGATGATAAAACCATGGCATGCACAGAAAGGAACTGTAGATTATAACTTTATTATCTCTAAGTGGATGTTTCAGTGCAAATGGCAGTGAGGCCTTATGAAACACACACACCTTCTCACACCCTGGTGTACGGCTCAGCCGTGTACACTATTATCTGCTTCAGTGCCTTCAGAGTCTTATATAACAAGGTCAGGAAGTGTAAATGATATAGACAGTGAACCTGTACAAGGAAATGTCATTCTGCAGAATATGCTACAAGAATATTTATGATAAGAATCCCATGTAAAGTAGGTCTGTGATCATGTGTTGTTATAATTCAATTCAAGTTTATTTGTACAGCGCTTTTCACGATACAAATCATTGCAAAGCAACTTTACAGCAAATTATATTGAAAATAGCAGAGGACCTAGGACAGATCCTTGAGCCACTCCATATTTTACTGGTGATAATTGAGATGACTCCCCATTTAAAACATTATAAAACAATTCTCATAAGGAATTTGGTCTTAAAAGGAGGAGAATGTTATGTGCAACCTTATGTGCAAATGTTAAGTGCAACCCTGATGCTACAGAGCTCATTGTGACCCCTATTGAACCAAGTGCAGAAACATTAGGGGCTTACTCTTTTCTTATCAGATCTAGCTCGGGTATAATAATGTATGGGTTCCTGCCTTAGACACTTCTTCTTCTTATGCTTCTGACCCTCTCTCCTTCTCCTTGCTCTAGCAGGCCTGTTTTTGCTGTTTATTTTAGTTTTTTTTATTAAGGTAATGAATAGAAAGTTCAAAAGCACAGCAGTTATTTGAATCATTGGTAACATTATAAATGTCACTCACTGACAGTGTACATGTATGCAGTAAATCAGCGGAGGGATCCACAGGACATTTTTCAAATTCTGTGCCGAGATGGAATCTCTGTCTTATCTTCACACAGGTGTCACATGTGTCATGTGAGAACTGAGATCTTCAACAGGTGTCACGTTCGAGTCATGTTTCGTCCGGCATGCAAGTAATAATGCGCACAAACAACTCCAGCAGCTAATACATTTATCAAAATAAAAACTACATCAGCTCAATAATTCATTTATTTTCTTAAGTGTGAATTCACAGACATGTTGAATGGAGATAAAGCTTTTAGGAAATGTGTGGCTACAGCTGATCATGTTTTAAATGCTGTCAGATGTTTATTATCTCTCCTGTGACTGGATCAGATCAGAGTTGGCCTTTCCTCTTTTTGATGCGAGTCTTCCTCCTGGTGTTTGCGTCAATGATTGACTGCGACTGGTGCTTCAGTGTGACACGGTTGGTGACATCACCGTCATCAACGCCGCTGTCCTCCTCATCTGTTGTCAGAAAAGACATGCAGGTGTGTAAGATGTGTGTCACCTTACTTTGCTAAATCAGTTCTGTTACTGTTACTTGTACATATGGATCAACAGCATTCTTAGTGTACACACACAATCACACATGAATGTGATCTGACTCCTAACATCTTAACAAATCCACCAACGCTCTGTACACCAGAAGGGTGAGCTTTTAAGTACAACACAGTGTTCAGACAGAAGAAAGTACTGGATCAAGAGAGCACAGGAGAACATCTTGATAAGAGGGAGCTTTTGAACAGTGTACTAGAGCAAAAAACACATGGCCAAGCCTGGTCAAGAGCTTTCCAGGTTCACAAACCAGTGATCACTGGTGCAAATAAGAGTATCTAAGATAAAGAAATAGAATAAAAAACAAACAAACAGCATGTTAAGTTCATAGCTGTATGTAATCTTTGTATCCATGTTGGTTTAATATGGTTTTAAAAATCTACAATCTTCAAAGAAAAGTTATGTGGCTTGTCATGTGGCATAACCAAGTAAACATTTTCCTTACACTTTGAATACATGTGATCTTAAATATTTTTAAAAGTACAAAATATAATTTTCAGGGTAAAAATGTTTTTACATTTATTATTAAAGGGATAGTTCACCCAAAAATGAAAATTCTGTCATTAATTACTCACCCTCGTGTCGTTCAAAACCCGTAAGACCTCATCTTCAGAACACAAATTAAGATATTTTTGATTTTATTTTTGCCTTGAACAGTAGTTCTGTTGCGGTCTATGCAGGGTCAGAAAGCTCTCAGATTTCATCAAAAATATCTTAATTTGTGTTCCGAAGATGAACGAAGGTCTTATGGGTTTTGAACGACGCGAGGGTGAGTAATTAATGACAGAATTTTCAGTTTTGGGTGAACTATCCCTTTAATTATTGATACGGTTTTCTTTCTTTTTATTTTATTATTATTATTTTTTTTTACAGTATAATATCAAGAAATCACTCTGACATTTGTGGCTTCATCCCCTCAGAATGTCAAGATTTAAATTCAGAAATATGAGGTATGTATTGAAGTCCATTCCATATGCTTTGGTAAATTCTAATTATGACATAAAAGGTCGAAATTATGAGATAAAAAGTCATAATTATGATGAAAAAGTCAAAGTTATGACATAAGCCAAAATTATGAGATAAAAAGTAGGTTATGACATAAGTCAACATGGCACATCTCATTTTATCTAATAATTTTACATTTTAATCTAATATGTTTGTCATTTTATTAGCATTTCATAATTTTCAATTATTAGCATTTCATAATTTTGACTTTTTATGTCATATTTATGACTTCTTATTTCATTATAATTTACCAAAGCATTATTATTTTTTTCTTATGGCAGAAATGGGATGCCATGGAAATATGAAGTAGTATCTCACCATCAAAAAAGTCCTGTTTCTGGGCCTCAGGCAGCTGAATGCGAGTGTTGCTCTGGGGTAGTTTCCCTGCTATTCTGGCATGGAACTGCAGGGGGGCATAAAAAAACAACAGTAAAATATCAGTAAAGGTTATTTTACAGCTAACAAAAAAATCAAATATGACACATATTGCTACAGTAAACAAAACAGTTAAAGGGGTCATATGATGTTGCTAAAAAGAACATTATTTTGTGTATTTGGTGTAATGAAATGTGTTTATGCAGTTTAAGGTTAAAAAAACATTATTTTCCACATACTGTACATTATTGTTTCTCCTCTATGCCCCGCCTTTCTGAAACGTGTCAATTTTTACAAAGCTCATCGGTCTGAAAAGCGAGGTGTGCTGTGATTGGCCAGCTATCCAGTGCGTTGTGATTGGCCGAATACCTCAAGCGTGTGACAGAAATGTTACGCCCCTTACCATATTGTGATGCCGTGTCCCGGCCGGAGCGATGAGACAAAAACATTAAAACCCATTATAAACGAGGTATTTGTTGCATCCAGTGGGGACATAATTAAGGATTACAATGACTTATTCTTTTTACGCGTTGCGTTGCATCGCACCGCATAAACATAAAACCATGTCTGCATTTGAGCCGGTGGGCTTGAGTACGGTGCGGTCGGCGGATTCGACGAAGGAGCGGCCGGTGGGTTTACAGCAACCACATGTGATGACCCCGGGCTGGACTCCGCTTCGTCCAATCTCTTTGGATTTGAGACTTTAGTCTTTGCAACTTTACAGATCTTCTTTATGCACCAAGAGCTTGTAACACTCCAAAGAGAAAGGAAAAATTGAAATCGCATCATATGACCCCTTTAAAGTAACATAATAATATGTTTCACTAGTGACACATCTTCAACAAACCAAAATATAATTACACCAACATGACTAATCAGTGTTCCTCACCTCTTCTTCCTCCAACTCCTTCATGACAGTTGCCAGATCTTTGCCCTGTAGTTCCTCCTTTAGCAGCATCAGTTTCTGCTCAGCCTCAGACATCAGCTGCAGCATGTGTTCTTCTGAGTCTAAAGGCAGCCGTGCTGCTGGATCCTTCATCTGCCAAAAACCACGGAAAATACTCAGATATTTATCATCTCTGCTCAGTTACATACATTTCATGAATGCATTACTTAAAGATAAAAGATAAAGACTTAAAGATTTCCTTGATATACTACTGTTCAAAAGGTAGGGGGATAGATTTCAGATAAAAAAAAAAAAGAATAATTAATACTTTTATTAAGCAAGGGCATATTAAAATGATCAAAAATGAAAGACATTTATAATGATACAAAATATTTCTGTTTCAAATAAATGCTTTTCTTTTCAATTTTCTATTTATTAAATAATCCAAATATAATATTTCTACATAAATATTACAACGTAAGCACAACTGTTTTTAACACTGATAATAAGAAAAGTTTTTGAGCACCAAATCAGCATATTAGAATGATTTCTGAATGATCATGTGAAGACTGAAGTAATGTAAACTGAAGTAATAAAAAATAAAAAACAGTTATTTTAAATTATACAAATATATCACATTATTGTTTTACTGTGTTTTTGATCGAGAAATGCAGCCTTCATGAGCATAAGAGACTTTCAGAATCATTTAAAATAATTTCGAGCGCTAAGAAATGAGTATATTAAATATGCTTCATAGGGTTAATACTGTCTTTCCTCACCTGTGAGTCTGTGACTCCAGTGGCCTCTTTGGCGTGCTGGAAAGCTTCCTCAAAAGTAGAGATAGATTCTTCTTCTTCTACTGTGGTGGGACTTCGCGGGGCCTCACTGCTCAGCTCATCAGGGTTCATGGATACCCACTGGGGCTAGATGTGACAGATGGAAGGGGAAATGGTTGGTTAAACTTGACAAAAACGATGTGATATCGTAACATGCTTTAAATAATTGCTTTTTTTTTTCTCCCATTACCTATATGAGGTATCGTGCTCTGTGGGTTTATTGAGCTGTGTCTATAGATGAATCCAGCTGTGTTACTGCTCTGATACCTGTAGGTGCTCCTTCAGCTTGCGGTATCCTCGCGTTATGTGCACCGCTTCATGGTATTTCAGCTGTGATTTCTCCAAACTGTTTTCCAGAATGCGCAGTTTCTATACAACAAGCACACAAAAATAATATCCTGGACAAATATTTTTAAGATTCACCAACGTTCATCCAAAATGCCCAGAAAAAAAGACAATTTCTACCTTGTCCTCCTCTCCTTTCTGGGTGTCAGGCAGAGGGCTACTGTTCTGTGGCTTCAGTACCAGGAACTTCAAGTCCTCTAAATGCTGCATCTGTGTCTGAGTGGTGTGTTTCATAGCATTCTGCTTCTTCATTTTATCACACACCTGCTTCTTTAGCACCGTCTGAGCTGCCTGCACAACAATGATTTCTGTTAATAAGTGAGGAGAGTCTAATACAACTTTCTAGACCACAAATTATATGTATACAGTGGGTATAGAAAAGAATCACCCCCCTTTAAAATAATCACATTTTGTTGCTATGGATGTTTTTTATTTGTACTTTTTATTTAAATAAATAATAAAAAAGAAATAAATATACTGTCCAAAACATTCAATTATAGTTTCATAAATATTCCACATATTTATAAATTGAAATGTATTTTTTAATATATATATATAAATTAAGTACCCATTGGATCATCCATGCATTGAATTGCGTAAAGGAATAGTTCACCCAAAAATGAAAGTTTGCTTAAAATCTGCCCACCTTCAGGGAATCCAAGATGTAGATGAATTTGTTTTGCTAGATTTGGAGAAATTTAGCATTACACAACTAGCTCACCAATGGACCCTCTGCAGTGAATGGGTGCTGTCAGTCCAAATCCACAAGTAATCCACACGACTTCAGTCCATCAATTAACGTCTTGTGAAATAAAAAGCTGCGTGTTTGTAAGAAACAAATTCATTAAGGCATTTTAAAGTTAAAGTGGTTCTTCTTGCCAAAATACGAATCCATAATCCATAAAAAGTCCATCCCGTTGTCCTCTCACATCAACATCCACCAACACCTGTTTTGGAATGTTTTTAGATTGTGTGCATATTTCTCTCCTGATTCAGATGAGACGACTTCTTCACTAGAGAAAGTAATATTATAGATAGAGTACTCCTATTTTAGCCAGAAGCAACAGTTTGAAGTTAAAAATGTCTTGATGGATTTGTTTATTACCAACACACAGCGTTTCACTAGATTACTTGTGGATCATTGTGATGTTTTTATGAGCTATTTGGACTCTCATTCTGACGGCACCCATTCACTGCAGAGGATCCACTGGTGATCAAGCGATGTAATGCTAAATTTCTCCAAATCTGTTCCCATGAAGAAACAATCCTCATCTTGGATGGCCGGAGCATGAGTACATTTTCAGCAATTTTTCATTTTTGGGTGAACTATTCCTTTAAGGAAAAATCATTTAACCTCACCTTCACAGACATGTTCCTGAATGATTCTTTCTCCATCCCATGGCCTTGAATAACATCCTTGATAACTTGTTCATCTCCCTGGACACCATGACCAATATTTGAATGAATACATATGTCCAAACTATACTTTAAATGATGGTTTAATTTTAATATTACTTATGTATGTTTTCTGACCTCAGGCTGATTCTTGTGCAGGTTTGTATTCTCAAGTCTCAGCTGCATGATAGTTTCTATGTTCTTGGCAGACTGAGAGTTTTCAATATGCGCTATCGAATAGTCTCCATCTAGTGGACAGTGGAAAAAAAACAACCATTCATCGAGCAAAATGTGAACTTGGTAATGGAATATTAAATTTCTGTAAACAATTTTATTGAGCTCTTTGTTTCATTTAAAATTAATGCAAAGGTATTAAACAGTTACAAAACCACTTTGTTATTCAATATATCCAAGTTGACTGCTGACTGACATCCTCGAGAATAAATACTTAATGAAGAAAATAATAAAACAATGCAAGTACTCATTACTCAACGACTACCGCAATATTACTGAATATATAATCACGTTTTAAGTGAACTGCTTCAGCTTAAACGGTGAAATCCGTAATAAAAACTTACTCAGAAGATGAATTTTTCTTTGGAGCTCCGAAATTTCATCATGGGTTGGGGGCTCGATGTCCTCCGAGATAGACGTGCCGGGCATTTTTATGAACATTTATTATTTGGGTGTTTATAGTTGGCTTTCTCCACTACCGCCTTGCCCACAAGAGCCTCGTTTGTTTTCTACTGGTTGCCTAGTAACTGAACTGGCTGGCTCATGAATATTAAGTACGTTACGTAGCTTAACGCCCGGGAAAACAAACGACATTACGTTCATGCCCTAATTAATATGTATTAGTTTTTCCTCTCGTCACGTTACAGAATTATTTACACTCCGCAACAAACAATACAAGTAGTAACACAAAAATAGCTGCGTCAAATGGACGCATTAAAAACACTGTAAAAACATTTTGTTATATCAAAACGAGTGGCTTTCATTATATTCAAACATCGTCAGATTATTGTGACGAAATATAACAATTTCAAACGCAAACACTGCCATCACGAGAATAATGCATTTAAAGTAATTCAGTAACACATTAGACATTCAAAGGAAACTGAAAAAGATATTAGAACAGTTGTGCCTAGTCTAATAAAGCATAATATATACAAATAGTTTTTCCTCTCGTCACGTTACAGAATTATTTACACTCAGCAACAAACAATACAACAAGTAGTAACACAAAAATAGCTGCGTCAAATGGACGCATTAAAAACACTGTAAAAACATTTTGTTATATCAAAACGAGTGGCTTTCATTATATTCAAACATCGTCAGATTATTGTGACGAAATATAACAATTTCAAACGCAAACACTGCCATCACGAGAATAATGCATTTAAAGTAATTCAGTAACACATTAGACATTCAAAGGAAACTGAAAAAGATATTAGAACAGTTGTGCCTAGTCTAATAAAGCATAATATATACAAATACAAAACCACGTAATTAGCAAAAACAAAAGTAACAAATATGCAACACTTTTGGCTGTAATGACTGGTATTACTCACTGGTGCCTGAGCTATAAAATCAGTGCAAGTATGGCAGGTCTGTCCCTACACTTCTTTGTTTTTCTAACAATCTTTTCTTCGTTCCTTAGTCCACTGTTTTCACCCCCTCATTGGATTTCTTGAGGATGGACAGCAGTCTCTCTGGCATGAAGTATGGTCTGTCTGCTGTGCCATCATTGCGCTCGAGATCCTCCACTGTTGGAATAATTTGGGTTGAGACAAAAAAACAGCATAATCTTAATAGGAAACGTGTGCCAAAAAGTATAAATGCCAACAATTGAAGCAGAGCCTTGAAAGCAAAAAAAGGCTTGAGATCTCAACAAAGAGAGAGTTCAGTTTATTAAAGCACTGGGAAATCACATTACCAACATGCAAAGATTGAGAAAAGTGAAGCACAGAGGTAGAAAAAGAGGCAACAGAGTGGCAAACAGCGACAAATATCAGGCATTGAAAAGGTTGCAATCTGTCGATACAATAACCAGTCAAAGCAGACCAAAATATAAGGGTGTTAAATTTTTTTCTTTCTTTGATTGTTTTGTTTTTAAGTTGACTTGCTTTCGATACCATTTTTATTAATTTTTTTGTTAATCTGCACCATAAAATTATCACATTAGGCATAAAATTAACACAATTTTCAGATACATTTGCACAAATTCTTACAAAATGACATTGTTTGGTCTTGGCTGGTATCACTGTAAACAGATGTGTTTTGTTGTTGTTGTTGTTGCTGTAAACATAGCGATACTGCAAAATCTTTTTGCATTATTCAACATGATTAAGACATTGATAAGTAACAATAATTGGGCACAAGTCAAGCACCTACATTACACTTTTATATGTCCTTACATTAAAACGTTCTACATAAAACACAAACACAGTCACATTCTACAAGTGCTATGTAGGCATATCTAATGGGGTTTAGGTCCACGTAACCAATTGTCAATGAAACAGCTCATAGTTTGAGAACAAGCCTGTTTCTGTCCTACTTTGTGTCATGCCATCCATTACAACCAGTGATTATTTATTAAGAGACAGTTCTCAAAATTGATTGATTGAGTAAACATTATGATGTGAATGAAGGTGGTACTTTCCAGTGTATACTAATGGCTTATCAAAGCCGCCAAAGTGCACCATTTCCCAAATCAGTAGGCTTCTCTGAAACGTTTCACGAATCCACCTTCAATGAGCTACTCCTGAGGGGTGAGCAGGGTCTCGCTCTCTTGAGGTCCGTTTTCTTGAGGCTTCGGCTCCTCTGGTTCCTGTTCTTGTTGGTTCTCGGCCTGTGGTGGTCCTGCTTGAGGTTGGGCCACCTGCTCCTCCTTGTCCTCAGCGTCCACCTCTTGGGGTCCGTTTTGTTTTGGGGTCACTTGTGGCGGTTCAGGCTCTTGCGTTGTAACCTGCTCTTCGGGTTTCTCCTCGTCGGCTGCGGGTGCCTCTGGAGGTTGTGTTTCTTGGGGCGGCTCTTCAATGTGCGTTTCCTGGTTTAGTGGCGTCTCTTCTTCTTGCTCCAGCTTCAGAATGTCCTGCTGTTTAAGCTGCACCTCTCCATTCTCCTGCAGCGGGACTTCCTCCTCAGCTTGCACCTGTATGACAGGTACCTCGGCACGGTCCGTCTCCTCTGCACTTTTTTCGATTGACAAAATCTGGTGCAGCTCAGCGGACATGAAAAACGGTTTGCCGGAAGAACCGTCATTTCTCTCCAGATCTTCGCCTTGAGTTTGTGTTTGCGAGTGACGGTTATTTTGAAATGTTAGTGTTTTGAGAGAGCACGTAGCAGAAAGGAGCACAAGGACATGATTGGACAAAATCATGTTGAAGAGAGAAAAAGAGAGAGAGAGAGAGAAAGAAAGGAAATGGTTAGACATGAAGCAAGCCAAAAGCCCCTGTAAGCATCTGTGATATGCAGATATGTCAACAGTGGGTCCCACAAGTAAAAATCCCAGTTATTTTCTCCATACAGAAACATACCTTAAAAGTCAAATTGTGAGCTCTGAGAAAGCAATGATATGTGGCTTCTGTAGAAGCCATAAATGTGATTTAAAAAAACGTGCTTAATAGCCAACTGAGAATTACATAACCTATGATCCTGAAAAAAGCTCCACCAATCAGAGAAGTCGCTGTTACCATGGAAATGGGAATGAGCAGTGATTGCCCACTCCTATGAAGCATTGTGGAAGACAAAATCAGTTCTCACTACACTCTCAAAAAACTGATGTATGGTATATATGGTTATATCATGGTATGGTAGTCAAATTGTGAGCTCTGAGAAAGCAATGATATGTGCTTCTGTAGAAGCCATAAATGTGATTTAAAAAAACGTGCTTAGCCAACTGAGAATTACATAACCTATGATCCTGAAAAAAGCTCCACCAATCAGAGAAGTCGCTGTTACCATGGAAATGGGAATGAGCAGTGATTGCCCACTCCTATGAAGCATTGTGGAAGACAAAATCAGTTCTCACTACACTCTCAAAAAACTGATGTATGGTATATATGGTTATATCATGGTATGGTATTATCATGGTATGGTATATAACTTATATGTATGGTATATATTTGTATATGGTCTGGTATATAACATATATGTATTTTATATTTGTAGATCATTTCATATTATACTGTCTTTTCTGAATCAATTGCATCTTTTGCAAAGCTTCGTGGGATGAATAGTTCATTACCTCATACACAAACTGAAAAAAGCACAAGACTTCATGTTTTTGCTTGGAATTAAAGTTTGTAATATTGCAATGTGTCTCAGAGCTGGTTGGTTTGGTTCAAGGTTTGGAAATCTTTATTGATTTTTAAAAAATTAATATAGAGAAAATGAAGGGGAAATCCAGTTGGTGGTCACTGTTGCTCTCTATTGCATTACAGAAAATAACAACATTTAAAGGAAAGGAAAGAGGGCGGTTTGAGTGCTGCAAATGTGCTTAGCTGTTGAAGTTGAGTGGTAAAAGTTGAACATCTGTGAAACTTATTCCTCAACACCCAATAAAATCTAACACAACAGCTGCTGTTATCAGAATCCTTGTTTTGTTACTCAGCCAACAAATGAACAACTTGTTAAGATTTGTTCATTACATATTTTCTCATGAAATAAATAAAGCTGCTTCACACTTACAGAAACAGAGGAAGAGTGTGTCCACACACATAGCGTATACGCTAAAAAAGCCATGAGCAATCAGATAGGCACCAAACACCACAGTCTGTAAATGAAGAGAGATGTAATTATTACAATCTGGAAAATTGATACTGCAGATGGAAAATCTGGTTTTGCTGGATTGATAAAACTCAAGATTGCTCACCAATATAGGCACCCAGTAATAATTAAGGGATGGAGCAGCATCCTCCACTATTTTAATCTTGCCCGTGAAAAAGAAGAAAGAACAAATCCCTGAAAAGAGGAAGAAGAAACAGTTAGTGCATGCTGTTTTACATTGGTGAGCTGGAAAGTGAGAAGTCAGTTCCACTCAAATAACCTCTGGATTCACTTGACATCTGATTGACCAAATCACTCACCCACAATTCCAACGACGAGGAGTTTGCCCAAAAATAAGAGGAAGTCTGTCACTTTGTCAAGAACCGCCACACTAGAAAACAAGTTAAGTAAAAACATTTCAATTTGGACTGTTTATTGTGTTTATTCACACAAAACACTGACTAAAAGATTTAGATTAAAGGGATAGTTCACCAAAAAATGAAAATTTGATGTTTATCTGCTTACACCCAGGGCATCCAAGATTTTTTTTAAATTTAACAAGATTTTTAATTCAAACCGTTGCAGTCTGTCAGTCATATAATGGAAGTGAATGGGAATCACGGCTTTGAGAGTCAAAAAAACATACACAAACAAAACCAAATTAAACCCTGCGGCTCGTGACTATACATTGATGTGTAAAGACACGAAATGATCGGTCTGTGCAAGAAACTGAACAGTATTTATATCGGTTTTTACCTCTGATTCACCGCAATGTCTGAACTGTCCTGAGCTCATCCTGAGCGTGTTCAACAGCGGGCGCGTGCGTCTTCTTCTTCTTGCTTTACGGCAGATCGCAGACTTATAAGTGCATTACCGCCACCTATCTCTCAAATGGACCACTGACACTCTATCTACATCTATCTCAGTTAGGAGTGTCAATGGCCGTGATTCCCATTCACTTCCATTATATAACTGACAGACTGCAACGGTTTGAGTTAAAAATCTTCGTTTGTGTTCTACTGAAGAAACAAAGTCACATTTTCATTTTTGGGTGAACTATCCCTTTAAGTTTAACACTCACCGGACAATGTTCCTCATCAGGAGGAAGAAGGCATCCTTGGCAGACGTACAGAAATTTTTACCATATATTGCCACCTGAAAAGAGAATATGCCTCAATAAGTTTCAGCAATTATGTTTTTGAGCACTACAACACTAAACACGCACTAATGATGCTCCCTAGCCAGCAACAATCCACAGAAGGTCAAACCATTATCAAGAGGGAAATGAAAATGTACCATAATATAGGCGTTTCTGTTCAGAAACTTGATGCATTTCTCCAGACACCAGAAGCAGCACTTTAGGCAGCTGAGCAGGAATTTTGCACATTTATTCTGGGCACCTGGAGGAAGTAAATCAAGATTCAAATGCATATAACAGACAGAATGCAAAGGATGAAGTATTCCATTATCATTTCATTATTCATTTCTCGTTGTCAGTCAGCATGTATTATTTGCCAAAAGTGGAACAGAATCAAGTTCAAAAGACATTTTAAAATAATGAAAAGAAACGGGGTGCATCTGAGCTGATATTATACCTGATTCTTTCTACATTTTCTACGATTCTATGATTCTCTTTGTGTTTGATAGATTTTCTTCCTGACTTTATGGCATTTAAAAAATAATTTACTCAAAAAATGAAAACGGTGTCATGTCCAAACCTGTATGACTGACTTTCATCAAGTGAAACACAAAATTTGATTTTCCAAGTTGCTCTTTTCTGAACAAAACATACTAAATTGACTAGTGGCTTGGCAAGCACTAAAAAGAAAAAAACTGATGCCCAACCTCATTAGCTCTTGCTTTTTCATAACCAATCACAATACATTTTTCAGCATTGTTTTATTGTTGTTTTATCAATCATACTGGTTGTGATCAACATCAAGGTAAGAAAGATGACTGAATGTATATGAAATATTGGTCAATTTCTTGAATAAGTCAAGTGTATAAAAGTTAAAAGTGAAGGGGTCTAAATATTTTCCGAAGGCACATCTACTGAAGAAGAATGAAAACACTGAAGTAGTGAAACCTTTCAGCTTCTGATCCAGATACTCCAATATGACCCTGATGACCTGAACGATGGCAAGAATGAGGGAACCAAATGCCAGAGAGCCAGTGTGATACCTGAAAAATAAGTGAGCGATATAGAGTACACCAAAATTTAATGTTTTACGAGAAGGATTTTTGCAAAATGTGCTAAACACAGGCAACTATTTCTCTAGTCACACACCTGAGGGCCCGTCCTAAAGAGTTGAAGACAGGGTAAGCTGGGATGTCGTCAGGCTTTTTGAATGCCCAGTAGTAGGAGGCAAAGGCCCCAGCCAGTGTGACCTGGCCCAATGCTGTCACGAAGTTGGCACACCAGAAGAAGAGGAATACATTATAGAACTGGAACAGAATCAGGTACTTGTGGTATAATGTCTCTCCTCCATAAAACGCAAACAGACACTCAGCATCAGGACATTCTGTGGTGATATTTGAGCTGTTGAAAGTCTGTGGAGAGAATCAAATCAATGCAACTTTATGAAATGTATGCATTTTATCAAGCATTGCTCTGTAAAATATGCTATAGCAAATAAGACATACACTACTGTTCAACATATTGCAAAATAAAACTGACGTTTATGTAGAGACATTGCAAAGTTAGCATTAAAAGACACTAACCTCAGGCTTGCAGGTGTCTCTGGAATACATGCATTCAGTTGTATTGAAAATCTTGTATACTGGCTCACTGGAAGTGGACAAAAACCTAATCGATAGTTAAGGATATCCTGTTTGCGTGAAACCTAATTTAACACATTACATTCACATTTTATCAACATTTAGGGTAATGAAACCGCAAAATACTAACAGTGAACAATTGAAGTTATTGATGCCTATGTCTAGTTTTTCTTTAGGATACACAGCGGTGATGGCCCAGTATGCGATGACCAAAGACAGTAGGGCAAACGTCAGCAGTGGGTAGAACAGTGATGACATCACATGACCGATGGCCCTGAAAAATAGATGTGGTTATTAGGGCTTCCTGTCTAACAATCCCAATTAACCTAATTATTATTTCATGACTTTAAGCTACAGTTAATCCATCACACTGAGAAAAACACTGCTGTTTAACTGCTAATGTTATTAGAGTACCCAAAGAAAGCAGTCATATGGAATATGAGACCGAACAACGCCAGCAACGCGTCTAAAAATACTGATTGCTCTACAGTAAGAAGGTAGACTGACTTGCTGGCCTCTTTGATGAGAGCAATAGCAATGAGGAGCCTCTTCCTGAGGAAGATGAGGAGAAGGATGATGACCACTTCCACAATACACAGGATAATCACTGTGTGGCGACAAAGGGGGACAGGACAGAGTAGAATGTCATGAAAACTAAAAGTGACAAAGAATGCAGGTCCATATTATCGTTCATTTAAGTGCACAAATTGATACCTACTTGAAGAAAGATTTAATGTTACATACATTTATTTATTTCATTTATATGTATGTATACCTACATTACCTTAAAGTGCCCCTATTATGCCATTTCCAATATTGCCTTTCATGCAGTGTGTAATGTAGCTGTATGAGAATGTAAACGATCTGCAAAGTTGTAAAGCTGAAAGTGCACGATAAATAAAGTTATTGTCTCCCAAAATAAAGAATCGACTCTGAACAGCTGAAACGAGTCGTTAGTAATTCGAATCCCACTTCCTCACGGGGTAACACATTTGCATAAAACTATGTTCTACATTGGCCGGCCGCGAACAACTTGACCCCGCCCACAAACACGTCATTCTACTGACGACTGCTTCTCTAATCTCGGGGAGTTCAACGCAGGATTCACAAAACGCTTGCTGTTGAAAGACGGATCAGTATCCTGTTTATTTGGATCAGCTGCTCCACTGAATCACAACCTGTAAGTATGATAAATAATAGATGTTGATATTTTCTTTAGAGCGTTCAAAATACAGAACTATTGAAATAGGCGTATCGTTTCCAAAACGCGCTGTACGCCGTAGACCAATCACAACAGACTGGACCATCTGACCAATCAGAGCAGAGCAGGCTCACGGAAAGGAGGGGTTTAGAGAGACTGAATCTTAGAACTGCTTCGAACGAATCGTTTGAGAATCGCTGGAAAATGAGGTGATATTAAATGCATATTTTGAGAAAACGAAAGCGTTTTTTGACCTTGCATGCATGTAATCCTATTTTAGGAGACTCCCAAAACAATATTAGGAACCGTAAAAATGGCATAATAGGGGCACTTTAAGTAAGTTTTTTTTTAAATAATTAATAGTTTTATTTTAGCGAGGATGCATAAAATTAATCAAAAGTGAAAAAGAATTATTTCTAAAGGATCATGTGACACTGAAGACTGGAGTAATGTAAAATAAAAAAATTATATACATATTAAAATAGAAAACAATTATTTTAACTATTATTATTATATTTCATAATATTGTAATAATATTTCAGAATATTACTATTTTTACTGTATTTTTGATCAAATACATGCAGCATTCTTTCAAAAACATTCAAAAATCTTACTGATCTCAAACTTCTGAATGGTAGTGCATTCATTTTTGTACTGCACATAACTGACATAATTGATATAAAAACTAACTGAAGGCAAGCCAGGTCTGCTGAATCTGTAAGTAGACAGAGAAGTCAGTCTGTAGTCCCAGATCCTTGATAGTGACGTCAGAACCGGCCTGTCCTTTCAGACTGGCGTACTGCATGTAACAATGGAAAATACCTGAGGAGAATCAGGAGAGGGGATAAACATGAATGAAATATTTACAAATACTATTCAATATTACACTATATTGTGTCTTACAGTAAAATATGACATTATTACAATACAGAATTGGAAATCGAATGAAAATCATCAATGATGATAATGAGAGTCTTAATGTCACAATGCTTAATGTTCCTAAAAACGGGCTTCAATTTCTTGAAGCAAAATATTTTTTAAATGTATTTTCTCTTTAAGGGTATTACTATAAATGTGTTAAGGTTAAACAGCACATGTATACACAGTGTTTTTTGAGAGCTGTAGACAAGACAAGAGCCCTTACCGTATCCAATAACAATGATGACCATGATGATCATAACCCAGACCATGACTCCAGCCAGACAACGCAAGAGGAGAATAAAGATCAGACTGACCAGCATGGCGATCACCAAGCCACTGAAAAAGACCGCACAGAGATTTGACCAATGCTAGTGCAATTCATCTAGTAAACATTAGAACTCACTAACACTAAATCTGACTGCCATAAACAAAAACACTGAATAGAGGGAATAAAATGAACCTAGAATTTCACACGCTTACAGGAGTATCCAGTGCCAGGACTGAGTATAGTCCTCAAAGATCCTCATGGCTACCGCCCGAGCCTCAACTACAGCATTGGATTTCCTGCAAAAATAAAAAATATGTATTAATTATAATCAATGTGATTATATTTCAATATGATTCACATAATATTTTATATAATATTATCTAACACAATAATATTATATTCAGCGTTATTATATTACATTATATAATATTATTATATTATCGTCACCTGAAATGAAATGCATTAAAAATTTAGCATTTCAGTTAGTTGCCAAATTAAGCTAGTTTAAAATGAATAAAAATGAATATAAAGTATACAGACATAAAAATAAACTGACAAAAACACTCAACAAAATTACTATAACTAAAATTAAAATGAAAGCCGAAAATGTAAAAATAAAAACGAATTAAAAATATTAAATATTATAATAGCATATCAGTCACACTACCAATTCTCACTATAAACTAACTATTAACTATGTGTCACGGAAACGGGTGTGTGGAGGCAGGCAGGACGACGAGGACAACAAGGATTCCAATAATGACATTTATTGTAGACACAACAAGGCAGGTTCAGGTAGGTGAGACACACACTCGGGGTAACATTAACAATAACCGACACCAATGCTCAGACAGACTAATATGGAACTAATATGGGGTGAATAATTAGAGGCAGACAGGTGAGCACAATGACGGTGATTAACTAATGATTAGACGGGCTAAACCAACTGGAGCAGGTGGTGGAGGAGCCCGAGGTAGAGATTCGGGAGGCCATGGCGGAACAGGGGACTCGGGTTGCCATGGCGCTTTTGCCTCAATAAACTTCTAATTTGCTGCTTATTAATAGTTAGTAGGGTAGTTGTTATGTTTAGGTATGGGGTAGGATTAAGGGATGTAGAATATGTTCATGCAGAATAAGGCATTAATATGTGTTTTATGCGTACTAATAAACAGTCAATATGCTAGTAATATGCATGCTAATAAGCAACTAGTTCATAGTGAGAATTGGTCCCTAAACTAAAGTGTTACCAGTATCTCAATTATACTAAAATAACACTGATTATATTAAATATAATCACAAACACAAACAGATACTAACTAACAAATAATATTACTAACTTTGAGGCTTCAAGGAGATCTGTTGCATTTATATTTTCTCCTGCATAATCATCTCTGAACGTCGTTTCGTTGCCAACCACAACAACACCACCTTTCAAGGTCTCTAGAGCGGGCAAGCATCTCCGTGTGACTGAAACACAGGGTGAAGTTCATCATTTGAATGTAACAGAACTTAAATTGTAATTTATATGATATCACAAACATGTTTTGAAAGATGCAAAGGCTTACAATTCTTGCTAGGTGTGAGTATTGAAGGGCACAAGCCATCCTTCAGGATTTCAGGAGCTCTCTGGAAAAAAGAAGGGCATCTTTCTGTGAAGCAATTTAGGATTAAGCGTGTTGCTCAAGGATCTTGAAATCCATGTATTACTAAAACTAGGCAGGGGCAGTATGACCAAAATGTGATCTATTGTAATCCTTTTTATCATGGTATCTTAATTCTTACTGGGAATTCAAGGCAAAAACGTTTTCTTTCCTGTCCAGAACTCACCTTGGTCATGTCTACTCCCTCCTTGCAGAATTGCTTGTAGTATTCCCTATCATCTTCATTTTGTAATGCTTTCAGTAAAGTCATGAATTTATCGGGACATCTCTCCACACAGATCTGTCAAATGAACATAAAAACAAAAGTGCTATAGCATGCTGTATTGCCAGTGTGTGCGACAAACACTACAGATACATATGGTACTGCAAAAAGAGGTTAACCGAAACTGTGCCAAACCTGAGTGGTGGGACACTGAAACTCCAGCAGGACCAGAGGACTGGCACACTTCATGATGTTGAAGTAGAACAGCAGGGGCTTCTTCCTGATTATTCAGACAGATTAAGCCAAGAAAGATACGTCTGACTAAGAACCTATTTCACAATTTAACCACAGAACTGCATTTAAAGTCATGTCTAGGTGAGTTTTCAAAGAAACAGCTTTACTCACTCAAGTGGGGAGCCGACCTGTCCACAAAACTGACCCTTACTGTCTGTCGGGTAAATCACTTTCCGAGGGTCACCTTGAGACCATGCTATAACAAAAGATACAACACTGTCATTATGGAAAGACTTGTCTTTGGAAATGGACACGGTTTAATACTTTCTGCCCATCTACATGGCACTGGGCATAGAAATGTGAAAATTAATAGGCTGAAACTTACCCAGAATCCCAACTGCAAAGTAGCCCAGCAAGGCCAAGATGAACAGGATACAACAGAGAATGTCTGTGCAGCCCCTGTTCACCAAGAAAAGCACATACATTCAGTGCCACTACACAAATCATGACAAGGAAGTTTATGAGATTACATAAATGTGAAAAAGTTTAAAAGAATCATTGCCATTAGATGTGTCTCAGACAGGGTTAATATCGTTAGCTAAAAATAAAACCATTAAGAAAAAACATTATTACCTGAAAAAAAAAATTTACATCATGAACATTAACTGAAATAAAATATACAAAAAGATTTTATTTCAGTTAGTTGCAACATTTCTAATTTTTATTTAGTTTAAGTGCTAAAATAACTGAAATAAAATAAACAAAATAATCTAAAACTTACAAATAAAAATCATTAAATACTATATAAACATAAAATAACAAAAAAATACAAAAAAACTAAGACTTTAAAATTAAAGTGAAAACAGAAAATATAAAAATAAAATCTAATTCAAAATATTAACAAAAACTATAATAGTATAATAAATGACACTAACACTGGTCTCAGATACATATGTAAATGGTTTCTAATCATTACATTTGGCTTATAAAGGTTGTCTCACCTGTTATAAATCGGGCCTTTAAATGTTGGGTCAAATTTTCTTGGCTCACCTGTGAAGACATTAAAATTGTGCATTTATTTATGTCATTTGTGGGCATCTCCAGAAACAAAATGTAATAACTTCCTTTTTATTTATCAATCGAAGCACAGTGAGCGTGTGTGTGGTAGGGTTGGGCAATTTCATGATATGGGTAATCTGAGATCATTGTAACAGTATATAATGCATGATCAAACTATAAATATTTTAGCCGAAAATTCTGTGAAAAAAACATGTTGTCGTCTTTTGAATAATCCAGTGAATTTTCATTTTCAAAGGTACTTTATCTTTGATTATTTTATGTTTGATGGACAGAAACTATTTTTTAAAGAATAGAAACATACAAAATACCATTAGATTATGCAAAAAAACAACAACAACTATGAATTCAGATTGGAGTCCTGTTTGATGTTGCTGGGGCTTCAGTATAGTCAAGCCAATTCACCTTTATTTATTTAGTGCTTTATTTAGAATACAGATTGTTCTGCAGCTTCACATTAATAAACAGAAAATATCAGAAAATAGCTAGAAAGCTGAATAATCAGGCATAGGCCTATGCTGTGGTGTATTTGTCTAACTGGGCTGAATATTTGGAATGTGTTTGTTTGTGATGTCTTCAGTCATGTGTACAATGCCTCACTCGGCCAAGTGTGAATTTGGCAAAGCCGCAGTGTTTATTTAGAGAAGCAGGTTGAGCTGAGGAAGTGCATCCTGTAGTGGCTGAAGTAAATGTTAAGAAACTCCTGTATTCAAGGCCCTTTACTGAAGCATGCTGCTCCAAACAATTCAATTTATTTATTTATATTTTTCCTTTTTGTTGAATTGCTTTAAGGAATTTACTTTTTGCTTATACATGGTCCAAAACAGTATCTGAACACCTTTGGATACTTCAAAATGTATTAATGTTACAGTAATGATCAGACATCAAACCAAGGGCCAAACAAATCATAGTGCAAAAGAAATACTTGTGATTTCCAAATGATTCTAGAGCAATATTTTTCAAACAATACATCCATTGTTTCAATATTTTAAACCCAACAAATATAATTTTGTAAAATGTTTTGCTTGAAAGGTGTTTTGTTGTTCATATTTCTCTACCATAATGCTCATGCATTAAGATCTGAAAGAAGTCTCTTATGGTAATCAAGGCTGCATTTATTTTGATCATAATTACAGTAATACTTTGAAATATTATTGTAATTTAATGTTTTCTATTTTAGTATATTTAAAAATGTACATTTATTTATTTATTTATTTTATAATTTACAATTTATTCCTGTGATGGTAAAGCTGAATTTTCAGCATCATTGCTCCAGTCTTCAGTGTCACATGATCTTTCAGAAATCATTCCAATATGCTGATTTACTGCTCAAGAAAAAAAGTATTATTATTAATGTTGAAAACAGTTGTGCAGCTTAAGTTATATAATATAATTTTCAGCGATAAAAAGTTTAAATAAACTGAAATAAAAATCTTTTGTAAAATTATAAATGTCTTTACTGTCACTTTTGATCAAGTCATTGCTGAATAAATTATTTCTTTCAACACCAACAATAAAAATCTTATTGATCACAAACTTTTAAACATTTGTGTATTTTGGGGGCTACACTGTATATTTCTATATATGTTTGAGATCACTTATTTGCAAAAGAGAAAAAAAATACACTATATATTTTTGTTAGTGTTTTCTGTTATTGGCCCTTTGGCTGAGATACATTTTTGTTGCCGCCCTAAACCCCCTTGAGACTTCACTACTTACACTATAGTAACCATTAACCAATGCAGGTCTTGGCTCATAATAAGCATGCAGTGTGTGTGTGTGTGTGTGTGTGTGTGTGTGTTGACAGTTTATTTTATTGAGGTGCCATCCATTTAGAGCAATCATCAGCGAACCAGACACTCTTAGCCATCCACAAACAACTCCCTAATGACCCAAGCTTTCCAAACAGCTACAGTCACACTGTCCAGCATCTCCCACTGATGCTCTTCACATCATGCTAACCTGTCACATACTGCTTAATAACCTGAATAAATCACTAGTAGTAATATTATAGATTAATCCCTACAAATAAATCAGTCTCTACAACACTAAAATCGTTTAGTGACATCATATCTTCACACCAGGGCCAGATGTGAAAGTAAGCATATTAAGCATATCTTCTCAACGCTCTGAAAATGCCTTACTGATGAAAAAATGTAAATACCAGACCTTGTTTTCCATAATGTGATCCCCTTCCCATTAGACCAACTTTTCAGTATTTTTAGTTTTAATGTTATCGCGATTCGCCAGACAGTCTGTACACTACTTCCGACCTCTTGAAACAGGAAATGCTCAGAGAATGCACTTCCTTGACCTTAGATGTGTAACATATTTACATATCATACTATGGTGAGAGAACTTTTTATCTATCTCTTTTTAATAGCCTAAATGTATTGAAGATGTTAAACTAATATCCAATGGATTTTGAATAAAATGTGGTCTCATTTGTTGACAACCATATTATAAACATATTTTTAGTCATTTTGCTGATGATTCTGAAGTTTCAGTCAAATCAATGTTGTTTTCACTGAGTAAAATACAAAGAATATGCATCAAATGATTATTTATATAGCCTACATAAATATACATGACTGTAACGGCAAGAGAAAGCAATGTAGATGTGGGAAAAACTAATAAAACTTAACAGTCAAAGCAATGGTTCCCTCCTCCGCCATGTTTTAAGTAGGGATGCTCCGATCCACCTTTTTCGCCTCCGATACTGATTCCGATACCTAGGGTTCCGTATTGGCCGATACCGATACCGATCCGATACCAGTGAAGTTTTTTTTCCCCAATTTAAATAAATGTAGAATTTATATATATAAATTTCGGATTTGGATCGACCCTCTCTGAAAATCCGAGAAAAATGGCACTATCGGAGCCGATACCCGATATGAATATCGGATCGGCGCATCCCTAGTTTTAAGCTTATGGACCGCCCAACTTGGAAACTCGAGTATCAATGGTGCCTTCACATGTTTTCATTTCCCACTTCTGAAGCTGTAATTATGAGTTTGTGTTTAAGTGCTTTGTTGTCTAAAAGAACAGGAGTCTTGGAGGATGGCTCATTCATGTCCATTTATTGTGAAAATCTTTCTAAAGTCAAAAGGTATAGGAAATATTTAGTCAATATCAAGCAGATTTTTAACAAAATGTAGCATCCCATTCATTGGTAACCATATAGAGCGTTTGCACCTACGTCACGGTTTGGACAGCTACCCGGATGCATGGCCATATTGGAGATACTTGGATGTAAACAACAGCATGGATTGCATGGCTAATGCACTATTGAAGACATTGTTCTACCAATTTATTATGTCTAAACCACGGAAAAAACGTGTGAAAGCTAAATCATATAGAGAAGGACTTAGTAAGCAGGAAAGGGTGCGATATTTTGACAAACTAATGTTAATAGGTGGTAAAGATCTATACTACAACTATGTTTCTCTCCTCCGTCAGGTTTCACGTTTATGACCCGCCCAACTTAGAAACTTGCGTATCAAAATTATCTTCAAGTTTCCCAGTTGGAAATATGACTTGAGAAGCCGGTCATGTACAATTTCCGACTAGTAAACTCATACAGTATTTACAATAATTTAGATAGCATGTAAAGGCAGCATAATTCATACATATTAAAACATTTAAAAATTATTAAAATACATGCTGAGTGACTGACACAAGCTTTGTCATGGAACACACTTGTTGGTTCACATTGACTTCACAGTTTAAAAGTTAATTTATTTCCAAGATCTGAGGTCAGTGTTGCCAGGTCCAATTGGGCTACTTTAAAGGGGTCATATGACGTTGCTAAAAAGAACATTATTTTGTGTTTTTGGTGTAATGCAATGAGTTTATGCGGTATAAGGATCAAAAAACACATTATTTTCCATATAATGTACATTATTGTTTCTCCTCTATGCCCCGCCTTTCTGAAACGCGTCGATTCTTACAAAGCTCATCGTTCTAAAAAAGCGAGGTGTGCTCTGATTGGCCAGCTATCCAGTGCGTTGTGATTGGTCGAATGCCTCAAGCGTGTGGCGGAAATGTTACGCCCCTTAACATACCGTGATGCCGTCTTCCGTCGCGACGAGACAAAACCAATAAAACCCATTACAAATTAGGCATTTGTTGCATCGAGTCCAGTAATACAATCTTTCATAGACATATTCATGCTTAAACTCAATAAATATAACATTTGTTTAACTACCACCACGACGAGTGCCATCTATTATTGCCTTGTTTATCTAAAAGTGCACTTTTCCTTGTTTTAAATCTAGCCAAAAAGCCATGTGTTGACTGTGAAACAGTAGACTTTAATTATATGCATTTATGGTGTAATTACTACATTTCCGTGTCAATCCATGTTCATTTTTACTGAATAGTAATAATGCGCTGCCACTTTAATTCAGCGCGTGCAGCACAGCAGAAATAGATTCCGTGCGGAAACGATCGCAGCATGACTGCTGCAGACTCACCGCTCCTGGAGCACACTGCCGGACCGCAATCACGTGCAGTGTGAACGTTCTGATCCGTTAACATGGGCGCGGAAAAAATATGCACCACAGACGGAGTGTGTGAACCTGGCGTTACGTTTGTATGCCTGCCCGGTCTGTTCTGTTCTCGTTCTCCATTTAGGCGTGCTGCATTCTGATTGGTTCGGATAGCATACTGCGGGAGGTCGGGGGTGCAAAATCGTGCTATAAAGCGATTTAGAAATCGCACAAGCTCAAATCGCGATTTTATGACGATTTCGATTAATCGCACAGCCCTACTCTACACTGCTCAAAACTCGCATTTAAATCATCAGTGGCAAATTATTTAAATATAAATAATTTACTTACAGGCTGTGAGTCAGAAGCGCCAGACTGTCCTTGCAAAGTTGGAACTGCCCAACGTTATAGAAACAGCCTTTGTGCCACAGACGCATTGTAGGCTACTGGTTCAGGAAACAGTCCTCATCCTCCATAAAATGCGCAGCACACATCTGAATATTTGGGTTGAACTGTTCTGGAACAGTGCTGTAAATACAACT
>NW_015549647.1:795831-816506 GCF_001515605.1 Sinocyclocheilus anshuiensis
CGCAATTGGGCTAATTTCGGGCTAGTTTTGAGGAGCAATTGGGCAGATTTTTTTGTGAAAACCTGGCAACTCTGTCTGAGGTAAACGATCCATTGTCACCTTCAGTATGGCTACAAAGGTCACACAAATGACATTCAAACGAACTCTGATTAACATGGAAAAGATACGTTTATCACATTTCGTGGCATCATGTCTGATAAGGACACGGTGTGAATATGAATGCATTTTCTTCAATTCATTCAAACTGAAATCAAGTTCTAAAAAATCAAGGTTATTTCTGGCCAATTTTGACACATGTAGAGGATTTATGGTTACACTAATGGTCAATTTTTTTTATTTCAATGATGTGTAGACAATTGTTTTTTACACAAGCTCTTCAGTAATAGAAAGTCCAGGTTACCAAGTGGATGATCAATACAGAAACACCAGAAGTCAGGCCACACGATGTTACTTCCAACATTCCAACAAATAAACCCTTCCATGCAAGTTAGATCAGTGACAGCTGTGCTGTTAAAAGCAGCGCTCAACAGCATCAGGGTATCTGGGGGGAATTTACAAGAGATCATATTGACATTTTAAGCACCAAAAAGAGAGAGCTATTTTCATAACGCCAATCTGTAGTGCACAGCTGTTGTTTATGTGCAAAGGCATGTTTGTGTGTTATCAATTTGCTCTGTCTCTTCTACAGATCGTGCATTATTTTCAAGGTTGATCTGATCAGACGTATGGTCAGAAGGCAACCTACTGCTTGATTCCAATCACACACTTTGGCCCCTGTTTCAAACTGACCTTTTCCACCCGCAAAGTCACGTGATCTCCAGACACAATAAGGGGCACGGATATTTGAGATGCCTTTGTACTTATAAGGGCATTGTAATGTTGTGAGATTGCTAGGCAACTGGAGAGAAGTGTATCATTGTCATTCATGAACGAGCCTTATAAAAGTTAGAGTCTCTGCACAGACATCATGAGGAGGCACTTCCCATAGTCTTAGTCAGAGATTTACTATAATGATCTCTGGTGTTCATGTGGTTAAGAGACTGTAATGCAATCCAGAAGAAGATGAGTATACTTCACTCCTGCCCAGACTCCTATAAATCACGTTACAACTTGTTCTCCAAAGCAGAATTTCAAAAAACCTTCAAGTGAAGTTCAGGAATGAGACTGGGGTTCTAGAAATTCTCAGGAACAGGAAAATAGGCTTTAGGGAGTCTGAATCTTCAGCTTAGGCATGTTGTTTTGCTTCATCAGGCTTTTATTTATTTATTTATTTTACATTTTGAGTGATACTTTTAAATGTGGATCTTTAAGATTATGAAGCAATCAAGGACTATTAATATCCTTAACCCTTTTCTCAAGCAATAAGTTAACAGTTTAGTAGCAGATTGAAATGAACCACTGAACCAAGTCTATTATCAAGCTTTATTTTCTGACCCAAGATAATCAAATCTGCACCTTCAGTGTCATTAAGCAAGAATCATCTTGGGTCGAAAATCACACTGAGGCTAGAAATTATCCCAGCAATTTTGCACATTATATTGGCTGGTGGAAATGACCAATTATTTCAGAAGTCAGAATGAAAAATAGGACATAAATGTGTTCTTTTACTCCCTATAAGCCACTATTTTTCTCAGTGCGAGTTCTCTGACATAAAGAACTGTGGTGCTCATGGGACAACTGGTTTCGAGTCTGGACTTGGTCATGATCCTCCTTCTCTTCCCTCTCTACTACATTGTCTACCAAATATATTGGAGTAAAAGTCTTGGTACACTGTAAAAAAAAATCCGTAAAATTTACGATAAAAAAACAGCAGCTGTGGTTGCCGGAATTTTACCGTAAAAAATACGGTAGTAACGTTTTAGGTTTTATGGTTTTAACTTAAATTTACAGTTAAATACCGTAATTTAATTAACTGATATAATGTTAATATACCAACCTATTGAAGTACTGAAATCTGTTTTGTATGTTTGTAATACACTGATAACCACCAAATGCAGGTGGTGATGAGAAAGTCACATGATGAACCAAAGTCCATCACAAGCAGCTTTTATATAATAACATATATAGAAGGTGCACAGCGTCATTCACACAAACACTAAACACCATCATGTTAACACACATAAAACTGAAATAATGCAATAAACATTCATTTAACAACATTAGGTGTAACACACAACCCTAATATACAAAACTGATAAGAAAAAACTAAGAAGAAACATAGTTATTTCAACAAAAAAACATCAAATTTGAAATGTAACGCAGGGAATTTTACGGTTATTCACTGTAAATTATACGGTCTTTTTCACTTCCAAAAACGGTATACTACCGTAAAATGAATGTCCAATACATGTAATGTCCAATACAGTTTTTCACCGTGTATAGTAGGGGAATTTACCGTTAACCATTTAACAGGTTTTTACTGTAGCATATTTACAGCCTTTTACTGTTAAATTCACTGTCACTTTTTACAGTGTACATAAACTACAACAACTAGAATATTTGATTGGAAATTTAGATTTACACTAAGCAAAGGCAAGTAAGGGAATTCACTTTATTTTTGCCTAAATGTGGAAGGGATATTATAGTTAATTAAAATTAAATTTTTATTTCTTGAAATAAATTAAATTTTAACTGAAATTTAAAAAAAAAAAAACTATTTTTAAAATTATTATAAATTACAAAAATTACAAAAACTATATATATATCCCACTGGCTCATCTTACCCAACTCTCCCTATAACATTAACTACTATGCATGTCCAGATGTCAGACAAAACTCTGGTGTGTTATATATATATTGTACTAAAAATTGTGTGTGTGTATATATATATATATATATATATATATATATATATATATATAATAAAAAACTAATAAAAATGACAAAAACACACAACTCACAACTATAACTAAAATTAATATCAACACAGAAAATATAAAAATAAAACACTAATTCAAAATATTAATAAAATCTCAATGATACTAAAATAACCCTAAAATGTGGTTGGCCTCTTACTTTTTTTATAGCAAATGCTACCTGTTGTTTCTATAAAAATAGTCTGGTTTTAGAAACCACACTGCTGTTACAATGGTAGTAGAAAACCATTCAGGGTTTTATATGTGGTTACTATGGTCGTACTACAAACATCAGAGAATTCAAGCATGCAAGATCATGTAAAATAACTATTTGTTTTAAAGCAGAGTATTTGCCTTTTCTTAAAAACTTGAACAAGTATTGCATTTAGTTACCAAAAAACACACTCCTTTTTACAAACCTTGTCATATTTTCATTTAGGTGTATTGGTTATTTTAGATATGTATTGTATTGTATTGTATTGTATTGGCCCAAGCCACTAAAATGATCCTAGAGATATTTAAACACTTCAGTTTTACGGTTACACAAACATTAATAGGCAACATTGATGAAAACTCTATTTATAATGTATGTGTGATACTAGGCAATGAGAGATGCAGTTCTAGTCACATTTACTTATTAGGGCGCATAAAACAACCGCATGATGATCGCAGTAATTATTGGCCTGAGATTAATTACGCCAGCCATGTGTTTGAGCCCACGCCTATTGTTTTCTTGATTACATCTGTCCTACTGTATCCTCTCTCACACACACTGGTCTAATGCAGTGTTTCAATGCATTCACGTATGATTTATGTCGAGAACCAGTGTGCAGGTCTGCATTACTGTTATTCTTCATCAAAATGCCTGAGACCCACGCCCCACGCATTAGTCATTGTTTCCATCAGAGGACCATCCCCATCACTTTCAGGAGGAGGAACCCTTCAAAAATGAAAATGTCTTACCATATTTGGACTCTGGATTTTTCTCCTCCGGCTCCATTTGCAAATAAAGGATGCGCACTTGTGGCAGTCACTTAAATCTCGAAAGGAACAGTATCGCCGTTGCCTAATCTTGCGAGGAATTGGCCATCAGCAATTCCGCCGCTCTACAGTGGGAGTGTGTGGCAGACAGCAGCGCATTCAACAGCACACGCATAGCGACGTGTTTCGCTTGTCCGAGGAGAGAGCGCGAGGGCTGAATTCACCAATGAGAGGACAGGAAAAAATGACAGACAGTCGCCTCAGCCAATGAAACATAAACGCTCCTTCGCTGAAAATCGCCAGCGTTTGGCGTATCAAGAAATCAGTTTTAGTTATTCTAATTGTACATTTACAAAAACAACAAACAACTGATATAATACTCATTTGCCCCACCACTGACAACTTTTTAAAGAATAACTTTCTCTGAATAAAGATCTATTAAATTCTCCGTTTCTGTAGCTATGATAATGGTGTTAGAATGCAATTTTTTTCTAACAACGAATTTTGGCGTGAGAAAAACTGCAAATTCACGCAGTTTGGCGGAAAACCAGGACGGTTCCTAGAAATACTAATTAGATGAACGTTTTAACGATACTTAAAAAATCTGATATTCACTGATTATCATGAATAATGTAATAAACCGTCATGTTTCACACCAGGTGACAAAGTTGTGCAAATTCTTGGTACCATCGCCCCTCCCAGACCCTTTACATCCGTTTTAATCTAAAATGTAATAGCTACAGAAATGTAATTAAAAAAGTTTTAATTCTAAGAGCGTTTTAAAATTTGGCTAAAATAAATAAATCATGGAACATTTTATAAGTCCCAACAACTCTACAACCCCGACTAATTGAAAAAAGATGTCGCCCCCAGGTGGGTATAAAAGAACAATATTTTGTATTAACAGGCTTTATTTTATTTTATTATTTTATTTTATTTTTTTGCTATGACACTGCGCTTTAATATAATGTATAATTATAATTTATAATTATATAATACGCTTTCATTAATTTGCTGATTTATACAAACATAAACAATAAAAATACCCATTTTCAGAATTTAGACAATGGAATTTCATGCTGAACCAACACACATCGTGACACACAGATAAAGTATCTTTATCTTCATTTTACCTATGTCATTCTGTTTCATTCAGTGAAGTAAATTGAAACACACTGGATCTTAGCCATGGGTTGCCATGCAAATATGGTCAAATTGCAGTAACTACTTAAAGGCACAATATGTAATTTTCGCCGCTAGAGGGCGCGTTATTAAGCATCAGTCTCATATGAGTTCTGTTTTTGGAATTTATATATCCACCTGTAATTATGCACGTGCACGACATAGAAATATTCATATCAGAAATGTTACAGAGGACACCGACCCAGCAGTCACTGTTGTGTGTTGTAACAGAGCATTAGCCTCTTCTAATCATCCAATCCGAGTGCGCGGTGCCGGAGAACGCCTTCGACATGCCACAGGATTTCAGACGGTGTCATCAGCCATTTTGAATGTGGCATGATCAAACAAGCTTAATTTAAATCTTACATTTGCAAATGTCAAAATTCGATATTTGCCAATTGCCATATTTAGTTAATATAATAAGTGATGTATGTAATTATGTAGTATGAAATAATTATTGACGTTTTATAAATATAAAAAATAATTTTACATATTTATTGTGGGGCAAACACAGAGTCAAAGGCATTATGAAACATACCTCACAAAAGATGGCGGGCCCGTTCTTCCAATTTGTGCATGTGACACGTTCAACTCTACTCTGAATATAAATAGTTTTACAGAAGACAGGGAAATCATCTGATCGAAGACGTTGAAGGTATTATGTTTTTAGTACATTTTCCAGTATGACTGCATGGCGAATAGAATAACTGTCAACAACTACATGTTTTAAAATATACATCTGAAATATAAATCTGAAATCTGTAAATGTGTCTCATATGGGTTTCAATTTCGTTGTGCAATTCCAGTTGTGTAACCATGCGTGGACTAGACGATTATTCAATAGAAAAAAAATCTTTCTAATGGGAATATAATAGCAATATATACAGTAACTACACTTACAGTAACAACTTACGTTATGAATGGTATTATAACAGATAAAAGTTGCAATCGTTAAGAATACGCATAAAATTACATCTTACAATATTTATGAAGTAATAACATAAGATTATGGCATAACTCAAAACAAAGTCTAAAAACATGCATTGTGTAGCTTACAAAACGTCAAAAAGTGAATGGAAAGTAAAACAGGAATTACTGCTGGAAATATTCAAAGTCACTGTGAAATAAACTTACTGTGAGTGTGTAAACACTGTTATAATGTTGCTGTAACACTATTAGTAACGCATTTTGTTGCATTTTTTCAGGTTTGAATACACCATGGCATTGAGAACAGCTTTATCGCGTCTGCTGGTGAACTCACAGAGATGTTCTCTGATCTCTGTGTCAAGGGCCCAGGGCACTTCAGCACCTGCAGCATATGGTTAGATCGATGATTCACCATAACATAACCAAAACTCTGAATGATCATATCAGTTGTGAGGACAAAACAAGTAGAGAAAACAGGAAACTTTTTATGGCACATTATTTTACTTTTCAAACTAATAACCAGTGGCGTCGTTTGGTGATGGTGATGTGTAAATGCACTGCATAACCATCAGTATATTTAAAAAAAAAAAAATGCTTAGGCTTACACACTAAAATTTGATCAAATGACATCAAGTTTCAGAATTTATGCATTTTCATGTTTAGGCTTGGCAACTGATTGATTGTGCTAATAACCAAATCTCAAATTTTCTTTTCTTTTTTTTTCAGAGACAGAGGAGCAAGTGAAAAAAACACGTAAATATATTTGTGTAATATTTTCAGATGGTAATGTTTGAATTTGATTTCATGTACTGTATTTGAGCTGAAACCATTTGGATTTATAGCTAAGGTGCAGTTTAACTGCCGTGATGTGTTGGATCTGGAAGGACAGCTCACAGAGGAGGAAATCATGATCAGAGACAGTTTCCGCACATACTGCCAGGAGAAGCTCATGCCCCGCATCCTCATGGCCAACAGGAATGAACGTAAGTGGAACAGCTAGTAACAACTAATGTATTAGAACTAGGGCTGTCAATCGATTCAAATATTTAATCGTGATTAATCACATGATTGTCACGAGTTAACTCGTGATTAATCGCAACTTAATCGCACATTTTTATCTGTTCTAAATGTACCTTAAATTAATACTTTTCAAGTTTTTAATACTCTAATCAACATGGGTATGTTTATTATTAGTGAAACTATACTCAACATAGATCATAAAGAATTCAAATACAGGTTTTCACAAAAAAGTTTTTTTAAACCATTTTTAAGAAATTGAATCAAAAGTATCAATTATTATATTAATTTAAACAATTGTTAAGAATTAATTATTATATTAAATAACATATAACTATATTTTACTGACTTAATTGTTTGGATTTTTATAATGCATTATCTTCTTATCGATCTACCAGTTCATATTTACAACTGTGCTGCTTGCTGCATGAAAACATGGGTGGATGGTCGCATTGGTCTGAACAAAAACAGCAGACGGGCTTACTGAAAATGCTAATTCATTCTCTGCCAGCAGAACGGCAGAAATATAGCGGTTTCTCCGACTGTAAACAAAGCAGCAGCTGACTTTGAAACGTGCAGCGCTCATATTTATACAATGAAATCATAGCCTTTTGAAGTTGAATCGTCACATTAAGCCATATCACAATTCTTGTCTTTTCCTCCCCAAATTTAAGACCTCTTGAAATCATAATTAAGACTTTCTTGTACCATTTAAGACTTTTTATGGCCTTAAATATGATAGAACTAAATTTAAGACCTCTTAAGACTTTTTAAGGATCTGCGGAAACCCTGAAACAGAAAATGCGCGCTGCATTAATTGCATGTTAATTAAATTAATGCCATTAAAATGAATTTGCGTTAATGCGTTATTAACGCATACATTTTGACAGCCCTAATTAGAACAGGTGTTGGCAACCTTCATGCATGATTAAAATGGATAGTTCACCCAAAAATGAAAACTCTGTCACCATTTACTCACCCTCCCCTTGTTCTAAACCTGTATGAGTTTTTTTTTTCTGTTGATCACAAAAGAAGATGTTTTGAAGAATGTTGGTAACCAAACAGTTGACGGTAGCCATTGACTTCCATAGTATTATTTAAAGGGGTCATATGATGTTGCTAAAAAGAACATTATTTTGTGTATTTGGTGTAATGAAATGTGTTTATGCGGTTTAAGGTTCAAAAAACACATTATTTTCCACATACTGTACATTATTGTTTCTTTTCATGTATCTAGTATGATAAAACAGCGCTGGTTTTTTCCCCCACATACGCACGACCGGAAGAAGCGGAAGCGGCCGACTGTGGCATAATAAAAGCGCCGCTGCTTTCGAGCCGTGTGTCGCGCTCGTTCAGCGGCCTCGTTTCACTTCGACGGCTTTCAGCCTCACCCTGCTTCATTCTTTTTGAATACGCGCCCTCTAGCGGCGAAAATTACATATTGTGCCTTTAATTGCTTAAACAGGTTTATTTAATTTTATTTTATTTGAATAAAATTCTAAATGCAACAAGGTTGTTGTCTAATGTGTAAATTTAAATCTGTGGCTCTGAATTTTCAGATTTCCATCGGGAGATTTTAAATGAAATGGGAGAGCTTGGTGTCCTTGGGCCTACGATTCAAGGTAAAATCAGACTTGATCATGTCTGTCGATGAGACTGTACAAGAATCATCCCCATGAAAGTGGAAATAAATACAAACCACAGTCTCATTTAATATCATATCTCACGTGTACAGCTTCCAGGAGACTCTGATTCTGTTGTCCATGACACTGAATGTATAAGGTACATTGTCTGATGTTTTTGGATCCTTTGTGTTAAAGGATATGGCTGTGCGGACACTAGTTACGTGGCATACGGTCTGATCGCCAGGGAGGTGGAGAGAGTGGACAGTGGCTACCGTTCTGTTATGAGTGTCCAGTCCTCACTGGTCATGCACCCTATCAACGCATATGGAACAGAAGCACAGAAACAGAAATACCTTCCTAAACTGGGTTAGTAAACTGCCTAAACTGCATGTTATGTCATTGCATTGAACTGCTGTAAAAAATATTTACATATCTCAAAGTCCCCATGGAAAATCAGTCATTTTAAAATGAATATCAGTCATTTTAAAAATAGTCATTTATATATTCCATTTATACATTTTCATTCTCCCCAGCTCGTGGAGAGATTCTGGGCTGTTTTGGACTTACAGAACCAAACCATGGGAGTGATCCTGGTGGTATGGACACCAAAGCCAAATACAACCACTCCAGCAGGACATATACCATCAGTGGGGCAAAAACATGGTTCGTGACCCTGAATAGTTTGCATAGTTTGGTTTTATGAAGAGTCTGGCCTTGGAAAATAATCTTTGCATTAAAAAGAGCTTTTAGACAGGAAATACGTCACAGAATTTCTGTGTAATCAAGTCAGCTAAGTGCTATTTTAGTATCATTAATATACTTCATAGTTTTTATTAATATGTCGAAATAGTTTTCTTTTATATTTTCCATCTGCATTTAAATTTTTGCTTAAAGTTTTAGTAATTTTCTTATTCTTATTAGTTTAATATGTCTATATAGTTTTTAGAAATTTTTATTTCATGTTTAGTTTAATTGTTTTAGTACTTTAAGCTCAATATTAGTTCAAAAACAGGTTTAAAATTAGTACCATTGGCAGCTAGCTAAAGCGTTTTTTTAAACGTTATTTTATTTCAAGTAACATTTTTTGAGTGGTTTTAGATGTAGTTTTAGTTAATGATAATAACCCTGCTCACACCAATACAAAAGTATAGTATTATGTTCAGTATGCTCATATGCAAAAAGCAGTATTCTCATGCAAAATGTAAAAAAAACAAACAAAAAAAAACAAATGTCATGGGGATGGTATAATTTACTTAAATACAGCAATAATTTTGTAAGCTTGATAGAGCCATCAGCACTCTGAAGTTGAACAGCACGGTATCATTTAATGTGAAGGTCAGTTCATCGGACTGTTCTTATGTAAGAGATATCATCTTGAGGGCCGTGTACCTACGTCCATATTTAGATTTTGTAACTTCACCCTCTACGGGGTGTTTGTCCCTTGCTGGTTTAGGAGGACACTGAAATCTGCCGACCATCTGTTTACTTAAGTATACAATGTGAATCTGGCTTGAAGTCAGAGATGTTTCTGTCTGAGCAGATATTAAATTTACAGTTTTCATACTGTCAATCATTTAGCAGATGCTTTTATCTAAAGCCACAGTAGTACTGCAGTGTGCACAAAAAACTAAAATTAAACTGAAACAATAATACAAACTACACTAGAAAAAGTGAAACGACTGTGTAATTGTATTTTTATATTGATCTAAACATTGTTCAGTTTGTCTACAATCAAAAAACACAATCAAATTAAAATACATTTTGTTTAAATAGTATTTTCACTGACTCCAGAAATTTACTGACTTCAGAAATGATTGTGGGTTTTATTGTTTGTATGTATGTATGTATGTATTTATTCAGCACATAACAGAAAATATTATTCATATTTTAAAAAGACATCACAATAAACATTAAGGTGTTTCAAAGTTGTCTTTAATAATTTTTAAGTAAACCACATTAAACATTGACTGTTTTTAGTTTTATCTTATGTGAAAATTCTACTTTCATATTTTAGCTTTTGTTTATGGTGAAATTTAATTGTAACTAACAAAATAAATTATCATATGGGTCTAGATTGAGTAACATTTTGGCTAATGTCTAAGGAAAATATTAATTATGATGTTTATAATAATTATTATAATTGTAATAATATATAATTGTTTTATTTTGTTTGAATGTTTTTGTCTTTTGGAAAAGAACTATATTTGATTAATATTAAATCAATGTTTGACCAAACCAGAAACTTAAATGAGAAAAACTAATCCATTTTGGCTGTAACAAATTAGAGTATTTTTTTTAACTTGGTCCAAATTATAATTATATATGTATCATTATAATAACCCTGCATTGCACACATAAATCTTGAACACACAGCACAGATGAGTGATAATAAGCACTTCACACAAACACTTTTTTTTTTCTGTGAGCAGGATCACCAACTCCCCATACGCTGATATCTGTGTGGTGTGGGCCAAATGTGAGGATGGCAGAGTGAGAGGGTTTGTCCTGGAGAGAGGAATGGAGGGCCTGAGCACCCCTAAGATAGAGGGCAAGTTCTCCCTCAGGGCCTCAGCCACCGGGATGATCCTAATGGACGAGGTTGAAGTGCCAGAGGAAAACCTGCTGCCCCATGTGTCTGGCCTTGCTGTGAGTTTTTTTTTGTCACTGTCATTAATGGTGTGTACTAAGGCATGCATCACTTAGTACTCACTAGATCACACTTCTGAACGACTGCCTAAAACTCATACCAACCCAGATAACTGATAGAATCACTGAAATTACAAGTGGAATAATAGTAACATGGCCACTGAGGTGATTCTTCACTCTTTAGACATTTGATCTTACGTGTTGATTTTTGTAGGGTCCCTTTGGCTGCCTGAACAATGCCCGTTATGGCATCGCGTGGGGCGCTCTGGGTGCTGCAGAATTTTGTTTCCACGCTGCCCGCCAGTACACCCTGGACAGGTTATCAGTTTAACATGTAACATGCATGTATTAGTACTAGTTGTTTTTTGTGTAAGGAAAAGTGTATATTTTAGGTATTTGAACTAGTTACCAGTTGATGACCTTTTTTGTATTTAATCTGAATAGTCCTGAAGTGTGACAAATTACAAAAAAATATTCTTTATATGGATAATAATAATTAATGCATGTCATATAGGGTTAGGCGATGTAACTTAACATTTGTATCTCAATATTTTTCCAAGTTTTGATGATATTCAATACAGGGTATCACTGAGATACTATTATAGTTTTTATTCAAGTTTTGAATTAGTTTTTATTTTTCTGTTTTCATTTTAATTTTAGTTAAAGTTTTAGTAATTAAAAAATTATATGTCTAGATAGTTTTCATTCATTTTTATTTTAGTTTTAGTTATTTTAATACATCAAGATAAACTAAATGAAAATGAGAAATGATGGAAAATGTTATTTGTTTAATTTAGGGATGTAACGATTCACTCTACTCACGATTCGTTTCGATTCACGATACTGATTTCACGATTCGATTTTCTCACGTTTTTTTTTTTTTTAAACAAAATTAGATTTAAGACAAAATATAAATGAAAAGGTGTCCTTTTATTATTGCTTGGACAAAATACCACACATTTCTTTGTGAAACAGAAATATGTCAAATAACAAAACTAAATTTAAATTTTAAAACAAACCCCAAATCTAATCAAATAAATAAGACAAAAAAGGCACCCACTGCATTGGAATCACAATCCAAACAAAGATGCTTAATACATGCAGCATGAGCAGTTTTTAAAATCTAAATTAGATTGTATAATTTGACATTTTAAAACAAAAACAGAATGCTCTGACTTTAGTTTTGGGAAACTATATACCACATAAAACATCTGCACGAAATAAAGAGCAGAAGCTCTGATTGAGATGCAGATTCTCTCTCTGACAGCAGGTGGCACTTATGGAACAGCAGTGATACAGCGTTTCCTTGGTTACCGCTGTAAACAAAGCAGGGCACGCTGCTTTAATATGAATTATACAGAGACGAGATGAAACGAAAATATCATCTAAACTTTTCCAAAGACAGTCAGTTCCCCTCAGACAGAGATACATTCATATAAACACCCACCCCCAAATGTATCGCTATAATGTAACATCCCAACCGATTTGAATAGTCACATATTTGTATCGATTTTCAGCCGGCTCACAGTGAATCGTTGCATCCCTAGTTTAATTTAGTTATAATAATATCACAATAATAAAACAGTTTGTTAATTTTTTGTTTTATTTTATTTCAAGTGACAAAAATTGTTTTATGGTTTTAGTTAACTATAATAACCCTGATTCAGTATATATGAATATTTTTGCATTTGGTCTTTAAAAAGCTGCTTTTTTTTTTGCCCCCCATGAAAAAGACTTAATTTGAATTAAACACATTTATTATAAAGTACATACAAATAGTTTACTCCAAAATAAGCACAAAAATAATAATAATAATAATAATAATAATAAAGACAAAGTGACCACCTACTGCTTTTTAGTAAATTAACACAAAAGTCACATTTAAAAATCAAAATAAAATATGAAATGCAAAAAATATGAAAATTATACAAGTGTCATTACAGTACTGAGTAATATGAATTAACTACTTACGATAGGGTTAGGTTTTGGTTTAGGGTTAGTTGCTTGTAAGTACATGTGACTATGTTACCTTTAATTTGACTTTTAATTTCACCTACATATATGTAAATGATTTTACTATATAGAATCCAGTTCGGAGTCCCTCTGGCCAGAAACCAGCTGATACAGAAGAAGATGGCAGACATGCTGACAGAGATTACAATCGGCCTGCAGTCCTGTTTACAGCTGGGCAGACTCATTGACCAAAAGAAGTGAGTCATTAACAAAGAGCTTACATCACCTGCACTCATGTTTTCTCAGTCTTGGTTATTAGTTTAATGTGTTTATGCAAAACATTTGGAGGAGTTCAGAGCTCACAATCCGGTGCCCTAAACACCCATGAGCCTTGTCAGATTAATCCCAGCTGTCTCATAGCCAAAGAATCCTGCAGTTCATTGAATTTTCGAACACATTTCTCCAAAAGATACACACAAGAGATGATCTCCATGCTGAAACGGAACTCGTGTGGGAAAGCCCTGGACATCGCCAGGCAGGCTAGAGACATGCTGGGAGGAAACGGCATAGCAGATGAATACCATATCATACGCCATGTCATGAACCTAGAGGCCGTCAACACATATGAAGGTATGAGAGGGAGGAAAAAATGTTTCATTTGACATGAAAGCTATACATTTGGCCAGCAGAGGTCAGTATAGGCTTTATATGCAGTGCGCTAAGGCAGCGATAATAACACTGATGTAGAGACTTTCAGTTTAATCTGAACCATACGAAAAGCTTCTAAGAATGTTCTTCCTTTTCACAGGCACTCATGACATCCATGCTTTGATCATGGGCAGAGCTATCACTGGACTCCAGTCTTTTACTGTTGGAAAATAAACCCATATTTCTCTCTGAACATGGGTATGATGGATTTTTGTATCTGTTTCTGCAGTGAGGGAAATACTTGGCCAACATACATGCATAAGTGCCTCTGTGTGCTCTCAAATCTTTCAGTTAGTAATGGGTCCAATCTCACTAAAATCTGCACTTACAAATCTTTAACGGGATCTTCTCTCTAGGGTTGACATGAAATAATATGTCAGGTTACAAAGACAGTTGCATTATAAAACTGTTAATGGTCTTGTGGTTAAATTACTGAAAGTATTGGATCCACATTATTCATTGTACAATGATCATGACAACTAATGATGAAAGATCATTCATAGCGGTTTCAAAATACTGTCGAAAACAGTTGTTGTTTTTTTGTCAAGGAAGCCAGACATCCTGCTTGCACTTTAGACAGACCCGCTGGTCATTGTCAATGACTTGTACATTTTGTTGTATTTATTGAGTCCTGAAAATAAATTGAATATATCACTATCTTGTGATGCTGTACATTCATTCAAAAAAAAAAATCTAATTTGTTTGTTTTTGAGTATTTTATATGCATCTGTGGGTATGTACTTTATGTTACGTAACAGTTAAACATTAATAGTTTTTATATAATGATGTTCATTTTAATAATAGGTTGGGAAACACTGTTCTACATTCTTAAAAAAATATGTAATAACTAATAATTCTACATCGGGCTATAAAGTATTTACCAGATCATTAGAAAAAAAGAAAAGTATATCTACTACTCAGACTCTGCATAAAAATCTACATTTACTCAAAAACACCTTTTTTATATAACTAATAATTCTACATTAACATATGTAGTGTTTAACAGGGTTATTATAGTTAAGTAAAATGAAAACTAAACCCATAAGAAAACTTTAGTCTCCTGAAATATTTTTTCTGAAACTTCAGCTAGTTGCCAAAGAATTTTTTCTCTTTTTTTTTTCAGTTTAAGTTGTACTAAAATAACTAAAACTAAAAAAATAGACATACAAAATAAATAACCTAATACAAATGACAAAACAACAAAATGACTAAAGCGAACTCAAAATAAAAACTGAAAATATAAAAGTGAAAACTAATTCAAAATATTAATTAAAAAGTTATAATAGTAGGGGTGAATTCAGGTAAACTGGGACACATTTTCTCATTGAGATGACTGGGGAAAAATTTCCTAATTAACCCGAATTAACCCTATCTCAGTGATACAAAAATAACATTTGACCATATTTGAAAAAAAAAAGAAAATCAGAATATTAAATAAGTAAAAATGAGTTGATCGTCAGAAATCTATTAGAATGGTTCTATTCTTCAGTGTCACATTGTTCAGTGTGTCTACTCTACTGTATCTGTCTGTCATCTCTAGAGCAGGGCGGCTGATGCGCTCGACTTCTGGTTGACCTCGAATGATCCGTGCACGTGCCTTGATGAGTTTGAGGTGATGACGCCTCAAATCCACCAATAGTGTCGCTGTCCGAGGAAAGATGGTGAGAGAGATGTTCAAAACTAATCTCTAACACCACACTCACTCCATCTGCCCATCTAAACAAAATGCGCAGGAACAAATAGCTGATTTTAAAATCGCGTCTTTGAATGAGTTCACTGGTTTGTTTTACGTAATTAAGCTTTTGAAGTACAAACCGATTTTTTTTGTCCTTCTTTTCAAATGACATTATGAACCGACTCTACTCGCCGACTCGACAAATAGTCGCCGGTTACTTGGGATAAACTAACTGGAGGACAAGGAAGACACCTTTGAACAAAGTGGAATCGAGGGCCTTATTTTTGTGAAAGTACAAGCAGTGCACAAGAATGAACCCCGTGAATATGAACAGTCTGAACGTGTCCGTCTCTGGGAACCAGCACGCGTATCAGTACGCCGTCTATGAGTCTCCGCTGTATAAGGACTACAGACCTCCAGCCAGAGATCTCATCCAGCTTCCCAGAGCCTTGCTCTACCTGATGATGGCCGCGGTGGTGGTGGTCGCTGTCGCTTATGCCATTGTGGGACATTTAATTAAAGACCTCGCGCATGACATCTTGGGTAAATATACTCAGAGTTGCATTGAGTAGCATGTAGTTAAATGTGGTCGAATTAACAGGTTTAGCTGGTCAAATATTGTGTTGCTTCCAGATGAAGTGTTAGGGAGTAACTAGTTACATGTAACGGAGCTACGTAACTTAATTACAAAATAAATGTAACTGTAATATGTTACAGTTACTGAGAAAAAAAAGTGTTATTAAATTACAGATATTTATGAAAATGTTAATGATTACAAAGGGGTTACCTCTAAATGGCCTATCTTTACACACACACACACACACACACACACACACAACTTCCTTCTGTGTGATTTATTAGCATGTTTATCCGTGGGGACCTCAATTTAGGTCCCCACCGTGACACGAGTCCCCATGAGTCTGTGTGTATTCAGGTTTAAGTCCCCACCAGAATAGAAAAACAGGTACACACACACACATTCAGATTTAATTGATTTCTTTCCCAAATTGCATTGAATGCTTTAAAATATGACACACCAATGTTTCAGGAGTTTAGGACACAGAATAGGACACATTTTTTGAAAACTGTTTTATTTCATATTTGGGTTTTATTTTTTAAGATTAACTTTTTTTTTTTCAAGGCATTGTAAGATGCCAGTGTTTCCTGTCATAGCTATGCAAAGATTTGATTTCAAAGACAGCATCATAGCTATTAAACTATATCTTGTTATGATTTTAAATCTGAATTTAACCTCAGAATGATCTCGAAGTAAAAAGAGGTGCTGAAGTCTGACTTCGTGGTGGCTGTGCTTTAAAATTACACCCCCTGATTGATCTTAAAATATGTCTGTGACCTTGTTTTGTCTCAAGATGCACAGCAGTAATGTTTTTTTCCTAAGGCATGTTTATAAAAATTACTTAAATGTCCTAATTGAACTATGGCCTAATCCTGGATTAGTCTAAACCCTGTCTGTGAAACTGGGCTTTTATCATCTTAATTCAAGGGATTTTGAAAGTCTGACAGTAATCAGTGTTGAGTACTACAGTAATGTTAACCCTGCCTGGTTTAAATGTTTGAAAATGTAACAGTTGAAAACATTCATTAGAAATTTAGAAAAGTACTCAAAAAGTAATCAAATGTAATCAGTTACATTAATAAAGTAATCCAAATAGTTACACTACTTATTACATTTTAAATAGGGTAACTTGTAATCTGTAACCCATTACATTTCCAAAGTAACCTTCCCAACACTGGTGATAGTGGCCACTAAAGATTGAACTGTTCAGTAGTGATGGTGATACAGTGGCTACAAAATAAATGTATTTATTTATTTACAAAAGATTATACAAATTATACAATATGTTTCAAAATTGTATTTTGACCAACAAAACGTTCAATGAGTGAAGTTAGTTCTGAGAAAAAGATTTGCATCATTTGTTTGCACATACCATTTGATTGTATAGTGTAACGCAATGAATGAACATTTATTCAGTTTAAATGTGGCTTTTGAGGAGTGTATTTTTACGTGTGCTATTTCAGAAAAGACAGGATTTAGCCTAGACCTGCTCATCTCCTTCTTATCCAATAAGCATATGCAAAAAAATGATTATTTTATTAGACAGTTTAGCAGTATTGGAAACCTGTTTCATATGTAATTTCCTACTCTTATTTGAGCACACTATCTAAAAATCAGGAATCATGAGAGAATCTGAAACACCAACCTCAGATAAGTGTGAAATAACATGGATTTAATCATATGAAAAAAAGTATATTTTAAATTAAGCTTATTTTAGGACCATGAAAATCTTTGCATTGTGATACTATTTTCATGAGAATTAGGCACATTTCCATCCTTAAAAATATGTATTTTAGCTTATTTAAATTAAAATAGTATCTTTTCCACTGTAATTCAGAAAATACTCTATTACTGTATTAATGATAATGACACTGAGATTAATAAAACAACAACAATAACAAAATCTGGACACTTTACAGTAATGACAATTTGAGGAAAATATGTTTGATTGTTATGAAAATATCACACTGAAAAAAACCCCATAATGGCACTATAATACGCCTTACTTTTTTATCATTTAATTTTTTTCTGTTAAAGGTTTTCTTTCACACTAATATAACTGATGTCATCCTTATATTTTGTGTGTGTTGACAATTTGAGGAAAATATGTTTGATTGTTATGAAAATATCACACTGAAAAAAAAACCATAATGGCACTATAATACGCCTTACTTTTTTTATCATTAATTTTTTTCTGTTAAAGGTTTTCTTTCACACTAATATAACTGATGTCATCCTTATATTTTGTGTGTGTTCAGACTGGGCTTTGGGTCCAGACGAGGAGATCTTAAAGGCCAACAGTGAGGCAGGTGATGATGGTTCCACGCACATACCACCAGCCCTCACACACGCCCACCCCAACGCCTTCCATGTTTGGGATCAGGACGACGTGGTCATCCCCCTCTCTCCAGTGGACAGCCCTCTAACCAGCCCTCTTTTGACTGCCATCCCTTTTATTCCTCACTTCTTCCCCTCTCCTGTTTCTCACAGTGTGCTGAATAGCCCCGCACTGCCTCAAATACAGGCGGTGGATAACAAGAGCCCCACCAAGACACCACAAGATGCCTACGTCTTCCCTTCACCCAAAATTAAAGGGAAAATATCACACTGAAAAAAACCCCATAATGGCACTATAATACGCCTTACTTTTTTATCATTAATTTTTTTCTGTTAAAGGTTTTCTTTCACACTAATATAACTGATGTCATCCTTATATTTTGTGTGTGGTCAGACTGGGCTTTGGGTCCAGACGAGGAGATCTTAAAGGCCAACAGTGAGGCAGGTGATGATGGTTCCACGCACATACCACCAGCCCTCACACACGCCCACCCCAACGCCTTCCATGTTTGGGATCAGGACGACGTGGTCATCCCCCTCTCTCCAGTGGACAGCCCTCTAACCAGCCCTCTTTTGACTGCCATCCCTTTTATTCCTCACTTCTTCCCCTCTCCTGTTTCTCACAGTGTGCTGAATAGCCCCGCACTGCCTCAAATACAGGCGGTGGATAACAAGAGCCCCACCAAGACACCACAAGATGCCTACGTCTTCCCTTCACCCAAAATTAAAGGACACAGTTCCACTTTCTCACACATGTCATTCCATGAGAGGAGAGATGGGACTGATAAAGTTTGAACCGCCGAACAATGGCTCACACTAGATTGTAGTCCACGACTTCTTAAAGGAATAGTTCACACCGAAATGGAAATTTGCTGAAAATGTACTCACCCTCAGGACATCCAAGATGTAAATAAGTTTGTTTCTTCATCAGCACAGATTTGGAGAAATGTAGCATTATATCACTTGCTCACCAGTGGATCCTCTGCAGTGAATGGGTGCCGTCAGAATGAGAACCCAAACAGCTGATAAATCGTCACAAAAATCGACACCTTATGAAGTAAAAAACTGCATGTTTGCAATAAACAAATCCATTATTAAGATGCTTTTAATAATTATCTTTAATAATTAATTAATTTTCTTTAATAATTAACTTTCTCTTGTGAAAATGTTGTCTTTTCTGAATCAGGAGTGAAATATGCACAAATCAAGCACCGTTTACAAGCAAAAATACTCTAAAACAGTTCTTAACACATACGTTGTTGGATTTTAATGTGAGAGGATGGACATTTTCACTATTTAATTTATTATGGACTTCGTGATTATGGACTTTTTTTGGCCAGAAGCGACGATTAAAACTTAACATTCCTTGATGGATTTGTTTCTTACAAAGTTTTCACTTCACAATATGTTAATTGTTTGACTGGAATCATGTGGATTTCTTGTGGATTATTGTGATGTTTTCATCAGCTGTTTTGACTCTCATTCTGACGGCACCCATTCACTGCAGAGGATCCACACATGGTGAGCAAGTGATATAATGCTACATTTCTCCAAATCTGTTCAGATGAAGAAACAAACTCATCTACATCTTGGATGGCTTAAGGGCGAGTAAATTTTCATTTTTGGGTGAACTATTTCTTTAAGTTTAAATCCCTCCCTTTAAAATCAACTAAGAAACTTTTGGCTTCTTTGATCAATGCCAAATGACGGTGCTGTCTGTATTTACCACAGTACCCTAAATTTTTCTATTTGACTGCAAAAGCTGGGCCTCAACCTGTGGAGCATATGAGGATGAGTGGCCTGTCCTCAAAATAAGTGCTGTTGACCCTAAATGGCCTCAATAAGCGGAGAGCCATGTCAGTCCAAGCCGCATTACCTGGGCGTGTTTGCCCGGTAATATAGGGACAAAGTGAGAGACTGCACAATCACTTCTGTAGGATTGTGCCAATTCAGGAGCAGCCTTCCTCCTGAAGCCAAAATACATCCTCAGAACAGATTCAGTTCAACGCAGGATAACCAGCATATATATATATATATATATATATATATATATATTGAATATGTTTAAGCAGGCTGCCACTTACAATAACACCACAGACCTCCAGGAGTACTCAGAGATTGTCACTGCCTACATCACCAAGTGTATTGATGATGTAACAGTCACAAAGACCATCACTGTCCGGGCCAACCAG
>NW_015549647.1:816845-819717 GCF_001515605.1 Sinocyclocheilus anshuiensis
GGAAATTAAACTGGATTGGATTTAGAATCCAAAGTGTTATTGTCAAGGTTTATTAACCAGTGGCTCTATTCTAAAAAAAAAAAAAATGTATATATTGTATGTGTGTTCAGGCTCCAAAATTAACACTTGCAAACACCAAATAAGTACAAATGGGTTAGATATTTTAATCTATTAATATTTTAAAAATATCTTTAATAAAATGAAACATATGGCTTCATGGTCAGTAAAATATGTTATATATTTGATTAACTTCAGTCTTAAAAATAAAGGTTCTTTATTGGCTTCCATGGTTCCATGAAGAACATCCATGGAAACTTTGTATTGCACAAAAGGCTATTTAGAGTGGAAAATGGGTTATTTAGATTAGTAAAATGTTCTTCACACTAAAGGAAAAAATGGGTTCTTTTAAGAACTGCAAAACGTTCATTTTGGACTGTGGGTGTGTGTGTGTTTACACACTTTCTTGCTTCTATTTCAGTTGTGTTTAAGGTATGCTGAATGTGATGTTAAGTATTGCACCATTACAGGATCAGCTTAACTGACTAGCTGGTTAAGAGCAAGAATTAAAGTGTTTAGAAAGGATGTTATCAGATTAGACTCCTCTTTTTGCCCTGTGAGTTAAACTGAGAGAGAACCAGTGACATATGGCAGACACATCCACTCATATTTTATATATATCTAGTGTTGGATTTTTTTTAAATGTTGTCTATGATATGGATATGGTTTCCTCTTGAAGTATTAAAGTTATTTTATGCATATGTACGTTTTCTGTATAAACACGCTGTACTTGTTAATCTATGGATTTAAATGACATCTGAATGCTGGTGACCTCATCTGTTCACCTGTTTAGATAACTGGCGCTGACTGTTACTATTACCAAACCACGTTTATGAAACTTACAGTGATGTTGATTATGCTCTAATATTTGATTTCATTCAAAATATAAATCGTTTTTTTAATTTTCCCATTGTTAATCATAAAGTTTATCAAGGATTGAAAGATTAATTGAAGCAGAAGAGGGGTAAGCGCGGAGGTATCCGGGCTAGGCTAGCGGCTAACCCACACAAGCCAGCTATCCCCACCATCGTACTGGCTAACGTACGCTCTTTGGACAATAAACTGGAATACATCAAGAATTGACAATAAAGCAGACTTGACTTGACTTGACTTGATTATCTGTGCAAAACCTTTTCTTTGCAGTGAAAGAATATGGGGATCAAATGTAACAAATGGTGGTTGTAGATAATTACCCATATGAAAATTAACCATGGTTTTACTACAAAAAAAAAAGTTACAATAATTAACCCATGGTAACCACAAATTAACCATTGTTTTGTAACACTAACCGTGGTATTTGTAGTAACACTGTGGTTATACAAATGGCAATCCAAGACTATAGTTACTATACTGCAAGTATAATATAATGGTTTGGGCACTGTAAATAGGACAGTTAAACCTATTAGATACCGGTAGTAGTTCACACTTTAATGCCACAGGCAAGAAATCACACTGCAGGTGGATAGAGAAGGCTTAGCATTACACTAATACTAGAGATCCACATAAAACTGCAAACTGACCTGCTCGTCCTCAACAGTTCAAATCTAGAAGATAGTAATCGCAGTTTAATACAATGAAGAACAAAAAGCTATAAAAATGTTTTAAGAACTACAAAGTAGGCCAATATAATAAGCATTATGAATGTTTTAAGAGTCACATGGGAAGATCTGACATAGTTTGGAAAGAAATATAGTTTCACAAAATAATGTAAAAATGTATATTTTTTTGGGGCTGGATTGTGAGTGAAAACATACCTTACATATATGAAATCTGGGTCTTCCTCTCATACCTTTTCCTTTTCAGTGATAAAAGAAAGCCTGCACACTGTAAGGAACATTGTGGATTTGCTAACTGTTAAATCAGGGTTTAGGGAATAATTTAGATTAGACCAGATTGAACTGAGGACAGAGGCACAGCATGTGCAGAAAGGATTAGGGCCTGCATCCTGACTGCCAAGGATATTATGTGATGGCTGGGATTCGTCAGATTAAATCGTGAAGCTTGCATTTACACCATACTTTAAGCACCTTTACCCTGGAAAATATATACATATATTTCAACATCTGGTAGGGCTGAATTGTAGTTTGAGAAGTTTTGGATTTCAAACAGCCTTAAATAAATCATGCTGAACATCTATGCAAATTATAACAATACAAAAGAAAATTGTAGATGTGAAAAACAGCACTGTTTATTGAATAAAAACAAACTTCCTGTTCAAGTACAGCAAGAATAAAAAAATGAAAAGCAAATTGATATAAATTAGCCTGGCTTGAAGGTGGAAGTTTAACATTACATTCATTTAAAGGGGTCATATGATGCGATTTCAATTTTTCCTTTCTCTTTGGAGTGTTACAAGCTCTTGGTGCATAAAGAAGATCTGTAAAATTGCAAAGGCTAAAGTCTCAAATCCAAAGAGATATTCTTTATAAAAGTTGTCAACCACGCCTAAAACAGCTCGTTCTAACACGCCCCCACATGTCTACGTCACGATGTGGGAAGATTTGCATAACGCCGCTCAAATGTTCACGCAAAGGAAGGCGTAACTAAAGTGGGGCAATTCCAACTTTGCAAGGACAGTCTAGCGCTTTTGACTCAGCCTCTAAGTACGTTTTCATATTTAAAAAATTTGCCACTGACAATTCAAACGCGAGTTTTGAGCAGTGTAGAGTAGCGCTTGTTGTTTATCATTTCTCCGAGACGGGACAGGGCATCACAATATGGTAAGCGGCGTAACATCTCCATCACACACTTGAGGTATTCGGCCAATCACAACGCACTGGATAGCTGGCCAATCAGAGCACACCTCGCTTTTCAG
>NW_015549647.1:819763-830722 GCF_001515605.1 Sinocyclocheilus anshuiensis
GTCACACGCTTGAGGAATTCGGCCAATCACAACGCACTGGATAGCTGGCCAATCAGAGCACATCTCGCTTTTTCAGACCGATGAGTTTTGTAAAAAATCGACGCGTTTCAGAAAGGCGGGGCATAGAGGAGAAACAATAATGTACATTATGTGGAAAATAATGTATTTTTTTAACCTTGAACCGCATAAACACATTACACCAAATACACAAAATAATGTTCTTTTTAGCAACGTCATATGACCCCTTTAATAAAAGGAAGGAGGATTTGTTACAGACTAACATTAATGTGGTCAACATCTGTCCAGCTCTGATTTTTTCAGGCTCATGCTGCAGGAACATTAGATCAACAATGGTTTCAGATCCATTCCAAATACAGATTAAGTCAATTAGGGCTGGAAGTTGCCCAACTTTGTGGGAGAAATATGATCAGGTTTTGTGGCAAGCTATTTGATTGTGCATGAAAGAGCCTATACTCCACAAAATGCCCCATTATAGGCCACTGCGGTATTAGTTGCCCAATGTTAACAATCACTTGTTTCAAACAACATCTTAAAGGGATAGTTCACCCGAAAATGAAAGTTCTGTCATTAATTACACAACAACAACAACCACAATCAACAACAAACACAACAACAACAGTTACCATCTTCCACCATTTTGGAGAGTACCCCAGAACGTAATCAACGTAATGAGCGCTGTTTACGTTCAGCATGCGCACACTGTCTACTGAATGTAAACAACATTGATTACGTTCTGGGGTACTCTCCAAAATGGCAGAAGACGGTAACTCGGGGAGAAGAACTGCTGAATAAATTGTTATCTTTGCGCACAAAAAGTATTCTCATAGCTTCATAAAACTACAGTTGAACCCCTGATGTCACATGGACTATTTTACCGATGTCCTTGCTACGTTTCTGTGCGTTGATCGTGGTAATATCTTTGCTGTCTATGGAGGGTCAGAGAGCTCTCGGATTCCATCAAAAATATCTCCTCTGCTCACTCAAGCCGGCCTCCGCATATTCTAGGCCTCCGGCCGCCGCTCACTCAAGGCTACGGTGTGTGACGCTTTTTCGTTGTGAAAGCAAAACTACTTTGTTTGGCCTTCCACAAGAGGACACGACTAGACATAAGTGGTTAAGTTGTATTTACAACACCGTTCCAGAACAGTTTAACCCAAATATTCAGATGTGTGCAGCACATTTTATGGAGGACTGTTTCCTGATCCTGGTAGAGTAGACTAAAATGCCGGCTGTTCTGACTCAGACTGAAAGTACATTTTTTTTTTTTAATATTTAAAGTATTTGCCACTGACGATTCAAACGAGAGCTTTCTGGGCAGTGTAGAGTAGCACTTGTTCTTTGTCATTTCTCCAATCACAAATGCAGACATGGTTTTATGTTATGCTCCGGCCAGACAGGGCATCACAATATGGTAAGGGACGTAACATTTCCGTCACACACTTGAGGTATATGTGGAAGATAATGTGTTTTTTGAAACTTAAACACTTCATTACACCAAATAATGTTCTTTTTAGCAGCATCATATGACCCCTTTAATTTGTGTTCCGAATATGAACAAAAGTCTTAAATGGGGTTGGAACAACATGAGGGTGAGTAATGACAGAATTTTCATTTTTGGGTGAACTAACCCTTTTATCAGTTTCTGAAAGGGTAATATCAGAAGGCATCAATTAATTAACAAGAGGCACTATGGCTGAGAAAAAGGCATAGTTTAACAAAGCACTACTCATGATGGCCACAAGGAGACAGTTGCACAAAAAGATTAAAACCAAATTAGGGTTGACAACGTAGAGCCACAGCAGTCAATGGTGACAAGCAGAAAAACTCCAATTGCGAGCTACGGAGAAGCAGGCTCAAATAGTTTAAAGGAGTTATTTAATAAATCACTTTAAAACACTTACAGGTTCTCAAGACATACAAAACAGTTATTGGATAAACCATTTAAAAGACTAATCTATAAAATCTTTGTTCAAAGAGTGCATTTTTCTAATCTTGAGCACATTAATTCATAGCATAATTCTAAAAGATTAAAACTGGATAAGAACCTCAAACATACTCATCCACTCTGGAAAGATCACGCTTTTTAAGAACAGCCCTGTAAAGAGAGGTTCCTCTAGCCTGGATAAAAGTAACAGTCATCTCTCTCTTGTTAACCTCCACATGGGCAAAGCCACCCAAGGTGCCAGCGTCACCATTGAAGAACTTGAGGTAGCTTCGAGGAACCTGGTTTCGGTGCCGCACATCAGGATCCATAAAGTTACCAGCTCCACTAACCACATAACCGATACCAGACTCCTTGATGTACTGAAAACGGCAAGGAGGGGAGACACAAAAACAAGTCAAATACAAAGTTGACCCAAACTGAACCTTATGAAAACGCTTTATGACCTACTTGTAGATTGTGATCATGGCCACACAGGTAAGCAGTAGCCTTGTACTTCTTAAGCAGTGGTCTCAATTTCTTAAGCAGACAGTCAGTTGGCCCATGCTCTGATATGGACCATACCGGATAATGGCCAGCCACCAGGAGATAATCAGCCTTAGACTTTGCCAAACGTTCCTGAAGCCACAGCAGCTGTCTGTTGGCCTGAATGCCACTTCGGGGAGCTCGGGGCTGCTGGTCAAGGAAGTCATCGGAGTTTCCACACAGCAACACCGTGTCCAGCATGATTATGGTCAGTGTGCTGTCCGTTCGAGGAATGCAGAAGTTCAGCTCATAATAGTAGTAAGGGAAGTTCCTTGAAGATGGAAAGAACGTTTAAAAAAAAAACAAACAAACAAACAAACAAACAAACACACGGCATCTGCCAAGTCTACACACCGGGCACAGCTGCACTGACAATAGAATTAAATTGCAAACCAGCTTAAGAGCCAGGAAACCAAACTCAATTAGACATGGAGGCCTAGACACATTGGCTCACGTACCATCTCTTTGACTTCTGGCTGTACTCAATTTGAGCAAGGACGTTTCCTGCATGGTCGTGATTGCCAGCAATGACGTACCATGGAATATTAAGAGAATCCTGAGTGTAGACATCTTCAAACGTGACCTACAAAGAGAATTAAAGGACCATGGCCTACATTAGGTGGAAGAGATTAGACTAGGAGTTTCCAAACCAGTTCCTGGGGATCCACTGTCCTGCAGAATTTAGTGCCAACTTTAAATACACATGAACCAGATTAATCAAGGTCTTCAGACTCACTAGACATTTCCAGGCAAGCATGTTGGAGCTGGTTGAAGCCAAACTCTGCAGGATACTGGCCCTCCAGGAGCAGGACTGAGCACCCCTATATTAGACAAGACAGCTTAAACTCTTCTACACCAATTTGCACTATTTACACCCAGCACACAACTAGAAATGGTCATACCAATACTCAACCACTTTTGTAGAGTTAGCATTTGACATTTCAGCAGTAGACCCATTTCATGAGGATTCAGGCTCTCATTAACAAACAAGATCAAAAAATAAATAAAATAAAAATCCTGCATTTACAAAACTCAAGGGATCTAAACTCCAGAAACCAAACCTGGAATCTAGGGTCATTGACGTCACTGACGCCCTTATAGTAGAAGTTGTCACCAAGTGCTAAAATGAAGTTTGCGCCCATCTGAGAAGCAGTTTTGGCCATCATGCGTGCAGTGGCCTTCTCTATAGGGGTAACGTAAGGAGGATATGGCAGACCACCCCAGTCCCCCAAAACCAGGAACCTGATAGATGACTTGTTCCCTGAAGGCAATAAAAGAGCAGAGATAAACACTCAAGAGATTACAGATAATACGGAGATTTAGAACACAACTGACAAGTTCTTAAGCATCTAATATAAATCAATGCCAACTCACTTCCTTTAGCTTCCAGGTCAATGAATGAGGAGTGGTAGCAGAGGACCCCAGGGAAAGCAGTTAAAAACACCATCATTATTGGTGATGCCATCTGTACAAAAAGACAGTAACACCACCATATATAAAAAAAAAAAAGTTAACCACCCATTTCTCACAAGCATAAAACCAAAAAGAACTGAAACTATATTGACGCATCAAATTCAAGCAATCTCACAATACTGAAAACACATATACCAGCAGCTTTCGCTCTTTGAGAACCCTCCCTCTACACCTCATACCCATCTACAGCATTGGCTCTATCTTTATATCATTCTGATCATCAATAAGCCATGCCTTGATTTCAGTTACAGCTGTTTTCTTTTACCCCATTAACCAGCTTGTCCAATGGGGTGGTAGAAACACTGCAGCTGAATTTTGAATAGTACACTAGCATACCACTCTTACTATTTCAGTCATATCTGTAGTATGCTAGTATGCTATTTTGCATGCATACACATACACATACATATACAATTTCCCAGTGATAGTGATAGTTCAGTTGAAAAAGGGGAACCGTATCATAAAATCCCCCTGATTAAAATATAACTGAGAAACAGGCAACAGAGTTGTGGTTATTAAACTGTGACATTATGATAATCTAGAGCAGATAAAAAGACTCACAATGAATGAGTGGCTTAGTTCTTGAAGTATCCTTGTGTGAGTGATCCCTCCATTGGATGCTCTGTTTCCTCTCATCCTCTATATATTAGGTCCCACATAGGGATGGGTGTGCACATGTGACCTAAGCATGCATGTGAAGCATGTTCCTACTGACTCAATGATCACAGATGCATGTGACCAAGTGCATGTGTTTCAAACACACCTAGTAAGACTAATGTTCCACCTTTTTCCTTCTCTTCTGTTCTGCCTCTCTTTAGATTTCTGTAAAACAACTACAGAATGCTGTTAAATCATATCAAATGATAGATGTATTAACATTTAAGTCATTAAGAAATTAGGTTTGTGACTTTTATTTCGTGTCAGTGTTGAGGCTAAATGCTAGTTCAGAAAACTGAGAGCATCTGGCACAGATGTTTGGTGACAGTGTCAGCGTTACAATTCATGCTAAAGGTGTTCAGTGGGGTTCAGGTTTTGTGCAGGTCAGTCAAATTACTTCACGCCAGACTCAGTAAATAATTTTTGCATGGATGTTGCTTTGTGCACAGGAGCATTGTTGTGCTGGACTAGAACAGAGCTCTCCCCAAATTTGAAAGCACAGAATTCTCTAGAACGTCATTTTATGCCATAGCATTAATAACTGTCCCTTTATTAATTACTGGAATGGCTGGTTAGAAAGGGATCTAATCAACCAAAAGCAAAAAGCAATTTTGTGCATAAATTAAATGAAATTCTGATAGCTTATAATGTAAATCCATGAGTATAGCAGACTACTTACACAAAATGCAATATCAGTTGTCAATCTGTATCTCCCAATAATGTCTTCGTAAAATTATATTTAAATGCTTAGTTTTATGATCAAAGCTCTGTAGTTTTTATTTTTGTGCAAAACATAATGCAGTACAATACAATGATGACTGAGAGATGCACAAATAAACATTTCTCAAAAGCCTATGATATGCATTTTAACATGTAAAATGATGCATGGAACTATGAGCTTGTTTCACAATTTCTGTCAAATAAAGCAACAAGAAAGCAATTAAAAATAGAAAAAAAAAATTGTTTATTCCTGCACAGGTCAAAGATATGACATATAACATCCACCCCAGAGAACACAAAACCTCCTGCACTGGCCTATTTAACAGCAAAAAGCTACATTCTACATAAAAGACGATACCAAGATTAAACTGAATAACGCAAATCAAACCTCTTAAAAATCCAAACAAGAAACAGCTGAAATGGTTTCAGGGAAGTAAACATCAAAGTCTGCGTTCATTGTCCACATTCAGTCAAAAAAAAAAAGAAAAGAAAAAGAAACCTGCTAAAAAATTTGAAGCAAAACAGGAGGATGATCATAAATATATCTTTTGGGGAAAAATAGAACTATGTGACAATTTCCATTTGAATCACACCAACCATTTAGGCACAGACGGAAAACAACTTCCATCCTGATGTATTATTTCCTGAAACTAGTGGTGAATCAAAACCATGCTAAAATCAGGTGCAGTTCCAATGGCAAAATGAACAAAACAGTATAAAATCTCAAAAGGTTTAGAGCAAATATTTCAACTCAGGAGGACACTGTAGGCTATAGAATTACAGAAATTACTTCTCAATTGTTTGAATGAGCATCCGTACATATTACTGAGCAGGGAGACCAAACGTGTTATGTTTATCTGTATGTGTAGTCTGTACTATTGGCTCCACTGCTGTAGCCTCCCAGGTTGGGGTAGGCGCTCTGGGTGAAGCTATAGCTCTGATTTGTTGTTCCAGGTGGCCCGAATGTTGCTGTACCAGGTGGTCCATTGTATGCTATTAAGAAAAAAAAACAAAAAAAGAGTTTCAGAGAGTTGTGGGTTAAACGCATATTATTACACAGCATGTAAGCATTCAAACTCACCTGCATAATTGAAATCAGGTGGTCCCCCCATACCCATGCCAGGCCCTTGATATCCGTAGCCGTAGTCTGGTCCAACAAGAGGAGCTTGTTGATTTGTTGTTTTGCTCTGGATTTGATTTTGAGTCTGAGTCTGATTCTGGCCCTGATTGAGGGGTTTTTTGAATTGTGAATAGGATTGGGTGTACTGATAATAATAGCCAGTCACTGGTGGTGGTACAGCTTGGTATGTGGCTGCGCTGATGGTTGCAGACGGGTCCTCCTGGGGATTCAGAGTTGTGCTGGAGTTGGTAACAGACTGGGCTGGGGTCAATCCAGCAGTAGTGGTGGAGCCTGGAGAGACAAATTGATAGAGAATAAAAGTTAAGACGACATCCACATTACAGGAATAGGTAACATGCATTTGGAATCTACATTTACCTATGCAAATAAGCTCTAGTGGAGTAGTGGAGGCAGTGGATATATAAGTTGAACATATATATATATATATATATATATATATATATACACACACCTGTTCAAAAGTCTCTGATCTGTTTGTTTAAAAGAAGTCTCTTATGCTCACCAAGGATGCATTTATTTAATTAAATACAGTAAAACAATATTGTAAAATCTTAGCATTTAAAAACTTTGCTATAGAAATATATTAAAAATATATTTAAAAATATTATTTATTTTTTTCCTGTGAATTTTTTTTTCATGTACGTGTATTTAAAATAAGTATTAAACCTTAGTATCCAAAACAATATTTTTGCCCAGTACTAATGAGGACGTTGTGTATGATGTAGTAGCATTTTTTTTTCTACTTCCTCATCATTCAGGTGATAATCTAACCATGGAAATCAAAACAGTGATGCTAAATGAGCTAAACTGTCAAACAAGATGAGGTTAATGCCTTTCATGATGTTAGTGTACCTGCAAACTTGCCAGTGTTGAATCCTCTGCCTCTACCTCTTCCTCCACCTCGATTTCCTGCATTGTAAGACACTCCAGCCATACCATAGCCCTAAAGAAATAAAAACGTTTTAGACCAAAGGACAAAACGATATTAAACAGACCAAAGCACAAAACAATATTAGGACAGAAAGAGGCCAAGAGAAGATCCAGAATAACATGTTGCCTTTACCATAGCAGGGAATTTCTTTTTTTTGAGTGGGTCTGCAGGAGAACCTTCTGGAAAAAGCTGTTCTAATGCTGCAAGTGCTGCATTGGCTTTGGCTAATTTCTTATTTGATCCAGAGCCCTGGAATTTCTGTCCATCAACCTCCACCTGAAAGAGGCCAAAAAAAAAAACAAAAAAAACAAACAACATGCACATGAGATGTAATCAGAACTATAAACTATTCTATTGGAAGTGAGAACAACAGCAGGAAAACAGTAGATTTAAACAGCAGAACTGTCCTCATGCTTACTCAAAGATGTCACCATTAGAAACAGGATTTAGGGCAACAGAAAAAACAGTTGCTGAACTGTGGATGACACAGGTTGAATTTCTATGACTCACAGGAAAATAAAGATAGACAGAATGTTGGTGTTTTAGCCGCACTACACTTTTTCCAAAAGTGAATGCAAACACAAATGGATAATATTTTTATGATTTTTTTTTTATTGAAGTGACAACATATTAACAAGATTATAACACATGCCACATCACCTACAACTTCATATGGTAAATAAAAATGGGAAGCAGGGCTAACATTACAGAGTCCCTTTACAATAATTCACATACAGAGCTGTCAGATTCGTAGATTGCCAGGAAATTTTAGGCTTTTATTATTTGTCCTTATATATTTATGTCAAAGTTCAGGCTATTATGATGGCAGATATGCAACTTACTTGCTCAGGCGACTTATTCAGGATATATGCCTTGTAGGACTTTTTGCTTACTATCAGTGACATTGTTATAGCTAGTCAGATCTGGTGCAAGCATAGTTAAACCTCAAACAATCATATTCACCTGACCTTTCCTCTGCACAAATACTTAGTTTTATGTTTGAACCACAGATATCAAAAAAAGAGACAATAATTTCATAGTGAATGAACCTCTAATAACACAGTATATTGAAAAAAGACGCATGAAACATGGATATTATTAAAACAATTTATTCATAAAACCATTATTTACTGTTGAGTTGCTCATGTTGACTTTGACCAGGTTCCTAGAGAAAAGAAAGAAGGTCCGTTTTAATAACGGATTACTATTCATTTATGATGAGCGAATACTGCTGATCTACTGTTGATGAATTACTGCCAATATTCGTTTTGATGATAGTTTCTTTGCAGTGTTATTTCTTTAGAAAATAACTGAGTGTACATATGTTGATTGCTTTTTCTGTTTGTGAACAGCTGCAAACAAAATCAAAACAAAAAGTGCCCAATGTATGTTGGGCTAATGTGATTTTACCATTTGAATTTTATTCCTGGTTATTCTATACGATATCCTAACCTTGTAGCCTCTATCGACCCTCGTCACAAGCATACAGTGGATTTAAAAAGACTAAAAATAGTAACAAATTGAGTATTTTGATTTTACAATAATTGGCTGATTAATCCAAAATTTTCCCTTATTGGATTTTCAGTCTTCAGTGTCACATAATCCTTCAGAAATCATTCTAATATGCAGATTTGCTGCTTAAGAAACATTTACTAATGTTGAAAACATTTCTGCTGCTTAATATTTTTGTGAAAACATTTTGTTTACCATTGCTTCCTCACTAGGTACCACCCTTCATAAAACATCAGAAAACTAAAAATGAAATGTTCAAAGCAGAAATTGAACAATGTCATGATCAATTTGCTGTCACTCATGCCCATGCCACAGTACAATTCAGAACAGTGTTAAAGAACTCCAGCTGAGAGTGATATTGGCATCACTGTGACAGGGAACATTTGGATGAATTTTCATTGTGACTTGTAAAGTACAAGGACACTAGCTCAAAATAAACTAGCTTTAGTCAACATGTCTAACCTCAATGGTGAAGGTCTTGTCGTTGAAGCGTCCCTTGACAGAGATAAGTTCATATTTCAGACTTCTCCGATTCTCGTTGAGTTCCATGACAGGATTCTTGCCATGTTTGGTGAGGATGGGGCCACCCTGCGAGATGAAGTGGAACCAATCATGCCAAACCAATTTCCTACAGTCTACAAAGGCATCAAACCCCAAAGCTATTCAAGGAGGCTCAATCTTTGGATGCTAACCTCAGTGCCATCATCAGACCCTGTAGGAGTGGTTTCATCTGAACCGGTGACCACAGGCGCAGCAACAGACTGGCTCTTATTTTCATCAGCAGGCTTGGCCTCTGATGGCAAGGGCACACCTAATGCTTGCAGAACCTGTGTGTTGTGTACATGGCATAGACAACCACTGAAATTCACACAATGTTTATTTCACACTCATTAAAGACCACAACCCTGGAAAATGTTATCTGTGCAACAGCTACATGTGGCATCTAGAACAAAGTTTCTTTTAAACTTGCGACTTTCAGCAGACTCACTTTCTGGGCAACATGAAGCTTGGCACTGCGTTTGGAGGGGCCTGTAGCCTCATAAGTTACTCCATCCACCTCTACAGCCATTGTGAACTGAGGTTCATGTTCAGGCCCAGACTGTGATGCCAATCTGTAGAGGGTTCCAGGCCGCAGCTGGTTCAGCTTCATCAGGGCATTTGCTGGTTCACGCCTTTCTGCCAGGAGAACACACAGGTATTATGGAAAAACAATATGGCTGACATTGTATACAACACGTATTTAACTAAAAGATGAGGCATGCTGTATTTTTCTACTATACATTAAATTAGGGATGCTCAATATTATCGGAAAGTTATCGGAATCGAAAGCTGCGGCAGCCTCCCCTAGGTCCTAATGCCCATCCGGTAAGGCCTTTTATTTATTTAGGGGGCGCTGTAGGTCTACTTGTAATAAAATGAAAAATAAAATACACAAATAACATTAAAATGTTAAGGTTGCAACTGCATTTGTCTGAAAGAAAAAAAATTTTAGTGACTGATCTTATTATAGTATTATCAAAGCATTCAATGTACTCTCATTAAAAAAAAGTTGAACTTTAACTTTAATAATGTTTAATTAGTTCTAACAAGTACGTTTTTGCACAAAACTTACTAAAATTAAAAATAATTTGTTTATAATCTCTGCACAGGAGAGACTTGGTGTTGATTCCAAACAAAAGGAAATATAACAGTATCCAATATCGTGCATCCCTACATTAAATATAAAATTTGTAACAAAAGAGGATGATGGGAAAGAGACTGAAATTGAGATGCATACCTTTTCTTGGAAACTTTGGCCTCATTTCAAGATCCCCAGCATCATAAACTTCCCTTGGCCTCTTTACTGGGATATCAGTCATTGCAATTTAATTAAATGAAAGGAAGAGATGTGGCATTATAATAGGTTAACAGACACAGAAAACAGGTTTTTCCCTTTACTCTTATGAAATAAAACCAAACATAATATTATGTAGATATATTAGCATTCGAAATGCCAAGGTCTCTCTCCAGTCCATCCAAAAAAAAAAAAAAATCTCT
>NW_015549647.1:831738-846255 GCF_001515605.1 Sinocyclocheilus anshuiensis
CACACACACACACACACACACACACACACACACACACACACACACACACACATACACATGCACACAGCATCATTCACTAATTAACATTTTACATTCAATGCCTATTCAGTGCCAATCCAATGTGAACTACACCAGTAGTTCTCATACAGATTATGCAATCCTAATAGGTGCCATTTACATATAGAAGCTTTAAAGAAACAAAAGCTAACATAGCTATTTGATTTTAAGAGTGGAAAACAGGTGCAACAGAACATTATAAAAAGTCACATTGGTACCTCTGTTTTGTTCGCTGAGCAATCTAGCAAATTTGGAATTGAGGCGGTCCATTCCAAGAACTTTGTAAAGTTGCCCAAAAGCTGACAGTCTTAAGGCAAACTAGAGGTGAGAGGAAAGCAACAAATTAAATGTGAAAGAACTAAATGGGGTTCCTCCAAGGTTGGAAATTTTGTATATGGATCAGCTCTAATAACCATCTGGCCTTAGTCATTTACTCTCATGTTGCAGTATTCTTTTCCCATCATCAAAAAAAGAGAAATGTTCACAAAGAGAGTTCATAGTTTAGTCAAGAGCTTTGTATGAGGAAGAGAAAGAAAAAGAAAGCACTGTACACTGATTACAAAGTCCTGATATCTCATTTTTGTTCTACATATTTTAAAAGATTTGAGCGCTGCATCATAGGTCAAGATTTTCAGTAAATAAAATAATACATTTACATTTTCTATCTTTTTTGAAATATATGGTCACAATGAACAGTTATCTTATGGAAAATAGCTTCATGATATTTTCATTGTGCTCCACAATAAAAAGCACCACCATATGGTTTTAGAATGACATTGGGCCAAGTACATAATGACCATTTTCATTTGCATAGTTTCTAGACCAATACACTGTAAAGTAAAGTCAAACTATAGTGTTGGATTGCAAGTAACCTGTGCACTCTGGGTAATGTCTTCTCTCTGTTGCAGTGTAAGATGGGCACCAGCATCAGTGCTATCTCGCTCACAGGGATCAGAAATGCCTGGACCACCTGTAGAGAAGAGTCATGCTCAGTAGATGACTCAAAACACCAAAAGACAATGACAATGCTTTGTTTCAGTCTTTACCCTCTATTAGTATCCCTGACGCAAGACACTCTAGAACTCTCCGGAACGCCTCTCCAGGTCCTAGCAGCCTCTCGCTGGTTGAAATGGCCTTCTGACAGAGCAGCTCAAGAATCTGCCGAAAAACATATGATTAAAGAGACAGACTCAAAAAAGTGACCTTAACGTTTATATAAATGTCTTAATTGTGAAGATATATTTCTTTGTTGTTGTTTTTGAGGTTGACTCACCCATCCTTTGAGCGGGGCCCATGTTGAAACACGGGTACACAAGTCCCGCAAGATCCGAATCACAATGACACATGACTCAAGCTCGGACACTTTAGCCTGTTAACCCAACAAATAGCAAACCTGTCAACACTTTATCATGCATCTTCAAAGAACTTCTAGATGCTTTTTAGAGGACGTTTTGTATGAAGCAGATCAATCTGGCCAAATTAAAGTTTCTGACCAATAACGAACAAATTGCAACCTGGGGGAGATACATCTGACATTTAAACGGAAACAGGTTATGCGCAATACAGTTTAAAGCATTTATAGACGTTTCAAAGTTCAAGCAGGCTTAAAAAGCATTTTTCTAAATGTATTTTCCCCAGGTCAAAGGTCAGATTAAGTTACAAGTCGACTTTTAGACAAATAAAGACGGGATGCAAACCTGGAACCACTTGGCCTGGCGGAGAGACGCCAGAGAAGTCAGGCATTTCTGCCTGTCCAGAGCGTCCTGCGGAGAGCTTTCCGCACACGGTTCTAGTGACGAATGGAGTAAGAAGACAAGGTACAGTTTGACCAAGGGGGGTTCTGTCATCTGGTCAGGGGGTAGACGCAGTGTTCCCATGCCCACAGGCAAGAGGAAAAGGGGGAACTGTTCGGGAAGTCATCTAACACAAAGCTTAGTATGCACCCCTGTCTGTTTGAACAGTGATTAATCTCCTTTAAAAATACTCTACTTCTAAAGATATTTCACCCTCCTCTTCTGTAGGCCAACTGCGCCCACCCCCCCCTTCCGAGACAGAGAATTTCCAGTTGGTCAAAAGTCCAGCGCCCCTAAAATTGACAAACTAGAAGGCTTGGTTGAGAAAGTCAATTTGCAACCACAGTCAACAAAAGAAATACTTCAATTCAGTTGTGAACAGGGTAAATACTGCAGCAAAATACAAATGAAATATGTTCTGGATGAACAGATTATTCCTTAAGCACAAAAACGCATGCTACATAAAATAGAACTAAATGCAATTATCTGAAACTGTTAAAATACATACTCTTTCCATTGTACCAAAAATAAGGATAATAACAAGCACATCTTAAAATATGAGCCTACTGATTCCGTTTTTGCTGCAATGCAAACCCTTCGCATCGCTTTAGAGGTGACGTTCGGAAATGTCAATGTTCAACAGTAAAATGCTGAACAATAGCGAAGACAATACTTCTAACATTTAAAATGCTGAAAGCACCCAGTATCTGCCTCAGAAGGAACCACCACTCATTTGATGCAGCAGGACTGTACTGCATAACTTTTATTTTCACTCCTCCGATGTACTGAAGGTCTTTTAGGTCCGAAAAAGAAAAAGAGTGAGATCATACCTCCAGATGCCTCTTTTTTAACCTGCTCCCTGACCACAGGTGAGGTCAGATGGATACTCAGTTTCAGAATTGGCTCCTTTGGGCTAGTAACAATAATAGCAGCATCTTGGATCGATGGAGTGATGACGTATTTCTCCTCAGTAACATCCTTTCATTGAGGAAAGTGAGAGGAGAAACTGCATGTCAGCTTAATTTTTCATAAATATTAGCAGGTAAATAATGACTTGTCTTGCATGGAATCTGCACCCACAGAAACTCAAGAGGACTCAAATGGTTCTATAGATACACTAGCATACAAAAGTTTTAAGTTCAAATTATTCGAATATGCTGATTTGATGCTCAAGTTTCTTATCGCTATCAATATTGAAAACAGTTGTGCTGCATAACATTTTTGTGGAAACTTTGTTGATGAACAAGTTCAAAACAGCATTTATTTGAAATATAAATTTTGTAATATTATAAACACCTTACTGTCACTAGATTAATTTAATGCATCCTTACTAAAAAGGACTAATTCAAAAAAATTTGTAATTGTTGTTGTTGACCCCAACTTTTGAGCGTCAGTGTATTTGTTGATTGGAAAAAGCCAATTTGATAATGCTTTCAAATTAAAATACATACAAAATAAAATACATTCTACATAAAGATGCCGATTTTTCCTCTTCATGCGTTTACTAAAACACAAACAGAGCTGTTTGCATTTGCATACATTATGCTCATGTTTCATGAATGAAGCACAAATGACAAAAGCAAGTATTCAAATGATCTAGAATAATACAAATTAAAAATAAAAAAGGGTAAGAAAAACCTTTATGAATTCTGAGAGTTTTCCAGAGATCAGCCTGAGCAGTGAACTGGTAGGCATATCCCTGGACAGCAGCACCAACTCTAACTCCATGTCACCTTTCAGCAGGAGTCCTTTAGCCACCAGGCCCACTCTCAAAACACCACGCAGTTTACTTTGAGGAGAACCACTGCAGGGAAAACAGCACAGACTTTGAGCATGAGGTTATACTTCCACCAGAACTGTAACATAAATTAGCCAGCAATTGCTTAAAAGTAAAATGAAATGCACTGACTTGCTCAGTTGTAAAAATCTAAATACATTAGGGCAGGTGACTTCCAGAACCAACAACCATACCTTCCAGCATCTGCGGCACTACTCTCTTTTTCATTTAACCAATCAGAGACAGACTTCAGGGCACACTCCACATTAGACACCATGCTCTGCACTGCATCCAGCTGCTCTGCTGATGGGTACACAGTTGTGTGCTTGGCCTTTACATAGCGATCCTCATTCACAAACGTTCGCTGAGGCGGTGGCCGCATTGGTGGCCGCATTGGTGGAAGCTGTCGAGTAACAGAAGAGTTGAATTGATGACACTTGATTCAAAACGTTGCCTTTGCACTTCCTCTGTTCATGTGTTCTTATTACGGTTTTCTGTTATTTTAGGCAAAGAACTAGAGGGAGAACAATAATGAATTTGCATTGTAAATTTAACATACATCGGTGTAACATACGTCTTCTGGGTGCAGATTCTCCTCTTCCCACTTCCTGTACTCAACAATATATTGGTTGTACTGCCTGAGGTCTTCTTCATAACACAAGCAGTCATACCAATAACGCAACTCTTCATACCTGTGACAAGAATTTAGTTTTATTGCATCTTAATATACCAGAGATGCCCAAACGAAAATTTGGCCAGTGATAACTTTTGATTTGGCCAGTAGGCAGGAGGGGGGGGGCACATGCCATTGAAGCATATGTTCATTTTCTGTTTTAAAGGGGTCATATGATGCGATTTCAAGTTTTCCTTTCTCTTTGGAGTGTTACAAGCTCTTGGTGCATAAAGAAGATCTGTAAAGTTGAGACTAAAGTCTCAAATCCAAAGAGATATTCTTTATAAAAGTTAAGAGTCAACCACGCCTACCTAAAATGGCTCATTCTAACACGCCCCCACATATCTACGTCACAATGTGGAAATATTAGCATAATGCCACCTAAATGTGCACGCAAAGAAAGAAGGCGTGGTTTCAGGAACAGCAGTAGTGTTGATGCAGCCATGTCAGGGAGCAAAATAATGATCTTTAAAATAGCATCATATGACCCCTTTAACTTTTTTTTTTGCACTGAAATGTCAAATTTTATTTGATAAAAATATTTTGACATTTTAAATTTAATGATGATTTTATTATATTTCACATTTAATACATTTTAATATAAAGAGATATAGTTGGATATAATGCAACATTCACTTTTTGCTCCTCATCAAGATTTTTTATTTTCCATGATTTTTCCTAACATTTGTGAATGCTGGACAATACTTGTTTGAAAAACCAGTTCAATAGAAACTGCACAAAAAGAAATTTCTAGCTGATCTTTAAAGAAAAATTCGCTACAGAAATGATCCTCATTTACATTAAAATGCATTTATATAAACATAAAAATTAATTATAATTTTTTCCCCCAAACCTTGAAATCACAATTATAAAATTCCTTCGCACTTACAGGTTTTCTCCATGGCAATGGGAGAGCTGTTTAAGAGCATTCCCAACATTACACTTTTGAAGTATGATAAATTGTAAGAACAGACTAGGTGTTTTACCGGTCGTAGTCCTGCGGGTGGAGGCGGTAACCCTCCTGCATGAGATTATCCCAGTACAGCAGCTCCTCATAGGCCTGGTGCTCGTCCCAGGCAGGTGGTGGTCGAGGTGGAAGAGGTCCTTCCCTTCGCCTCGGAAAATTCCCCATGATTTGAGCCATTTCCTTCAAGCAATCACCTGCACACAAGTCGCACAACGTTCACAGTAAATAAAGGATTCAAACTGACGACTCCATCAAAACACGCCGGAGTTTAAATCATTAACGAGTTGAGAAGCCAGTCAATTAAGATAAATGGTTCCTGGCGGACTTGTTATTAAAACTGAAACTTCATAAAACTGCAAATGACAACAATGAAACACGTGTTCGTTAAAAAAAAAAAAAAACCCTCTATCGCGTCTTTACAAAACATCAGGTAACGTTATCGGTGAAGCACGCTAGCACGCGCACGGACTAACGTTAGCCATTTGAATAAACGAATGACGCGAAAACAACGATTCATATTTACCTGCACAGCTGCTAGTATTACCAAAACTCGGAGACGTCTTTAAGATCACGTAGATTTTAATATCTCGTGTCTATGTATTTCTTTGCAACGCTAAACAGATTTGTTGTACTCACTCACCATTCACTCAGTTTACTCAATGGAAGCGTATAGCGTAAAAAGCTTCACTTCCGGGCCACGCTCTGACCCCGCAGCGCATGCGCACTCAAATATCGCCTCGCGGAGACATGTGGAACTCCATCTACGCCACATTTGTGAACAGAAAGTAAAATGTATACACCCTGCAGGTATAACTCATAGGTTATTCCTATTATGCAGTGAGTTTTCATGTTTGCTTGTTTGTTAGGTTGTCACATTACTATTAAAATTCGTCAATAACAATTAGCCTACTGTACAGTGGTTTGGTGTTATATTCCATTTTCCCATTTTTGCTGTTTTGAAATGTTTCGTGTCTAACAACTGTGTACATTTTTCTGAAAAGCCTGTATTAAACTATTTAATGACATCTTACTCCGTATATAACAACATGTTGACTAGATCTTGAATAACTAATTAATTAATATTAATACATAAGCAGTGATCATTAACAGTACTGGGTATTATTATTCTGGCTTTTCCAATATTCTGTTTGTTTAATTATTTATTTGAAGTTTGAGCTTGGTTTAGTGACATCCATGCATCAAATTAGTTATGAAGTGGGAAAGAAAAAAAAATATATATATATAAAAAACTGATTTCATAGGTAGCAACGGAAATGTAATTAAAATATAATACATTTTGTTTTATTATAGTGTTTTTCAGTGTAAAAATAACAACATTAAAAGCCTCCAGAAAATTGGAGGGATAACACAAAAAATAAAACAATATTATGAACATAATTATTCACATGAGCATCTTTAAACGTAACATATATGCAAGATAAACAAGGGAAAACTGTCTTCCTGTTCTGCAGGGGAAAATAATGTTCACCACATAAAATTACGAGTTCACCTCACAGTTAATATATTGTTGATGATCATGCTGTACAAAATTTTTGATTAGGTGAACATTTGTTTTCAGTAAAACAAGCATTCAAATATTTTTGTGCCTGTTGTCGCTGTCATGTTGGTTTTCATGCCCAGGGCTGTCATCATGGGGAACAACTAGGGACACAAAACATTGTCCCCCAGACCTAAAGCTACAACACTGGCTGAATTAATGCTTCAATTACTAACTCAAATGTATTTTCTATTTCTATGTATTTGCTGTTCTCTGTTACACTGGCATGAATGTTTCCAGCCAAATTCTTATTATTAGTGCTTTATAGGGAATAATAGGACTGTTCATCTCATGCTTTATTTATCTTTGTGCAAATTTGCTTAAATAAATACATTCTTAACATAGAGAGTGCAGCACATGCTGTAATAAAGGGGCCCAGTGAGATCCTCTATGGTAGAGCTGACTGACACGGAGTAGGCCTTCTGTTTTTATTTACATTCACTCAGACTCTACTGACAGGATTCTTCTCAGAGCTGGGAAAGGAATGGATCTCCCAGCAGCGAAAAGTGCTTTCCTTAAAGTCTGTTTGCCGTTTAGTGATGAAGTAAATCTTTTGGAGGACAGAACGACGAAGAAGAATGTAGACCCATGGGTCCAGTATCTGGTTCCAGGATGCTATCCGCACCCCCATTATCATTAGGGTCTTATAGGTGACAAGGTAATCTCCAATAGAGCCCTCGTACGACTGTTTCACTGTAATTAGGCCAACAATCTAGAGTTAAGAGACAAAGACGAAACACCATAAGGATTATGATTATGACAAAATATCCAGGTCCAAAAAATCCATAATCCAGTCTATTAAAATATTAGGTGCTTTCCAGTTCATATACTTATACTATTCTATGCCATTTTGTTATAAATTGTGTGTCAAGGGGAAAAAAATTGAGATTTAAAGGCACAATATGTAATTTTCGCCAAAACAAAACCGGAAATCGAGGGTGTATGACGTCATTGGCAGGCGACACAATGACACTATGGACACGGTCCGTGTCACTAGTTAAAATTGCTTATTTCTCTGGATTTAAACATTCTTCGAAACATTTGGGATAATGTAAGTACACAACTCAGCAAAATATATAACATTGTTCTAGTGGTTTTTGGATATTTTAATAAAAAAATCTTACATATTGTGCCTTTAAATACCTTGAGTTTGATATCTTGAGTAATATGCTTAAGTTAAAATAATAATAATAATAGTAATATTTAGATACAGAAGACCATTTCTGCATCAGAAAAAAATGAAAAGTAATTTTAACATTTTAAAATAAGAAATAAAGATATAAAGTTATAGTGTGAAATATAAAGTTGCAGTTATGATATATAAAATTGCAATTAGCTTTGTAATTTTTTGTACTCTGTGGCATCAATGGGCTACTATTCATTTGCTTAAACTTATCTTAAAGGACACTAAGCCAACAGCGATATATGGAGTACCGCATTATTATCCACAGATTCAAAACTTACTCAGAAGTGATTAAGTTGTTGGAAATGCATAAAAATAGGTCACAGTAATGATTACTTTGTGGCTATTTGAGATACTTTCTGTGTTTTAAGCACATTTGGATGACAGAAACTGTGCTTTTGTTGCCAAAGTCTTGTCACATATTTTCAAGAATATCTGGGCAATGAATGTAAAGACTGCCAACATAAAGATGCAAAAAATCAGAGCGAAAATGTGGGTAATTATTTAATTTTACCTATAATGTATGTTTTCATGCTTGGTTTTACTGATAGGGTGTTATTTTAGTGATTTTTCTTTCTTCAGAAACAGTTGTCATGTTTGTACTGGTTTTAATCTTATGCCAGCATTTATGGGGCCCATTTTCATGACGGGGCCCCACTAACCCACGGGTTTGCAGCTGAATTATTGCAACTGCTCATACTCACCAGAAGAGGGCTCCAGCAGATACAAGATGTGACCATTATGCCCACAAGTTGCATCACCATCTCAATATCATGGGATCTAGCTGATCGATGGTTACAGGGTTTCTTTCGTATCCTCGCTAACACCAGCGTCAGTCCACTTATGGTGTTACACACCAAAGCAACAGCAAGGGATGTCAACCCCAGTCCTGAAAACAACATAACAAAAGCTACATCTGCCTTCTCTGTGTCCTCCAGCACTTTAATGAAACACCAGGTTCCAGGATACTGGTAGGTATATGAACCCAGCTGAAAGCAGGGCAGAAGGGCAACACAAAGAGCTGCTATCCAGATAACAGAAAGAGAGAGCTTAGTCCTTGTGGTCGTAACCAGCGAAGCATGGAGCAGTGGCTTTGTCACCCCTAAACACCTCTCAGCTGCCATGGCGCAACCAAGAAAGAGCGGACATAGTCCGAAAAACACCATACTGCCTCCTAGAAACTGGCATAATGGGTCCGCCCGGTCGTATTCTTCAGAGGGGACACCTCCAGAAAGATACAGCCTCATGACTATTGAGCCAGGTATTACATGTCCCACAAAATCTGTGGCCACCAGAGAGCTAGCAAACAGGAGAAATGCTTTGGATCGTCGACGTAGTCGGGCATACGCGTTCGCCAGAATGAGAAAAGCCACAATGTTAGACAGGATCCCCAGGGTCATCGAGAGCATCGCAGCTATGGGACCGCTCAGGATCGGTCTCTCTGACGTGACATTTTCAGGATCGGCAAGTGATGGAGACGTCGGCTGACCTTCCCATTGACTGTCATTGGAAAATGGGCTGAGTGGCGCAGTGCCTGATGAATTGCAGTGATGCATGGCTAACTCAGAGGAGTGTTTAGCTGTAGGGCTCCCATCTTCATGTAGAGCTGCTGAGGGTGGAAAAATATATCTTAGAACAGATCATTTAAAAGACCCCAAGAAATTAAAATTAGTGTAGTGTTAACTTTAGGGCCATCTACTGGATATGCTGATATGCTAATTCACTTTTGGCCAATATATGCATTTTAAATGTACAGTCTTTCTCTTTGTAGACAACAGTGAGAATTACTCCCAGATAAACGTTTCACACTCTTCATTAGTGTGATTGTCACATCACATAGCATGTTTAATGTAGTGAGTGCCGTCTAGTAAATAATCTTTGGAATAAACACCGTCATTTGCATTTTTGCTCCAATTTTTTGTTAAATGTTTTGTCACGCCAATCAATTAATATGTCAAGAAAGAGATTAAAAAGTACTCTCAGTAAATGGTCAACTAGGTTTTCAGAAGTTTCAACGTGACATATTTTATTTGAATAGTTTGTTGAATAGAGCCACACCAAAAAACAGGCAAGTTCTGACAGAGGCTCCTGGAAGCCTTAAATTGTTTAAAAACATTCCTCAAGGTTCCTTTGCTTGCGTTTGACCTCTCAGTCAACATCTCCCCTGAAGAATGCTACAGTGAGTCATTTAATAATGAGCCATATTTAGTTGGTTGCATGGATGCATTAAAAAGCACTGATCAAGAAAAGATATGCTATAAATAAGTTACATGTTGCAACAAATTTCCTTTGGATTCCTCTGGCACAATACCTATCCATGCACAACTCTAATCAGTGAAGACCAATGCAACTGCTTACCGTCACTAGCGAATGCCCATTGGGATTAAAACATCATGTCAGAGACCCAAGATTGCCTGCGTGCGTAAAAAGTTAAAAACTTTTTTTTTGTTCTATCTTGTAAACAAAAGAAAATAAATCATTTTATATATAAAAGTAAACGTTCCTTTAAACTAAATTAACTGTCAAAAATAAAATTATAACAAAGATGTTGTTGGGTGAATTTAGAAGAAAACGGGTGCATCGTCATATCCATATATTCCAAAAGAGCGCCTGGTCATCTTTAATAAAAAAAAAAGTAATGCAGGTTCAGCTAGGCTAAAAAAAATTGTTCCACACAAGAGGATAATATGTCGTTTTAAATGACGAAATGCAGATGAATACATTCGTAGTTTCACCGCACGCGCTCAGAGCAAGCGTTTCAGTAGCCTACAGTGTGTTTCTGACGGATAACCCCTCCCTGATGAAGCTCACTGCTCTTAGGTGAGTGTGACTCACTCTTACCACCGGCCTGAAAGCTACATTTCTCTGACATAAAAAATGGTGCTATTATTTAAAGCCTTAACAAAAAAAACAAAAAAAACATGGCTTAACCGGAAGAAAAAAAAGCGTTTAAGCAAGTCACTACATTACAGAATAACACATTATGCTTGAGCATTTGCATTCAATGATTCAGTTATTCATGCATTAAATAATAATTCAGTAATTCTTATTAATAATGATAAAGAGAGATACCTGATTCAGCATTTGCGATTTCGTTTTCCCCTTCTCTCTGGTCTGACCTTGAACATATAGCCTATATCAAATGTTCCACGAAACCAGATTGTTGTAGATTGAAGACAGGTGTCTGTGTTTGCTTAATTTTTTTCAACCTGGCAAACTAGAGTGGCTCCACACTTGTGGTTTGAATTCAGACTAACAGCAATATTTTTACATGGTGATGTTAAGGAAGGCAAGAGAAAAACGTGATGTTGACCACAGAGGTGATATGGGTGTTTAAAGCAATGATTTCTACTCAAAGGCTGAACAGCTTATGTATTTAATTATTGGATTTTAATATGCACTGAATCACTTTATATATATATATATATATATATAGCAGCAATATGGTTTAAGTAAATCAAAACTCTTGATTTATGACATGCACAAGAATTGTAAAGTGAAGTAAGGGAAAGTGGCTGGTTGTCACACAGTAAATGTAATTGCAAGGTTTTGAAAGTGTGTGCTTCCGCTTTCAACACTTAGTTCAACAACATAGTTCAGTTGCTGTTTAATTACAATATAGCTAGTTGTTGTGCATTCTGTCCTCTAAACTAAAATTCCAGTATTATTCTCTTTATCGCTATAGTTGTTGTGTAAACAAGTGACTACAGTTAAACCACATTACATTTAGACAAGATATGGACTGGTCAGTTGAACAATGTTCTCAGAACAAGGATATTTTTCATAAATACCAGGTTGGGGCAAGTTGTCACGCGTGTTTTAAATGTAAAATTATTGTTTTGTGTCGTATAATCATTGTGGTGTTCAAATTTAGCTGAAAAGCCTATAAAATGCTGTTTAATGGAAGGTTCTGTTGTGACAACTTGCCCCATATGGTAATGAAGCACAAAAGATGTTGCTGTCAAAAAAGGTCAGTGTCTGTTCCATGACCTGTATCTTTTTTTTCCCTGTAGAAACCAAAAAATTGACTTTCAAAATAACTGGGAAATCACTAGAGTGTGACAACTAGCCCTAATCTCCCCGAATTCCACTGAATATGGAAATTTGTGAAACTGTATAGTGTATAAATACAACTGAAAGTGTATAATGAAGTGATTCGGGTGGTAACATCTGCCCCAGATAAGAAAAAAAACGAAGAATTTAAATGAAAATGGCAGTTTCAAATAAAATCGGTTTTAATCTTCTGTAATTGTGAACTTTTTTCTCAAGCTGTATAGGACACTGGATAGCAAAAAATATTTATGACAAAGATTTGATCGTGCTTGGAACTGATTGATGTCAAAACAGAGTGTCACATATCAGCCACATCAATGAGCTGAAGTTGGAGAAGTTTTGAACCACCCAGGTCTCATTATGTCATCAGACAGAGGTTTTGCTTTTGAGAAGCTCATTATTAGACTATTGACACTGGAACATTAACACGGACAGATGAAGTGCCATTTTTTTTCTTTGTCATTTCAAAGATGTGGTGTTCAGAAATGTCCACCAGAAGTCGGGGGCTTGGCTACAGCAGGGATTTTCCATTTAGAGCACCACTCTCCCATTCACTTAATAATCTTGTGAATGTAGCCATTTGGATTCGGTTTGATTTAAGTCTCCAAGAATAAGTCTAACAGCGACCAATTTATTTATTTTGAAAAACCACAGGCTGCTTCCACTCTTCCCATGTCTAACTGTGAAAAACTTAACCTACAAACCGAGGGCAGAATATGGTGTGAAAAGGACACCAGTCAATCAAGGACTACAAGACACAAATGCATTACTGTTGGAAATCAAGGATGTGCTTGAAGATGTGTTTTAGAAGTGCTAAAGTTTCAAAAACAAATTAATTTAATTTTTTATTTGGAATTTATTTCTTTTTTCAATTTCAAAGAAAAGTTGGAATCAGGGTTATTTTAGTATAATTAATAAATATAGTTTTTAATTAATATTTTGAATTTGTTTTTAAATTTTAGTTAGCGTTTCAGTAATTTAGTTGTGTTTTTGCCGTTCTTATTATTATTATTTTTTTTTTTAAATATATCTATTGTCTATCTATTGTAGGCAGTCTTTAAAAAAATCCACAGAAGGTAAATCCATACAGAGGGAAGACTTGCAACACGTAACATCGTCGAGATACGACAACAATGAACACAAAAAGAGCAACTTAAATACACAAGCAGACTAATTAATGACACACACCTGAACGGAATGACACAATTAACTCAAAGAACAAAAACGTGCAAAAGGAAAACAAAGTTCAAACTGAAAGATATGGTGACATCTATATAGTTTTCATTAATTTTTATTTCAGTATTTTAGTACATCAACATATGGTACTTTGGCAAATAGCTGAAAGAATTTGTTTTTACATGTATTTTATTTCAGTTAAAATTTGCTTTATTTCAAGTAACAATTGTTTTAGTTACCTGTAATAACACTGCTTGGAATACAGATGTCCAGCACTATTGAAACTAGAAATATAAATAAATAAATACAATTAAAGAAATAGTACAAAATAAAATTCCGTCATTATTTGACTTCCTTTATTATTTTTTTGTAACACAAATGGAAATATACATTTTTATACAATGTCTAAGCTGCTCTTTTCCATACTATTAAAGTAAATGTCCACAAAAGTTTCATTTTTGGGTGAACTAGTCTTTTATTTATTTATATTATTATTATTATTATTTAATATGTTTTAATTCTACTAGTGTTGTGTTAATAGTGTTAGACATTGTGTTAATAGTGTTGAACATCTGTTATCCAAGGCATAAAAATGTTATTGTTTTTAAAACTGTCAGCTTGCTGAGAATGAATAATCTTTAAAGGAGACATATTATGCCCCTTTTTACAATATGTAATATAAGTCTCTGGTGTCCCCAGAATGTGTCTGTGAAGTTTCAGCACAAAATACCCCACAGATCATTTATTATATCATTTTGAAAATGCTTATTTTGAGTGGAAGCAGAAACACGCTGTTTTTTTTCGGGCCTGGCTCTTTAAATGCAAATGAGCTGCTGCTCCCCGCCCCCTTTTCCAGAATAGAGCTGTGCCATTACAGCTCGGACATGCTAAAACATCTGTTTTGGTTCTGATCAGCATGTTTATCACGCTGAAAAACCATGTTTTAAACCATATTAGTTTAAACTTCTGATATAGTTTTTTGAGAGCACACGGACATAAAGCGGCTGTCCACAGCATGCGAGTACTAAACTAAGTTCTCATTCACACACAAGTTTACGTTAAAAACACATGAGTTACAAAAAACAGCCAGTTATGTCTGTGAAGGTAAACAAGCTGGGAAATAAATCGCTTGTTTATTTTAGATCTGTGTGGCAGCAGCAATATACAGTAAATAAATCAATAAATCCACTGCTCTGTTGTCTCCTCTGAGGCTGGGACTCTGTTCTGTGCTCCTCTGTGCAGCCAAAGACAGAACAGTTAGCATGTTTTGCTCAAACTTT
>NW_015549647.1:846974-847283 GCF_001515605.1 Sinocyclocheilus anshuiensis
AAGTGTATTTCAAGATATGTTTAAGTTGGATTTTAATCTATTTGTAATATATTTAATATATTGAAATTGTGTTAAAATGGAACCACTTTAAGTATATTTCGTGCAATTTAAGTGTATTTCTTAAAATACATTTAAAACGTCCTTTTAATACTTCATGAACTACAGTTAGAGTATATTTGAAGCATCGTTTTAATGTACTTCAAGTACATTTCAATTGTATTTCAGCTCATTGAAAATGCATTAGCATTACACTACTAGTATATTATAAAGCTGCTTTTTCAGTATATACACACACGTACACACTTTAAT
>NW_015549647.1:847570-863000 GCF_001515605.1 Sinocyclocheilus anshuiensis
TACTTTAAGGAAGGGTAACATAAGTATGTTTTCTGTAAATACACTAAAAAGTCACTAAAAGTATGCTTGTGTTTAGTATATCCTTTAAAAGTATAAATAAAAATATATTTATTAACATAGTATTTCTACTATACTTTTTAGAAATATACTAATAGTGTGCTTGTGTTTAGCATATTCCTTAAAAGTGTAACTAAGCATATATTTATTACCAAAGTATTTCTAGTATACTTTTTATAAATACATTAAAAATATGCTTCTTTTTAGCATATTTCTTAGAAGTATAACTAAGCATATATTTAATACAAAAGTACTTCTAGTATACTTTTTAGAAATATATTAAAATGCAATTCAATATATTTTTATTGCACTTCAAATAAGCATGTTGGGAATACAAATGCATTATAAACATACTACTTGAATTTCAAGTATATTTTTAATACATTTAATACTACGTCTTTTTCACCTGTGAAGGTAAACAGCTGGGAAATAAATCGCTTGTTTATTTTAGATCTGTGTGGCAGCAGCAATATACAGTAAATAAATCAATAAATCCACTGCTCTCTTGTCTCCTCTGAGGCTGGGACTCTAAATAGTGTTCTATGCTCGTCTGTGCAGCCAAAGACAGAACAGTTAGCATGTTTTGCTCAAACTTTCGCCATGGCATTAGAGCTGGTACACCGTTGTCGCTTGCGAAATCAAAATGACGGTGCCTTGAGTGGAAGTTTACAGATTAAGGGGCGGTAATATTATAATGAGATCCCTTTGCCACGTCACCAAGGGAGCGAAATCAGACCCGCTGGTTTACTCAGACACTTGCAGAAAAAGGCTTACCAAAACAAAGTTACAGGGTTCATCTTTTTCACGTTTCCTTGGTTGGTAGATGCACCAGGGACCTGATTATAGCACTTAAAACATGGAAAAGTCAGATTTTCATGATATGTCACCTTTAAGAAAAGATAACAGCCTGAATACACAGTGTATTTGACAGCACTTTCTAAACCTGGAAAATTCCGATTTTCTTGATATGTCACCTTTAATAAAGTTTGACTCTAATAAACTTCGACTGTGGAATGAACGTGTAGGCCAAATGGTAAGATCATTTCTTAATAAATAAACATGATAAAATTGCAGCCTGAAATGAAAATATTTTGCAAGACCGGACCAAGAGCAGGTTTGGTTGAGATCTCCAGAGCACTCAAAGGGCACAAGTCAGAAGAAGACAGTGGCTCCCAATTTTCCGAAGAGGTGGAACATTATTCGCTACTTGCCAGACATTACAAATCAACCCATATGCATATTTTTTCCCTCTGGCACAAGAAATAAAAACAGGTATTTATCCTGGCATGAACATGGACATGGATCCAGAAGTGGATCTCTGTGGATTGGAATGTGGACTCCGTTGATCAGCGGGCGGTTATTCTTAACTGTTCTCAAGCAGCATGCAGTTAGGCTTTATGTAGTCTGCATTGTAATAGGCTCATTTTGTTTTGCTACATTCTGCTTTTGGGTTTTCGCTGATTGGTCATTTGTTTGCTCTAGATCGAGGAATTTTGGACAGGATCCCATTGGAGCTGAAACAAGATACAAGGAATGAGATGTGGGTAAAAGTACTGCAGTCACAGACTCTACAGGTTTGAAGTTATACGTCTGTTTTTGTTCCCTCATTTCTATAAAGTGCTCAAGCGTCTCAGTAATATGATTGTTGAAAGGGCAGAGTCTTCCACTGATTTGTCTCTGTGACATTCACAGTAAGGAAAACAACTAAAGCTATTTCCTTAACCCAATTAGCAAAGCGTTTACATATGAGGGCAAAATGTAAGTGTCTTCTCTGTGGCAGATGTGGAAGAAACCAAGGTGCCAGATGGATTCTTGGAATCTTGCAGTAATTTTATGATTGACAAATCCAGCTGCTCAATGATGACACATGTAGATGCATGAATTAGTTTTGCATATCAGCATGATTGTGCCATCATTTCAGTAATACCCTAGAAACACTGAAAAACAAAAAGAATACATAATTGCTCTAAATATCTGAATTACTAGATTAGTTTCTGTCAAGTTAATCCTTCAAACGTTACAAAATTAAAGCCTGAATCACATAAAATAACTATCAGTTTTGTGTAAATAGGTCAGGAGGTTTGCTAGAAATAATTCCTGCTGTTAACCTTTTTCTTCTGTATGGCCACAGGCTGAATCTTTGATTTGAAAGCGAGAGACATGCAAAACCCACCATTTGTTCTGCAGCCCAAAATTCCACCCAATTCAACCCAAAGATTCCATGAATCTTTCACAAATCAAATGTGGTTCACCACATTCACATAAAAATGTCAAGGCTTTGAAAACGCGAGAAACCACAGGTTCCCACTGACTACAACAAGGCTGATCTTGGTCACTTAAAATCAACAGGGCCACTGCTAAAATTCACAGGACCTGGGACCTAGTGGGCCCTGGATAATGCTTCTGGCCAAAATACGAATCCATAATAACGCTTCCTTCAGTGATAAAGTCCACCCCCCGGTGTCCTCTCATATCAAAATCCATGGACATATTTGTGTAGAACTGTTTTTAGGACTGTTTTTGCTTGTAAATAGTGCTCGATTTGTGCATATTTCTCTCCCGATTACAACGTTTTCACTGGGGAACACAATAGTATGGATAGAGGACTGTTATTTCAGCTGGAAGCAATGATTTGAAGTTAAAATCGTCTTGATGGAGTTGTGTGGATTACTTGTGGATTATTGTGATGTTTTTATTAGCTGTTTGGATTCTGACGGCACCCATTCACTGCAGAAGATTCAATGGTGAGCAAGTGATGAAATGCTAAATTTCTCTAAATCTGTTTCAATGAAGAAACAAACTCATGTACATCTTGGATAGACACATTTTTATATGTTAAACTATTCCTTTAAATACATGATGTTAAAACTAACGGTGACACAAATAACATTCTTACAAGTAATTCTAGAATCTGTAGAGGCGAAATCTCTTTCCCCGCCCCACTCGTCACAATCATAATGTCTTTTGACGCAAAAAGCTGCATGTTTGTAAGAAACAAATTCATCTTTAAGATGTTTTTAACTTCAAATCATTGTTTCTGGCTAAAATACAAGTCCTCTATCCATAATATTACTTTCTCCTTCACAAGACGTTCTTGGGTAAACTATTCCTTTAACAGTGAGTAAAACAGTGCAAGGCTGACTGTAAAGCCCAAACAACAAACATGCATCTCCTAGTAATTCAAGTTTTAAGCTATGCAGAAAAAGCTTTTTTTTCTTTTCTTTCTAAGGCACACGTTTTGCTGTGCACACCTGTTTGGTATTATTGATTCAGCATTGGCTCCATTGCCAAATGGTACATAAGTTTTGGACACAGATCAATTAATGGACTTTTCTCATAATATATTCTGTCACTTCAGCTGATTTAATGTTTGCTGTTGTCTCTGAATGGCTTAGTTTGCGATACTGAAGCTTGCTATTTCTCCCTTCATGTTGGCATCTGTTTTATGTGCCTGTGAGTTCTTCTTACAAGAAATCTATTTGCTTAAGAAATTAAACAGGATTACGGAAAACCTGCTTTACTTTACTGCTTTATAACTGAATTGCTAAATAAATGTTGAAATAGTGATTAATTGTAGTAATAAAATGCTAGCTAAGCAACAATATAATGTTTCTACAGTATGTGATAAATAACTTGCAATATCAACTCTCAGTCCATTACACACTGGCAATAACAGCTCTTGGTCCATAAGTTTTGCTGTAATTTGTAAGACTGTCATGGGTTGAAAATTGAACATATGGTTGGTGGGTGGTGAGAGGACCATAATTACATTTGGAACGATGCATTAGAAGGTTCATGTACTGGGGAACATCCATACAGTCAGCATGAATCAGACAAATGACCCCTATATGTTTCCAGTTAGATTATAGAATGAACACGATAAAGGTATAAACACACATAGACTCAAATCAGCAACACAGAAAAAAAAAAAAAACACATTAAGAAGCATCATACTAAAGTCAACCACCTTGCAAGATTTCTTAGCCACAAAACTAGCTTGGCTAAACATGGTCAAACACGTGACGTTTGATTTCAGAGAGTAAATCAAAGCCACTGCATATGTATTGAAGGCAAGAATAATGAAGCAACAGATAATGACTTATATGGAGTCAATGGAGAAAAAACCTTGGGAGAAACCAGGCTCAGTCGGGGGGCCAGTTCTCCTCTGACCAGACAAAACCAGCAGTTCAATTTCAGGCTGCAGCAAAGTCACATTGTGCAGAGGACTCATCTGGTTCCTGTGGTCTTGTCCCGGTGGTCGTCTGAGACAAGTGTCATTTTGCATTATTGACACTATTTTCCTAATTAATGCTGTTCAGTTGCTTTGACACAATCTGTATTGTTAAAAGCGCTATATAAATAAAGGTGACTTGACTTGACTTGACTTATAATCTCTGCTTTTAAAGTTAAATCCTCTCAGACTATTTGCATTTGTATAGGTGTCTGTGAAAATTAAAATTAAATCTTAAATCTTGATTTAAAAAAAAAAACGTATTTATTAGTATAATGTATTATTGCTCCAGAAAATATTCCCCTTTCCCTTGGAAGTATAAGGAAATGAGCCTTTAAGAACGAAATATAGTAGCCTATATTTTCTTAAGCAGCATGCTTTTAAATGTAATAGGTGAAAAAGTTATTTTATGCCTTGCATGCAAAGTTTATACATCACTAGGTGCAATAAAATATTCACTTCAGGTGCTTTTTCTGTGAATGGAGGCTTGTGCTTTGAAAAACCTCAAACACAGAACAAATATTGTGTTGGGATGGATGAGACCTTTCCAGCTGTCTTTAACATCTCCTCTTTATGAGAGCAGAAAACATCTGGAAGGTTATGAAGTGTGTGAAAGGGATGTGACCAGTGGTCATAACTTGGAAAGACCTTTTTGGAGTTTCAACCCCCTGTGGTATTACATAATAGTATAAATAAATGAAACTTTATTTGTTCTGCCCCCTCTCTATAACAGGGGTCTTCAGTGGGGTCCGTGACACTAGGTGGTCTGTGGCGGTACAGTAGGGGGTCAGCCAATTATTATTTGATCTCAAACTAATATTAACTGCAAAATAGTCCCTCTCATATTTGCTTAAAAAAACTTATGATGAAATACACATTTGAGAAGATTTCCAAATTGCAACTGTAGAGAATCCAGACTGTGAATAAACTGATTTGAGTAATTTGGGAAATCTACTCCCAGAATAGCCATTACAGGATCTCTAGTGTTACCATTTAATATTGCCAGCTTTCAGGATATGGCTATTTTGTATTTCATTAGTCAAAACCTCCTGATGAACTTTAGATACAAATGAAAAGTCTGAGTGCATATAACCCATTATCAAAAACACTGTAAGGAGAAATTTTGAGGAAACTTGTTCCTCTATTTCTTGAAAAAAACAACAACAAAAAAACAAAAACAAAGTTGTGTTGAGGCATTGGAAGTGTGTGGGCCCAAATGTTGGAGAAGGATTTAATAGCAGAAATGTGAAGCTTAAAATTTTATTCAAAACAATTAGATTAAAGGTACAATATGTAAGATTTTTTTGTTAAAATATCCAAAAACCACTAGAACAGTGTTATATATTGAAAAGTCTGAGTGCATATAATCCATTATCAAAAACACTGTAAGGAGAAATTTTGAGGAAACTTGTTCCTCTATTTCTTGAAAAAAACAACAATTTTATTCAAAACAATTAGATTAAAGGTACAATATGTAAGATTTTTTTGTTAAAATATCCAAAAACCACTAGAACAGTGTTATATATTTTGCTGACTTGTGTACTTACATTATCCCAAATGTTTCGAAGAATGTTTAAATCCAGAGAAATAAGCAATTTTAACTAGTGACATGGACTGTGTGCATAGTGTCATTGTGTCGCCTGCCAATGACGTCATAACCCCTCGATTTCCGGTTTTGTAGAAAATATGGAAACACCAAAGATGCTTTAATATGTTGTGCGTTTTAATAGACCGGTGACGACCGCTACTTAATATCAAGAATTGTACATTGAATGTAAATCGCTTTGGATAAAAGCATCTGCCAAATGCATAAATGTAACATTTATGGATTGATCCCATTCACTTTCATTGTAAGTGACTCGACTGCTCATTTTAAACAAGAGTGTAAAATAATTGTTTGGTAATCAAATTTATGCCACAACTGCTGCCAAATGAGCTTAACTTGTACTGAAGTATAGACCTTTAATGATTCTCTCCCAATGTTTTTAATGTCCTTGTGAGCTGCATTTATTCGGTGAAGCTTCAGTGTTTTACTGCTCAGGAAATAATAAGCTTCTTCTCTGACTCTTTATACGATTTTAATTACGATTACAGGCTGCCATGGCCTTTGTTTTTCTTCCTGCTTGACCTGGATGAATTCCTGCTTTAATCTTCTTTACCAAAAGCAGAGTCCACATTCACATGGATTACATATCCATAAAGGCTTAATTCCTCTATATTTCATTCTGCCAAGTTTAACACGTAGGTTTTCCTTTGAACTACATTCCCAACAGTCTGGATCTGAAAATGACAAGAAGATTCAATCTAGAAGATTGAAATATTTAGTGTGAACTGCTCACAAACCCTTGCTTTCTGACTAAAGTATTAATTTAAAATGAAAGTTTAATACATTGAGCATCCCATACAACACCTTGACTACTATTCTCATTGGGATTAATATCTGTAATGCAAAATATATTTTTAATCTTTTGACAAGATGCTAGAAATATGGGTCCAAAAGTCTGAGACCATATTGAAAATCTGTGATTCAAAATCTAATTTAAACCTGTATATGAATGTTTCAATATATTTAAAAGAAAGAATACATAACATTGTTCATGTGAGCTCAAAAGGTCAGATTTGTGAATCATATAATTTCTGTCACTAACATCACCAAATCAAACTGCACAAATATTGATTGTTTTTAGACAATTTCTCGAACACTCCCCTCCATCATCTATTGGTCAGACAAACCGATGACCCCGCCCACAACCACACCATTGGCCAAGCCAGTTTAGCTGTGTTTTGGTTGGGATGCAAATTTCAAGGGAATGTATAACAGAAATAAGAGTAGGCCTACTAGTCACTTATTGATAACTGAAAGGATAAACAGTAAACACACATATTTAATAAACAAAAACACATAAGTTTGAGCATTTGTAGAGTTTTGGGAACGACTAGTGGCTAGATCTGTGGCGCAGACTCTGAACTGGGATAAGTGAAAGTATTTTCACATTAAAAAAATACACATTCAACTTTAAGATTCAATAGATTATATATTGAGAACAGATCAAATAAACACATCTGTCATTAAAATCTAAAAAGTCTTGCACTGTTTTGCATCTGGAAAAGTTTGTGTCCATGTTGTGAACAAAACACTATTAGTTCATGTCTCTGGCACACACAATTTATTTCTAAATGGATTGGATCTTTCCAGAGGCTCTGTGCTCTTTGAAGACTCCTGAGAAATGAAAAGCATGTGCAGAGCTATTAATCACAAGTGTGATTACATCGTACATCTCCAATGTGGGACGTTGAATAAAAGTGAGATGATGAGAGATTGTCTCATAACTCAACTGAATTCAACAGAGATTGTGAGTTCTTCATAGAACAAGCACACACCGGCAGTCTGGGTTGGGTTTGCAGTTACAATCAGTCTGTGCTCCTTAAATAAAACACAAAGGTCTTTTTTCTCCTCTGAGATTGAGGTCTATTGGAATTACAATAAACGTGCCAAAAAAAAAAAAAGATGAATGGAGGACTGTTGCAGTAGCAGTTATCTGGCCTTAGAAAAGGTCTATTTTCATGTTTTTAAGCTTTAGAGGCACACATTTTTAGATATGATCATCTAACACAGCTAATTTGGTGTGAAAGTATTTAAAATTTTCTGGTTATTTTTAATGCATTCATTTAATGCATTTTTCATTATGCATTGTTTAATTGTATACATTTATTTATAAAATGTCTATTTTATAAATAAAAATTTATTTACAAAAGTAAATAAATTTACTTTTGATGTTTATGGCTAGACAATAGCAAATAAATTAACCTAATATAATAGTTTGTTGGACCTCCAAAGGATGACAATTAACATTTTCTGGCAGTTTAACATCCCATTTCACTGACCATTTGTTTAAAGGGGTCATATGATGCGATTTCAAGTTTTCCTTTCTCTTTGGAGTGTTACAAGCTGTTCGTGAATAGATAAGATCCCTAAAATTGCAAAGACTAAAGTTAAAGGCGTTTCAGAGGTTGTTTTGTAGCCCTACTAGTGGAATCTGCAGAAAAAGAGAAGTCAGACAGTGTGAGAATCAGTCAGTGAATGGGAAAGAGAGAAAAAAAAAACTGGAGAAAGAGAGAAGGTTAGGCAACGTTTGAGAAACACAACAAAACAAGCCTCCAGACCCTCGTCAGATTGTTCTTGTCTTTCAACGGTGCCTAGAGGTTCATTATTCAGAACAACATGAGCACTCATAGATTCCATTTGTTCATCACAACCTTCTTCTCAGAAAGCACACTTTGTTGTTGAGTTATTTTTATTTTTTTTTTTTCAAAATTACGATTTTGTACCCAACAGAATATAGCTTTGAAAGAAAAGCTATTTGATGTTTTGTTTATTGCTGGTAAATTAACTCAAAAGACCAACCAAGATGCACCTGCTAGTGAATGCCAAAGAGTTTTGAAGTATTTTAAAGTAGCATAATAATCATTTTGGGACCCACTTTATATTAAATGTCTTTTACTACTAAGTAACATTTAAATTAATCAGTACAATTTGCTTATTGTGCACATACATGTTTTTACATTGTACTTATATTTTAAAATACCTACATGCAATTACAGTTGTACTTAATTTGTAGTTATATCTATAATTAAACTGTTGATCCTACCTCTATACCTAAACACAGCTTTTCACTTCACAAGATGTTAATTGATGGACTGGAGCGGATTACTTGTGAATGTTATTGTGATGTTTTTATCAGCTGTTTGGACTCTCATTCTGACGGCACCCATTCACTGCAGAGCATCCACTGGTGAACAAGTGATGAAATTTCTCCAAATCTGTTTTGAAGAAAGAAACAAACTCATCTACATTTTGGATGGCATGAAACTGAGCAAATGTTCATTTTTGGGTGAACTATTCCTTTAATTTAAGTAAAATCAAAGTTCAAGTCTACAGCAATGAGTTCATTGCTCTTTCTGAACATTTTGAACATATGAAGAAAACTGAGCTGCAACTTTGAAAGAAAAAAAATTATAACAAACAAACAAATCAATCTTTTACCATTGTGATACACACTTCTTTAACTTTAATCTGGACTGTAGCTACTACCAGTAATCAGACTCTCTCTCTCTCTTTCGGTCTTCATGAAGTGTTGAGACTCTCTGCCTGGATTTGTCATTGAATCAGTCTGCTTTAAAAAAAGCCCATCTGTAAGTCAATGCGGTGGCTGGGCCGTCAAAGAGGCCAAACATCAAACAAGGAATCATCTGGAAATTTATTCAGACAGTGTACTCGCTGTCCAGAACATTATTATTAATATTCAGCCTCATATTGTTACGTGTGCTCACATGAATTATGTGCTGAGAACATTCCTCTTATTCAAACATGTGACAGAATCTTTTTGAGTGTTTCGTCTTTTCAGACAACTCAGATCATCTTTCGTGAAAATGTGGTGGTAGAACATGCCTCAGGACAGCCTTTTTAAAGATATTTTTCTGATTTATTTTTTTCCACACATCATCTTTCTACAAAAAAACTAGAGTTTTACATAGACCATAAAATTGCTTTTGTCAAAGTTTCAAAACAAAATACTTGACAATAGGCTGAGTTCTGTGAAGCAGGTCAATGGGTTCAATCAAAAGAAGTTTTAAAGTAATAATAAAATATTTAAAGTATTTTTCTTTTTATTAAAAATGTTGTACACCTAAGGGTATTAAACAAATAGGTTTGAAATGATGTGCACTCATTGGTAAAACATTACTCACTTGGAATGTTTTATCTCACACACTGATGATTACTTCTTGGCTTTTGTTTAGTTATAATTGTCTCTTGCATCAGTATTTAGCTAATCTGAATATTTTGGCTCCTCGTAGTTCTCTTGAGGTTTTGCAAATTCTGTTCTTTCTCTTTTCAGGGTCAGGTTTGAGGGGACTTGTCTGAATAAATTGATTACTGTTAGTAAATCATGTGTCACTGAATCAATATTATAGTTTATGCGTCATTGTGGATTCATCAGTCCCCCGCAGCCGATGGACATACTGAGGAACAACTGAAAAACTGCAAACTGTGAAAACTGTTATATATATATATATATATATATATATATATGTGTGTGTGTGTGTATGTATGTACTGTATATATCTTAACAGCCTTTGAATGTGTAAATCTATTTTTTATGACCCTGATAAACAGGATTGCATTTGCATTCATTTTGTGCAGTTGACATGTACCTTATATAAGAATCTGTCCAGATTATTATTTCCAATAATATATTTTACCTGACCATGGTGTCTTCAGACAGAAGATGGCATGTCCCAGTATGTTCTTCAAAAGGCTTGTCATTTTATAAATAACTAAATAAATAATAATTTCACTACGACCCCTTCATTAACGGTCATGCTACGGAAACGTCCACTTTTGGTATGGCAATGTCTTAAAATGTATTTCTTTTTTTAACATTTAAACTTAGACCACATTATTAGATTACCTTTTGACTTTATGAATACACATAAATGACAGATTAATGATGGAAACGTCCACTTTTGGTATGGCAATGTCTTAAAATGTATTTCTTTTTTTAACATTTAAACTTAGACCACATTATTAGATTACCTTTTGACTTTATGAATACACATAAATGACAGCTTAATGATTTTTTTATATTTTTTGTATATTTATTTAAAGACCACATGTACCCTTTTTTTGTCACTGGTGTTACCTTACTTCTTTGGCAATTTTAAAGGTTTTTATGAAATATTATTTCTCTTTTTTTTTCAGCACATGTAGTGTGCTGCAAAATGTACTGCAGAGTTGCCTATAAATGACCAACAAAGCAGTAAATAGATTCTTTATTAATTGGTTATCAAATGCAGGTATAAAAAGTTGTCTCAATACTGCATTTAATTAAATTATTTTACAAGGACTACAGCTTGTCATTGACAGTTTGATTCAACTAAATTTGAATTAAAACCTTGCAAAGCCTGAGACCAAGAAAAAAAGAACCTCAAATATCACATGAGCAATAATGTATATGGAAATCTATATACTTTCTGGAAAGCATTTATTAATATCTGTTGTTGGAACAGCCTTTACGCCAACCAGACACTGGCACAGTGTTTTACAAAGACAAATACACAAGTACATGTAATACAATCACACTGTTGACTATACTGTTGAAAATATAGGAAATAAATGCTCCTCAAAAACGTGTTAGTAAAAACAAGATATATTTAAAGTCTCATTTAATGCCGGGATCACTTGAGAAGGCCTGCAGAGAAGAAGTGCTGGTTACTGCTTAAAGGGTTAGTTCACCCAAACATGAAAATTCTGTCATTAATTACTCACCCTCGTGTTGTTCCAAACCCGTAAGACCTTCGTTCATCTTCGGAACACAATTTAAGATATTTTTGATGAAATCTGAGGGCTCTCTGACCCTCCCACAGACAGCAAGGTAACTACCACTTTCAAGGTCCTTGAGCGAGCGTGTGGCGGTGCCGGCGCTGACCCAGATCCGGCGTAATGTCTGGGTTAGCGCCGCCACACGCTCGCATCATTATACTGTCATGAATCAAAAATATCTTAAATTGTGTTCTGAAGATGAATGAAGGTCTTACGGGTTTGGAACAACACGAGGGTGAGTATAATATCTTAAATTGTGTTCCGAAGATGAACGAAGGTCTTACGGGTTTCGAACACAAGGGTGAGTAATTAATGACAGAATTTTCATTTTTGGGTGAACTAACCCTTTAAACTGGAAAAATCCTAAAAATACACAGAAATGAAAAATCTGTAGAAATCCCTTTTATTGGATTTTTTTGGCATTGAAAAATCAGGTCATTCACTCATGTGAGAAGCACTGTTTTCAAAATTCTAAGTAAATAACTTCATTTTAACGACCAAACGCTGGTCTACACAATTTTGTTCATAAAACCTTATTTAAAACTAAACACTTTAAGTACTATTTCAAACTTTAAGTACAATATAAAACAACAGGTTTGAAATCTTGTTAATCAAGAAAACTGGTAAAATGTGGCAACACATTATAAACAGCGAAATACAATAAAGTAAAATACATTCAAATCATCTCAATAAATCCACTGGACAACACTTGACAGGTAAGAAATGTTGTGGTCAATCACTTTCAGTAGTGCCCTACAAAAATTCATCTAAAAGTAGAAAATAAAATTCAGGCCAAAATCCTCATCACAGTTGGCATTTTAAGGTCCAGGTGATAAAGCTAAACTTCTCAATAAAAAATCAGCGTAGTGTAATTGCATAATTTTGAAAAGAAAGACCACAGCAGAAAGAGCATCTAGACAGTCTGAGGGCCAATAAGCAGCGGTGCTTCGCTGTGACTGAGAGGAGGCTGAGGTGGTGAGCTTGAGGCTGAATCTGTCTTCAGCTTGAGGATGTGCTGCTGTAGGTGTATGACCCAATCCTCCTGTATGGAGAGCGGCCCTCGGAAAACCTCCTCACAAAACCTATCAAATCATGCACAGATGATCGATTACCCTAGGTTTTTTATGGACATTTAATTACAATTAATGCATTATGACACTACTGGGGGGACAATGGAGGACAGATTCAAAATCCTTATATGCCATGAGCACATGCACAACTGTAAACTTTATAAAAGTATATAGATTTGTAAAATTAAAAAATGATTTTGTTTAAAGATCTTTTTTTTATTTTTTTTCATGTAGTACTGCCCTTCAGAAGCAAAATAAGATATATGATACATGTTTCCTACAAAACAAAATCATTGCACTCAAAAAGTTGCTTTTTTTTGGAACATTTTGTACTAGTTGTGTACGAGTCCCTCAATTGTCCTCTGTGTAAAAAGATGGATCTCAAAATCATACCATCACTGTTGAAAAGGGTTCAAATATGCAGAAGATGCTGGAAAAGCTAAGAATGTGCAGGATTTTTCTGTATGAAAGTGGACAGTTAAACAGTTCAGGACAAATAAAGGACCCATGAACTTATCACCAAAAAAAAAAAACATCCAGGTTAGGACACAAAGTATTAAGAATTAAATAATGTAAACTTTGAACATGTTTATTATACTTTGATTAAATTCAGCTATTTTGTCTTAAGGCATATATGTAAACATCTGTTAAAAATGGCATAGTCAGGGCAGTACTAAATAATATCAAGTAATTTAATTAATCCATCTTATTTAGTTAAAAACCACAAAAGAAGGTATTTTGAAGAATGTTGGTAACCAAACAGTTGACAGTAGCCATGGACTTCTATAGTATTAGTACTATGAAAATCAATGTCTAGTGTCAACAGTTTGATTTCCAACACCCTTTTTATCATCAACATAAGAAAAAATAATAATACAGGTGTAGGACAAGTGGAGGGTGAATATGTAATTGAGTAAATATCCCTTTAAGCTCAAAATATACTTGGGTTATTTTTTACGGGTATGTGCACGTCAAACACAAACCCTTTTCAAAATATACTTAATTTGATAGTGTGCATGAACATAGGCAGTCAACACGTGCACTAGAAAGATTCATCTTTGTCCAGCATCTGTGCTTTTTGTGTGATAAAAATATCTGGACTCCTTAAACTACAGTTATTAATTATGCACGTACTGTGAGGCACTGTATGCATCCTCTAGCATACGCATAAAAACCAAAGCATTCTTTGGGCTTTAATGTCAAAATGTTTGCAAACCCCTGACTTACAAAATCCTGAGGTGTAGACAGCAAAGTGGAATTGGATCAGGACCTGCTTCTCTGTGAGCACACAATTTTCAGTCAGCAAAACCACTGATTAGTGGTTTGAACTCACCTGCACTTAAGGGAGTACATTTTTCCTACTAGCTTTACTAGGCTGGTCTCTGGTGGTCTAGGCACCAATGATGGAATGTTTCCAGCCCGAGAAGGCTTTGAAGGTTCTGTTTCCCCAGATACTCTCTCAGAGTGAGATAAATGCTTTGGAGGACGCCGTTCACAGCCTAAAACAAGGACAGTGATTCTTACTATGCATATTAATGTTCTTTATTGGTTAAATTCAGTTAATACAAAATGTGAAGCCTTTGTTCAAACAAGAAATACATATATACCCCTTACCTCGAGGTGAACGAACGTTCAGTTCACTGTGGGCTGTGGGGATCTGGATCAGGCTGTTTGAGGATAGTTCATCTGATAAAGGCCATTTCTTGTGTGATGAGAAGGAGTGGCTCATCCCTGCTTTGCCCTCTCTAGTTGCTTTGGAAAGCTGGGATACCTGCAGCTGAGCTAAAGAGTCTCGAGCAACAGATGAACCTTTGTGAGAACCAAGACGGACAGACTCAGAGTCTGAGGAAGTGTATGGAGTGGAGGTTCTTCTAGAGGCCTACAACAGAGGGAGACAGAGACATTTTGTGAATATCAACGATACAAGAATTTGCTGACAACTTTGTTTATACAAATCTTAAGAAGGAACACAAATACTGCAAAAGAAAACAAATTAATCAGTATTTCTGTCAGGACCACTATCATCAAAGATGATTGACAATTAGCATACAGTTTGGATTGGCAGTATGGTTCTGTTCTGGGCAAGAACTCCCTGCACATCTCCATGCAGTCTAGCATGGGTGAGAGCAGGGAGAGCAGCGATAAACCCCCCCAGGTTAAACAGAACAGAACCAACATAAATGTATTGCAGATATCGTTAAAAGGCTGATTTATACTTCTGCGTCGGACCTACACCATAGCCTTTACGCCATAGGCTATGTGTCAGTTTTCATTTATACTTCTGCGTCGTTGTCCGCGTCAACGTGCAGTACACATGCAAACCGCTAGTTGTATGGAGGGAGGGGTTCTTGCAGACCAATCACAGCGCTTGCGGTCTGCGTAGAATTGACGCGCTGTTAGATTTTTGGAGAGGGGCACGTCAGACTACGGCGTATGGGTGTGCGTCTATGCGTAAGCTATGGCGTAGGACGCAGAAGCATAAATAAGCCTTAACGCTACGCTTGATTTTTGTAGTATCAGTAGGATCAGTATTTTCCTGTAAAAAAAATAAAAAAATAAATCTAAACATCCTTTGTAAAAGCTTTAAGACCCTCGAAATACACAATTTATTTAATTAATTTAATATTTATTTCAGTTTTTTTTTTAACAATTCCTTTTAAAGATATATAACCATTCAATATATTCAATATA
>NW_015549647.1:863447-865231 GCF_001515605.1 Sinocyclocheilus anshuiensis
TTTATTTTTTTTTTTTTACAAGATTTACGTTCAGGTCTTTTTGGACCCAGCTATGTATGGAGTACCATTCGGTGTCAAAAATACTTTTAGTAGAATTATTATTAATTATGTTGTCATACTAGTGTAATTTTTTTTAAAGCCTATTCCCCATATCTTACACATTTTTGTGATTGCATTTTGTTGATAAATATGAATACGTATGCCTACTGACGAACCACTGCAGCACGGAAACTTGATCTTTTGTCATTTGCAAGTGAAAGTTTATGCAAGTAAAATAAACTTTTGTTTGAAAATATGAAAAAAAAAACGATTTTGCATAACTTTTTTGGTGTGGTTCATGTGCAGTTGAAAATTTCATGTGCAGTTTTTTTTAATTAATAAACAGGTTAAATGTAGTAATAACATGGTAATACCATTCAAAACATTGACATTTTTCTTTTTTTACTCATTGATGAGAAGCTGCTGATCCGATACAATATAGTTTTAGTTGAAAAATATTAAGTTATGACTTATATAAAAACATTTTTCAGGTCCAAATGAACCTGGAATTTGAAAACGGCGTACAGATTTTGAATGCATTATGAGGGTTAAAGTTTACATTTACCCGAGAAGTAAAATGACCTAAGATATTAAAATTTGTTTTAAGATAATATATCTTACCTCTTTTTTCATGTTTTAAGTGTAAATCTAACAAACTTTAGTGAGGTTTATGCTTATAACAATTCAGAACACTTTCCTAAAAAGATAAGAAAAACAAACTAGAATGTATTAAGTCAACAATTTCATCTGGACTCACCTTCTTAACAAGAGGCAAATGCCCCCTCATGTAGCTTTTATGGAGCTCTGCTACCTTCATCGGCTCACTCTTCATCCAGGCCGCCAGGGTCTCAATAGGAGAGCCGATGACCTTCCAATCCACTCCCTGCTGCCTCAGGTGGGCTCTTGCGTGGCTGGCCAGTGCCTTTCGATTCTCAAAATCAAAGCCGCAGAGTTCACAGGTGGCATCGCAGCCTTCAGCAGAAAGAGTAGAGAGTGAGGAACACAAGACATGAAAGTAGACATTGCACCAACATTCAGAATAACGTCTGGATGGAGTCAGCTTTGGTCAGTTTGCCCTGTGACTTAATTTGACTATATGTAAAATTAAATACAATACAAATGTACTTATAATGATAATTAAGAGATGTACATATAAACCACCCTCAAAAGCCTGATGTACCATATTTGATACTCACATTTTAACCGGATTTTTTTCTGAAAAACAATGTATTGATAATCAAGTGAAACCTAAATTGCTTCAGAGCAGTAAGTGTTTATCTTGAAATATTACAAATGGTTATTTTTAGGTTTCCTTTATAAAAATCTGTAAAGATTTCACAAGGTGGACATCTTTAGAATTATAATAAAAGGTTTTTTTACTTGCTAAAAAAGTATAAACTATTAAAGGGGTCATATGATGCGATTTCAATTTTTCCTTTCTCTTTGGAGTGTTACAAGCTCTTGGTGCATAAAGAAGATCTGTAAAGTTGCAAAGACTAAAGTCTCAAATCCAAAGAGATATTCTTTATAAAAGTTAAGAGTCAGCCACACCTACCTAAAACGGCTCGTTCTAATACGCCCCCACATATCTACGTCACGATGTGGGAAGATTTGCAGAATGCGCCCAAATGTTCACGCAAAGAAAGGCGGCGTAACTTTTATTCTCACTGTAGTATTGTTGTTGCCGCAGCCATGTCGTGAAGGCGCTGTGTGTTTCGTTGTGAAAGCGAAACTACTTTGTTTGG
>NW_015549647.1:865339-871870 GCF_001515605.1 Sinocyclocheilus anshuiensis
CACATTTCATTACACCAAATACACAAAATAATGTTCTTTTTAGCAACATCATATGACCCCTTTAATCAGATGACAGAAGGCATGTAGTAGATTGTGAGAACAGTTTTTTTCTAGAGGTCGACCGATTAATCGGCTGATTTTTGGCATTTTTTAATTAATCGGCATCGGCCGATTGTGCTGCAAATTAGGCCGATTTATGTTTGTGAGCGCAGTGCTGATTTGATTACAGCCGTTACCGGGGAAACGGCTATATCTCCCGCTCCAACAGCGCCTCCTGCTGGCGGAGAATGAATTTACATTTGCAAGTCCGTGGGAAACACTGCTGGCGGAGAATGAATTTACATTTGCAAGTCTGTGGGAAACACTGGTGTCTGTCAGCAAACATAAACAAAAAGCATGCTTCAGAACTGTTTTGAGAAGGTGCTTAAGTTTTGAGCCATGTATTATTACTCTGAATTAGGCTACTACTACTATTATTATCTTGTACCCTGCAATAATCATTTACTCAAACTCACTTTTATGAAATGAAGGAAAAAAAAAAAAAAAGAAAATCGGCCAAACATATCGTCCAAAAAAATCAGCATCATATATCGGCCATCGGCTGCCCTGATTTCTAAATATCGGCATCGGCCAGTATTAAAACCCATATCGGTCGACCTCTAGGTTTTTCAGCAAAGTTTTGATCATGTTGATAATTTAGAGGGTTTAAAAATTATGTATCAAATATGATCACTGGTGAAGATCAAGTTTTTGTACATTTTTGGGAGGTTATAATTCGTGCGAAAAAAGAAGAAAAAAAAAAATCTTGGTTCAGTGTACCTGTAGTCATGCTGTCTGAGGCAAGTTTATCTTTTTCCCCAGATAACGTCTGAGGTGAGGATGCTGTTTTTTTCCACTGCACTGCCACCCCTGATGCAGGTTCTGATTTGATTTGGGATGCCCGTTCAGTGCCCTCCCTCTTCATGAGCTCATACAGGGCCTCTATGGGTGGGACTTTCAGGGACCACCTTACTCCCAGCTGTCGTAAGTGACCACGTGCATGACAGGATAGGGCTTTACGAGTATCAAACATCTCGCCGCAGTAATCGCAGCATACGAACGCTTTGGGCTCCTGCTTCTCGGGCTTAGGGGCTGTGGAAAGCAGACAGAAATCATCATAAACTGAAGTGATTCACAATAAAACGAAATACTTGCTGTTGATAGTTACAGTTTCTGCAGGTTTTATGAAGGCACGTTTAAGACTATTAAAGGCCTTTTTTTTAAGACAATACTGCTTTCTTGCAATCTATGCTAGATTGCAATAATAAGTACAATTATGTAATTATTGTGGCTTTTCAAACTTTACATTTCTTAAATTTATACCTTTAATTCAATCATAAATGAATAGCACACCTAAGGCTGAAAGATCTACAGAAAGTTTAAATACAATCCACATATTAACTGGTGTCAGCTGAATTAATTGCAAGAATTTGTGGAGAAGAAAAAAAAAGAAGAACAGAAGTAACACTCATTTTTACGCACCGATCACAGGTGATCTAACGGTGTTGGAATCAGATAGAGGTGTTAAAGGGCTGGTGGGAGTGCTTTGTGGCTTAGGAGACTCTATGATAGAGATATCAACTTCCACAGGCTCGTCCTTTGGTCTTGGGATCACAGTCCTGGAGCCTTTTTTGGCCTTTGGAACTTTGTGAGGAACAGGAAGAGGAGAGGAAGGATGGGTAATGGGTTTAGGGGATGAGAGGAGAGGGGGTGCAGAAGGGGATACAGGTGGGGTCAGCGAGGGTGGACACAGGGGACTGAGAGATCCCACAGAACCACCACGCTGGGCCATGACCTCTCGGAGAGTGGCTATGGGAGACCCGTGGACGGACCACTCTGTGATACCCATCTGACGCAGGTGATAGCGGGCATGACTGGCCAGGCTCTGACTCTTCTTAAACTTCTCGTGACAGAACTCACAGTTGACATCTTTAGATGACTCGCCTTTGTTATGAAAAAAGAAAAAAGTATGGACACGTTTTTGTTACAGAACTGTATCTGATGGTATATTTGATGGTTAAAGACTGAACAAAGGCAGTTGGTCTGTTGGTTATTTGATGTAAAATCATGCCTTAATTCCCACTGTGAAGAAGCTTAAGGTGAACTGTATATTAGACACATTACTGTTCAAAAGGGATTGGTAAGATTTTTCTAATGCTTTTTTCTTATGCTCACCAAAGCTGCATTTATCAAAAATAAAGTAAAAACGGTAGTATTGTAAAATATGACAATTTTAAACTGTGCTTTGCTTTAATGTATTTTAGAATGTAATTTATTCCTGATTGCAAAGCTGAATTTATCATGATCCTTCAGAAATTAGATTCTGATTTGGTGCTCATTTCGTATTATCATAATCATCACTGTATTATTATGTTGAAACAGTTGTGCTGCTTAATATTTTTTGTGGAACCATGATGCATTTTTTCTGGATTCTCGGATGAACAGAAAGTTCAAAATATCAGCATTTATTTGCAATTTTCTGTAACAATGTAAAGCCTTTACTGTCACTTTTGGTCAATTTAATGCATCCTTACTGAATAAAAGTATTTATTAAAAAAAAAAAATAAATAAATAAATTGTTACTAACCAAAAAAAAAATAAAAAAAATATGTCTATTTGTTTAAAACAATTTTTAGAACTAAGTTCCCACACTTTTTTTGACTAATGACTGAGAAATTTCTATAGAAACGCATAATATTTAACAAAAATATTCATATTTATTTACCATAAATAAAGTAATTTCCATTACTTAAAATTGTATTAATTTCATGAGTTTTCTAGGCCTGGAGTTCAAACTTTTAAAATTCCCTGATTTCCTTGTTTTCCATAACCGTGTTTTTCTATAAACTATCATAAACCCCTAGGTCCACACAAATTCAAGGTATTCCAACATTCTTCAAAAATAAAATTAAACGAATAAAGTAAATAACTAAAATTTTCACCTTGAGAGGGTGATTTCAATTCTGCTTTTTTACCAAGGTGCAAGCTCGCTGAAACATCTAGAGAAATCTTCTGCTTCTTCACTGAGGGAGGTGATTTCAATTCTATTTTCTCGCTGAAAGGCAATTCCTCTGAAACATCTGTAGAAATCTTCTGATTTGTGTTTGGGGGAGATGGAATCAATTCTGAGGGAGGTGATTTCAATTCTATTTGGCCGCTGAGTGGCATGTTCCCTGAAACATCTAGTGAAATCTTGTGCTTTCTGGCTGAAGGAGGGGACTTAAACTCTACTTTGTCGCTGAGGGGCAAATTTCTTGAAAAGTCCTGAGAAATAATCTTCTTTTTGATAGGGGGAGGTGTTAGAAGAATGGATGTCAGCCCATTAAACGACAGAGGAGCAAGAGGGGGATTTTTGCTGATGGCTGACGAGGTGGAAGGAGTGGAGGGTGATGTGTATTTCTCAAAATCCGACCCTTCCAGCTGCCCAGCACTGACCTTTTCCTTGAAGTCTTCACTCTGAATTAATTTATGAAGCATGTCTATGGGAGCACCTTTAGAGTCCAAATTCACACCGAACTGCCGCAGGTGGGCCCGTGCGTGGCTGGAGAGACCTTTACGGGTCTCGTACCACGCTCCACATAATTCACATACATGGACATCATCCCTCACTGTAGAATTCATCATAGTTTCTGGTGAAAAAGCACAAAACACATTTAAAAATTAACTGGAATGTTACAAGCAAGAACTGCTTCATCATTTTAACTAGCTTGCTTTATAGAGTGGTACAATTTGCTGGTCCATTTTTTTCTTTTTTTGGAATGTATCCTACTTCCAAAGCACATACCAAAACATTTTTAATACTGTTACCTAAATTGAGTGGGACATCTGTTTCCTTCGGAGCCCAGAGGGGCTTGGCTGAGGCCAGTGAGAGGGAGGTAGACGGACTGCCATCACTGAGCCTGAATTCCACATCCTTATGAAGAGACAGGGCTGAAGATGGAGTGGACACTACAATCTTCTTAGAAGATGCTTTACGAGGCTTCCCTACAGCGAAAGGCGAAGAAGAGCGACCAGATGCTGCTGATCCTTTTACAGCAATGGGGGAAGACGAGGAAAGGGCATATTTTTTCTTTACAAGGTTGGATATTTTAATCTTCAGTTTGGGCCCAGAATCCTTTTTGAGCTTGGGGGACTTTGTTTTGTATTTTTTAACAGGGCTGACCTGTTTTTCGAGCTTGGGTAGAGTTCCACCTCTTTCTTTCATTAGCTGGTACAGGAGGTCTATAGGAGCTCCACTACTGTCGGACACAGCCACTCCCAGCTGCCTGAGATGATACCGGGCATGACTGGAAAGACCTCGCCTGGATTCAAAACTGGTCCCACAAAACTCACAACTATGGATGCCTACTGTAAGAAAAATGCATAATGTTATGATGCCTGTTTTTCCTAAAGAGAATGCATTGTGTTTTCTAGACTGTAACATAAAGGGATTACTGCGGATTAAAAAAGAAAAAAAAGTGTCAGTGATTTTAAAGGAATAATTCACCCTAGAATAAAAATTCAGTTCCTCAGAATAACATTTAGAATAACATGAGGTTAAATACAGACAGCATTTTATTTTTGGGTGAAAATTATTTTTAAACTAACTCTGTTCCCAGCTGAGGCTGGAATACTCAACTTTTCACATTTTCAAACAGATTTTAAAACACTAGGTATCACACACTTGCTGACTTTGCAAAAAAAATTGGCCTCGTATGATAAATGACCGACGATCACACACTACATAGACTTTCAGGTCGTTCCGAAGACAACAAAATCACACAGATGCATGGTGAACGAGAACAATATGTGTTCTAAAATCACTCAAAGCATCAAACATGTTTGATATCCCGCAGCTGTATGGAATCACAGTCTGAAGGTTAAAACAAAGTTTGTAATCATTATACACTATGCGATTTTCTGCTAAATCTGTCAGTACTGCCCAGTATGTGCAGACTGGCTGACTTTCTAAAACGAGGCAAAAGTCGAGTATTCTAGCCTTTAAAGGGGTCATATGATGCGATTTCAATTTTTCCTTTCTCTTTGGAGTGTTACAAGCTCTTGGTGCATATTTCATTACACCAAATACACAAAATAATGTTCTTTTTAGCAGCATCATATGACCCCTTTAAACACAGTTAATCATCTAAACTCTGTCTTTGGTATACTTACAGTCAGAGTCCTCCAAGTCTTTATTCAAGCCTGCCTCCAGACACTCTTTAGAAACGGTGGTGGCAGTGTTTGTCTTCTTTTCTGTGTCTGGTGCGGTCTTCTCCATGGCTGGAATCTCCTCCTGGCACTTAGACAAACAATGATACGTTTAGACCAGTTTCTTCTAAAAATGCAACTTACCTAAAAGAAAAAGAAAAAAAACTAACACAAAGACAATTTTCGCATACTGTAGAGATGTCCGAAAAACATAAGTTATCTATTTACGTTAACCATTGTTACCAAAATACAATAGTAACTACACATATTAATACATTAAATAGTATTACATAAGTAACATTTATTAGCAAATATGTATTACCCATCACTGTAAGAAAAAATACAAAATAAATCAAAATAAAAAAGACTCTAAATGCTTCTTACGCTGCAGAAAACATGTATTCACCTTTATTATTTTATTATGATGATTTTACAGTAGCAGCTATGTTTTTTTTATCAGGAAGTATAGCAATTGTTTTTGAAAAGGTAATGTTTACATCTTACTGTAACACTGACAAGCCATTCACAGCGATTCGTTTACTTCGTTTAATTCGTTAAACATTTCTTTCTCTATTAGAATACCTGGATGAATTCATGCATAATGATTTATTTGAACGATTATCACTACTGGACACTTTAATGCTGTGCGGTGATGATGAACCAAAAACAACCTTCTCATCTCGAATCATTTCGTGCATCAGTTCCAATCATAGAACACAATGGACGCGCACATGCAGCTTGCACGAGCTAATTATTTAAGTCGATTAAAAAGGTTTGCTCAGTGTGCAAAGGCACTGAACATCTGACCTGTTCGGCTACACGTAGCTAACCAGATTTAAAACAAAATGTTGAAACACATAATGCTCAAAAGTACCTTTAAGTGTCGAGGCTTCTATTACAGGTGGGAAGGCAGGCACTTTAATCAAAACAGCACAATTGAGCTGCAACAACCAGGCAAAATCAATCGATAGCTCATTTAGAAAACACTACACGCCGTAGAGGCGTGGCTGCTATTGGAACTAGATCAGCAGGAACTGGCGCTCTCTCTGGCAGTGCCACTTCCGGTGGCATCCCCAGCTGCCACTGGCAGCTGCACGGTCTTTCTCGCCGTTTTTGCTGTTTGCTCGGTAAAAACTACACTGTTCTTAAAACTGCTGCTGCCGCTAGCCAATACTGTACATACGCACAAACATGTCACGGAATGCCAGGAGAAAACAAGGATAGATAAGTGCAGTTTATTAAAGTATAAAATAAACAGAACAGAAACGTGGCAAAAGGTAATCCAAAACACAGGGAACAGATAAC
>NW_015549647.1:871952-876531 GCF_001515605.1 Sinocyclocheilus anshuiensis
CGCCAGGTAATAAATAAAGTATACGAACAATTCAGTGCTACTTGACATAGCATTTATTACAGTACAGAAACTATTTTGCCTTATTATGTGATAAAAAAGAAAAAAAAAAGAAAAGTGTTTGTAGTACATTAACAAATCATTTATTGGTTATTGTCCAACAGTGACGCAAGGCAAGGCACTGTGTGCATGTGTGTATATATATATATATATATATATATGTGTGTGTGTGTGTGTGTGTGTGTGTGTGTATATATAAACGAATAGTGGCAGCTGCCTTTGACTCCTGGCAAGAACTATGGCAAATGATACATAAAAATGTACAGTATAATAATAATAATAAAATTGTGGGAACTTTGCATCATCATTTTTAAAAAACACCACCGCACGCCACTGAGAACTGTGTAGTTTTACCGAGCAAACAGCAGAAACGGCGAGAAAGACCGTGGCAGCTGCCACGAACACTAGATTGTGCGGTTTTGCATAGTACAGAATAGCTGTCGTAATTTAACTGGATTTTTTAAATTGGAGATTAATTTAACATTCTTATGTTAAATTTGAAGATTAAATGTCACAAAGAGAAAAAAAACGTGTCTATGAAGGTACTGGTAAGCTGCAGGTGAGCCACTCCACAGTAAAAACCTACCAAGGTAAACATTTACGTTAGTATATTACAGATTTTCTTGTACTTTAGGTTATTGTTGAAACACTTTTTGCGTATTCAGTGCTTTGCTGCTGCAATTATGTAATGTCTTTACCTGTTGTAAAGAATGATTTGTAATGATTTTTTAAATTGGTGTGACCAAAAATATAATATAAATGTTATATAGGCTACAAAGGGCTTTGTAAATGAGGAAAAAAGTAAACTGTATATATTTAAATGTGATTTATATTGCAGAATAGTAAAACAACCGTTTTAAAGCAATATTTTCTAAAAATGTTTTTAGTGCTGCTTTTGCCAGAAGTAGGTTGTCTGTTTTCTAGTTTACACTGTCAGTGACTTTGTGGCAGCATGTTGCCAGTATCTGGACTGGTTTGTCACTAGTCAGTGTTCCCAGTTATTTAGCATCATGCTTGTAGTTGTAGCACAGTTGAATGAGTATAACTCATGTGTGGTGCTTTGCTCTGATAATCATTAAGATACACACCAGTTCAAAATGATGTATGATGTATAAGATGTCATGTAATACCACCACCCTAAAATGTTACTAACTGTGATTTATGAGTTAATAATTCATGATATTTGTAAAAATACTCTTTATCCTGTAAATATATTTAAAACGTTTTTGAAAACAATGATTTTATATACAGTCACATGTATTAATTAGTAAGGAATAGGTTGGTGATAGTTACACCACATTACATTTTTAGAGTCATCAAAATTATTTTTGTTTAAAATGGTATAAAAGTTCACAAACTTACCGTACGAAACCAACATAAATACAAAGACTACATTGTAAAGGACTATATGCATGCACATCAAAATACATTTGTACTTTTCTTTATCTTTGACACACATTTTTCACTGACTCCGTACAGTAACTACTTAATTTGAGGTTATCCAGTGCTTTGAGTTTGCCTAATTGCAGTCACATTTACAACAATTACAGTTAAAAGAACAACAGTGATGATTCAGCTTGGTTTATTTAATGCACATTTTATTTGTGAAAGTCTACAAAACGGTGAGAAAAAAGTCTTATGCAGATCCATACAATTTTAATTGGTAATTATTTTTGTTACTACAGTTTATTATTGCAGTGATAATGGATTTGGTTTAATTGTGACAGGTAGACAGCTATGTAAGCGTTGAAAGTGTTACCAATGAATAAAAGAAATCTGACAAAAGCTAATAGCAATGCAAAATGGCACCATGTAACACACCACACCAGTTTACTTCCTGTCTTGCATCAGGTATTGATGTAAGTATTTCTTATGCCATCGGCATTAACTGCATAGAGTTGGTGCACATCTTTCAATAACCCAGCAAACTGCTCCTCCTGTTATCAGACACAAATGCAAGTGTTAGCTTAGCCATATTGTATGTACAAGCCTGCATTAATGATAATGCATTTGTAAAAGTAGAACAGAGGAGAAAACCATATAACTCACCAAAACATTCATCCGTTCTACTGCAGCCACAGCAACATTCAGCTTTCTTTCATCTTCCTCTCTCTCTTCTTCTATTACACCCAGTCTGCACAAACAAGTAGGAGAAAGAGAAATGATCCCAGAAGTCCTATGAGTATTTACACATGAAAACATTTGAGTTCTTTTAACTAAAAATTTGACTTTTTTTTTTTTTTTTTACCTGAAAGTTGCACTTGCCAGCTGTTCCTCCCGGATGGCTACCAGATTACGAAGTTCCTGAACCTCTGCCTGTAGCTGTGTATTCTGATCTTGGGTCAGGACTATGAGGTCTTCTAACCGCTTGGCCATCTCCAGCTCGCGCTCGGTCACCTGCTCAACGCCTAAACGCAGCTCAGCCAACTCTTGCGCATGCTGTGAGACACCAAAAATTGGTCAACATACTGTGGCATTTTATTACACAATTTCCATCATTTATTACACAAGTTATTTCTGACAAAACATCAGAGTAGTGGTAAAATAGTTTTACTTAGACAAGTATGGTAACACACCATTTTAGTTTTTCATGAGACTGCCATTAAAAATTCATACTATTGTGCTTTATTATACAGTAACACTTGATGGTCCTGAAACTAGATGCTTTTAGAGTATGCAAAATAGACCCACCCTGTCTAATGTGCTTGTCTCCTCTTGCTCTTGCCCTATTTTTTGATAGGGCTCGTTGCTGTTGTTTTGTTTGATCCAGAGTACTTTTGCTGCTGGGGCTTTGGATTTTATGGCCTACACACAAACAGAAAATACGCATCAAAGGAAATATGTGTTTGAAAGCACATCATTGGCAAAATCTTACTCACATTGCTAGGTGATGAAATTTCCAAACAGGGATCTTGATCTTGATTGTAGTCCTCCTGGCACTGCGTGGGTAGCTCTTCTTTGCTTGTCTGCCTTTTTACTGGTTGCCGCTGATGCCGTGATGGTCTGTTGGGGACACTAAAAGCCCGTTGCACCTGCTTCCGCTGACGTTCTTTGCCTTGGTTGGGTTTTGAGTCTATGGGAAACTGCTGCATGGAGTTTTGTAATGGACTGTACTTGGGGAGATCCTTTGGAGGTAAATATGTAGGCTTTGGTGTTCCATGACTGCTGTTTCAGCAAGAATGGAGAGACAGGTGAGAGGCGTGTTAATACTTTGAACTAACATTGATTTTAAAGCTTGATACAGCTTCTCTTGGAGCCCCCTTGGGGAGTTTTGTTTATATTGCAATATAACCTTACCTGCTAACTGGGATCCGTTGCGCTTCCTGGCCAAGGAACTCTGTGATCTGGTTCAGGATTAAAGGCAAGGGCTGTAGGTTGTCTATTTGGTCCTACAAAAAAGATGTAATTTTGCCCATGAGCACATCATAGTCTTCTGATCAAAGATGACAGCAGAGGACTTGCTTAGATGAGCCTTGATGTTTTATGTTACCTGTTTCATTACGGAAATAATATCAATCAGGAGATTGTGTAGGACTGCTAGACGAAGGGGCAGGTCTACATAGCCATCAAATCGAGCCATGGCAATTTCACTGTCTGGATCAGATACTTTCTGTAAGAATCCTCGCATAGGTTCCCAGTGTTGTTCTAGAGACTCATTCATAAAAAACATGTACTCTTCTTTTTCGCCAAACCTGGTGGATATTGAGATAAAATGGTTGTTGCCAATCAGTTTTTAATTCCATTTGGATATATAAACAATATAAAAAAACATTTTGTAGACTTGATGTAAGTTAACTAGAAGATGAATCGGTAATCAGAAAATGAAGGACTAAAATACTACAGTAAATCTGGCTTTACAGATGGGACTTACAGGGTGAAGTTTGCAAGGTTTTGAATGACCTTGGCTGTCAGAGTGAGAGTGCGAAGGGTGTTTGTCTCTGGGTAGGCTTGGGTGAGGCCGAACAGTGATGGACTGAGAATCGCTGGGCATAAGAATCGAAGAAACAGGGACGCTGATATGAGACGGTGTCCGATGTCTGTTTGACCTCTGTCCTCACAATCTGATACCCAGCTGGAAAAAATCTCATTCAGCTCCGCAGGGAATGAGCTGTTCATAGAAGGGAAAGAATTGATCATTTAAAAATAATTTTCCAATGGAAAACTAATGACACCCATTAGGAGTTAAGTGGACATAGTATATCTAGTTACTATTATGGATAGTATATTACAACAATTCGGTCAACTTAGATGTGTTTTCTACAGAAAATACTTTGTACTTGATCTTTGTTTTCAAATATAATTTTTTGGAGTGTGTTCATTGAGGTTAACTTACTCTTGCATGTCAGTTATTCTCTTTACAACATCTGCACATGTCTCCTTTAGATGTCTTTGGTTGATTGGTAGATCAGAGGCAGAGCATTTTTGTGGGTCTACCTCACAGCTCTCTCCTCCACTATACAGTCTGGCTATACAGTCACCTGTGGATAAAGAGCGTTAAACAGGAGGTTAGAGGTAAATAGTA
>NW_015549647.1:877062-924361 GCF_001515605.1 Sinocyclocheilus anshuiensis
CTTGCCAGCTGTTCCTCCCGGATGGCTACCAGATTACGAAGTTCCTGAACCTCTGCCTGTAGCTGTGTATTCTGATCTTGGGTCAGGACTATGAGGTCTTCTAACCGCTTGGCCATCTCCAGCTCGCGCTCGGTCACCTGCTCAACGCCTAAACGCAGCTCAGCCAACTCTTGCGCATGCTGTGAGACACCAAAAATTGGTCAACATACTGTGGCATTTTATTACACAATTTCCATCATTTATTACACAAGTTATTTCTGACAAAACATCAGAGTAGTGGTAAAATAGTTTTACTTAGACAAGTATGGTAACACACCATTTTAGTTTTTCATGAGACTGCCATTAAAAATTCATACTATTGTGCTTTATTATACAGTAACACTTGATGGTCCTGAAACTAGATGCTTTTAGAGTATGCAAAATAGACCCACCCTGTCTAATGTGCTTGTCTCCTCTTGCTCTTGCCCTATTTTTTGATAGGGCTCGTTGCTGTTGTTTTGTTTGATCCAGAGTACTTTTGCTGCTGGGGCTTTGGATTTTATGGCCTACACACAAACAGAAAATACGCATCAAAGGAAATATGTGTTTGAAAGCACATCATTGGCAAAATCTTACTCACATTGCTAGGTGATGAAATTTCCAAACAGGGATCTTGATCTTGATTGTAGTCCTCCTGGCACTGCGTGGGTAGCTCTTCTTTGCTTGTCTGCCTTTTTACTGGTTGCCGCTGATGCCGTGATGGTCTGTTGGGGACACTAAAAGCCCGTTGCACCTGCTTCCGCTGACGTTCTTTGCCTTGGTTGGGTTTTGAGTCTATGGGAAACTGCTGCATGGAGTTTTGTAATGGACTGTACTTGGGGAGATCCTTTGGAGGTAAATATGTAGGCTTTGGTGTTCCATGACTGCTGTTTCAGCAAGAATGGAGAGACAGGTGAGAGGCGTGTTAATACTTTGAACTAACATTGATTTTAAAGCTTGATACAGCTTGTCTTGGAGCTCCCTTGGGGAGTTTTGTTTATATTGCAATATAACCTTACCTGCTAACTGGGATCCGTTGCGCTTCCTGGCCAAGGAACTCTGTGATCTGGTTCAGGATTAAAGGCAAGGGCTGTAGGTTGTCTATTTGGTCCTACAAAAAAGATGTAATTTTGCCCATGAGCACATCATAGTCTTCTGATCAAAGATGACAGCAGAGGACTTGCTTAGATGAGCCTTGATGTTTTATGTTACCTGTTTCATTACGGAAATAATATCAATCAGGAGATTGTGTAGGACTGCTAGACGAAGGGGCAGGTCTACATAGCCATCAAATCGAGCCATGGCAATTTCACTGTCTGGATCAGATACTTTCTGTAAGAATCCTCGCATAGGTTCCCAGTGTTGTTCTAGAGACTCATTCATAAAAAACATGTACTCTTCTTTTTCGCCAAACCTGGTGGATATTGAGATAAAATGGTTGTTGCCAATCAGTTTTTAATTCCATTTGGATATATAAACAATATAAAAAAACATTTTGTAGACTTGATGTAAGTTAACTAGAAGATGAATCGGTAATCAGAAAATGAAGGACTAAAATACTACAGTAAATCTGGCTTTACAGATGGGACTTACAGGGTGAAGTTTGCAAGGTTTTGAATGACCTTGGCTGTCAGAGTGAGAGTGCGAAGGGTGTTTGTCTCTGGGTAGGCTTGGGTGAGGCCGAACAGTGATGGACTGAGAATCGCTGGGCATAAGAATCGAAGAAACAGGGACGCTGATATGAGACGGTGTCCGATGTCTGTTTGACCTCTGTCCTCACAATCTGATACCCAGCTGGAAAAAATCTCATTCAGCTCCGCAGGGAATGAGCTGTTCATAGAAGGGAAAGAATTGATCATTTAAAAATAATTTTCCAATGGAAAACTAATGACACCCGTTAGGAGTTAAGTGGACATAGTATATCTAGTTACTATTATGGATAGTATATTACAACAATTCGGTCAACTTAGATGTGTTTTCTACAGAAAATACTTTGTACTTGATCTTTGTTTTCAAATATAATTTTTTGGAGTGTGTTCATTGAGGTTAACTTACTCTTGCATGTCAGTTATTCTCTTTACAACATCTGCACATGTCTCCTTTAGATGTCTTTGGTTGATTGGTAGATCAGAGGCAGAGCATTTTTGTGGGTCTACCTCACAGCTCTCTCCTCCACTATACAGTCTGGCTATGAAGTCACCTGTGGGTAAAGAAGGTTAAACAGGAGGTTAGAGGTAAATAAGATGACACATTCAGTTTTATAAAAAGGGATGCAGTAAAATAGTCCTTACCAAGTGTGTCAATGAGATACTTCTGGCCCACCAATTTCATATATTCATCAATAGCCTTTGTGGCCAGTGTATTCTCTCTGAAAATCAAAGCCTCATTTTCTCCCAAGCGCTGAACTTCTGCACTACCGAGATCAATCAAGAACTCCTGCACATTCAAAAGCCATTCAGAAATCCGAAGAGCTAATGCCTTTTCCTAAAATTACTGCTGTTGCCACTTCTTACCTTAGCTTTCCCAATGCTCTGGAGCACATGAACAAGTGCTCCTGCAAGTTCTTCTTTCTCCCGTACATTGAGAAGGGGTTCCAGGCTGCTGCACATATCCACATAATTCACTGTGATATACTCTGCAAATTCCTTGTACCTCTCAATAGGCAGAATTTTCAGGATCTTGAATTTGGACTTGACTCGAAGTGAAGCTTGCGGGCCAACTTGGTCCTTTGTTGTACTTGTTCCTGGGGGCTTGTAGGGAACGATGGGATACCACTTCTCCTGATAGGCCCGTCCTTTTATTTCTGCCAGATTGAGAGCCACACTTCCTAGAGGATGCAAGATAGAGTCATCCTTGGAATGCCTCTTCTTTTTGGGGTCTTCGTCTCTAAAGAGGTGCAAGGTGATCTGGTTGACAGGGGGCAAGTTGTCAAGTTCAAAAAGTTCGCCCCAGAATAGCTGGCAACCTCCTGAAGCACCACCACCATGGCCTGTGCCAGCTGCTCCAAATCCTCCGTCAACTGCTTGGCTGGAGCGTTGCACGGCCCGGCTACTGGTACGAGCAAACAACGTACCATCAAGGTGAACCTCACAATAATATCGCTTCTTTGGGGTAAGGTCTTTTGCTTCATTAACCCAAAGGCTCAGTGAGTACTCAGTACGCTCACAGTTGTCCTGAAGGTAGACAGTATAAAACATTATCATTATTTATAACAAGTACAAAATTAATGACATATTTTGATGGCTCTTTAAGCTAAAGAATATTCTGTACCTTATTTGGATGAGCAGCACGACGCAAGTCTTCAATCCAGCGGTCTCTTTCTGCAGCTGAACTGCACCCAAAGCAGTGGTTATTCTCTGAGTTGATGACCTTTTATGAGTTACACAATGAAATGCCCAGAAAATAAGTAATTGGTTTGGATTATGGATTGACATAAAGATCAGAAAATTTAAACATAGTTTGTACTTTAATATGCAACAGCGATGTTTACCTGAAAACAGTACTTCTCCCCTAGAATCGAGCTGTGGACTGGCCTGATGACGGTAGCCTGGTCTTCACTAAGATCCAGGCTTTTTGCCGCACTGACTGGAATGGATAAAGATTCTCTGGAACCATACCTTGATAGAAAGTGTGAAAGACTGGTAAATGGCATATCATATAAAACCATCAGATGATATGTTTGATCCAGTTGACAGTAATCGGTACTACAGAGTCAGATCAGTCTTTTTCTATATTATAAAAATGATCCTCCACCTTCCTGCAACACTTAGTCCTGCAGTATTGAGCTGTGTGCTGCTTTTCCTTTTATCATCACCTTGTAAGCGGCGCTTGATTAAATTCTAGCATGAGAATGAGAGAAAAGGATTGTCATGGGAAAATACATATATGTATGCATGCATTTTGTTCAGCAACAGTTTCAGATTGTACAGATTTCTTAGAAATATTAATTTATACTAACTCTGACGCCACCATCATGCCCTTTTATTTTGGTACCACTCTGGGGGACCACAGGATCTGGGTTTAGCTCTAAAGAGAGAAAGAGAACACGTTCTATATTAGATGATCACTTTGATGCCACAGTATTCCTCTTTTGTCTGTAGTGAGCACTGAAGGTGGCCTGTCCCTTTTCTTTTGAAAAATGTTCCATAATGCAATCATTGATCATTTACGCTTAAATGATCAAATGTATGTATGCATGTATGTCTTCCTGTTTATTTTGTTCTGGTGGGATAAAATACTGCAGAAAGAAATAATCTCAATGCAATCGCAGATTCTGAAACCATGGCAGGAAGCATAGTCATTTCCTTCCTTCTATGTGCATCAGATCAATAATTTTCAGTTTAACAGAAAATGTAACTATGTTACTGCAGTTGAATTCTGTTAATACAGAACAGAACCAAAATTTAGGGGCTTATTTAATTTTTTATGTCAAAAATTAGCTTTTACTTGTTCATCCATGTGCCTTTATGAAAGCATAAGAGACAAGCAGCATTATGCAATGCATGTGGTCCCAATTTTTGGACTTAAATGATTATAGTGGTTAGACTTAAGGGTGCTTAAGTAAATCACGATTACAAAAGCAGCAGCTGTAAAAATGAGTCATATTTGTTTGGCAGCCTATTAACGTTTTGTGTCTGACAAAGTCTGACACTTTGCACTTTGTCATAAATTTTCAAAGCATATGAAGTAGGCTAACTAACTTGCAAAAAGTGAAAAAGTGCAAAAGTGCAACCTGAAAAATTACAACAAATTGAATTCCTTCAGCAACTACTGGAAATAGAAATGAAGCTAGAATTTATTGAAAGTCTGCCAAAGCCAATTGTGATGCATGACCTGGTATTAAAAGCACAAAACATAAAAAAAAAAAAAAAAAAAAAAAAAAAAAAAAAAAAAAAAAAAAAAAAAAAAAAAAAAAAAAAAAAAAAAAAAAAAAAAAAAAAAAAAAAAAAAAAAATAGTATGGCTTCAACTCCTTTCAACATATTTCCCACATATAGTCTGTGTTCAACACCCAATGTCCATCATGGTATAGTCAACAACCTTCTTTTTAGGAGTTTTTTACGTTTTACAAAACTTGACTTATGCTTCCCTTTGTTCCATCACAATGTACATACTTTCAAACTTAAGAAGGAAGATGTCTTATATGATCTTCTAAATTACCAGATCAAAATGCCATTAAGTATTTATGGAAGCACAGAAATTGGTAAGTAAATTAACCTACAAATAAGCTACGATAAACTACATTGTATTTGAAAGCACTACTCATAATATATCTTTGTGCTTTGCTGAACAACTGAATTAACTGAAAATTAAGATCAGTATAAACTCCTTAGATTTGTTTTAATGCTGATTAAATTTCACATGCATTAAACTCTCCGGCAAAATGATCGGATTGAATCATTTAAGAAGGCAAAGTTAAAATCATTTTGCTTACCTAGTGCCCCTCCACATACAATCCAACGCCTGAAACCCATGCTTTGGAGTAGCTTAGAATCAGTTTTTTTCCTTTCAGAACATTAGACTTATAAATGCCCTTTTATGGTTTTCTTTATTATTATTTTTAATATAAGGGTCCTGCATGCTTATTTTGAGTGAACTAGACCGCACACCCCATCAGTCTCAGTCGTCCTCTGCTATGGAACACCCAGTTACGATGATATCTTCAGACACTCAAAGGAAGCAATTTTACAAGCACACGCACACATAACCATGCTAGCCATTTCCTCTGTGAATAAGTTATCTAGCTTCTCTTTAGTTTTTGTCAGGCAATCATTGGCTAGATAGAGACAGATAATCTCTCTCATCTCTTGTAGTCATCTCCAGCTTTTAAACTGTCAGGGCACAGCGAGCTTTAGGCCGTCACTTCATTCAAGTGTACTGCAATCCCCCCAATGCTCTTCACAAGATATTGTTCACATTTGTTCTTATGAGGCCAGTTAGATAAAAATAAAAGTGGATCAGAAAGTTCTGAGCAAAGCTCTAATGTCGTTTGTTTGCAGATGTTGTATATAATGCAATGACATTTAGACATTTTCAAGTTTGGCGTCTTTGTGTAAACCCAAACTCTGTGATACTGACCAGTATGACTTCCACTGATGTTCTGGAGACTCAGGCTGGAGAGACAACTGCTGGCCCGGTTCTGTACCCTCATCAAAGGCTGAAATAAATTCAAAAGATAATGATATAATGGCAGCATTATTTAACCTAAAATCAGATAGCATTTCCAAACAAACTGGACTGATGCTTCAAAGTCAGTTTAAGGGCATACATCCAATACCTTAATCTATTTAAAGTATAATGTCTCATCTGTTGGCATTGTTGAATGTGTGTGTTGTTCATTACCTCCTCCTCACGTGGGATAAGGATCTGTCCATCTTGAAGAAAGCAGTTGCTAATGTCCCAAATGGGAACGTCTTGTGGAGGGGCCCAGGAGAGGCGAACAGGCTCTTGGGCCACATTCTCAGGATCACACTTGTGTTTGTATTCTCATAAAATGTAAAAGAGTTGACATGCAATGTTTTAATTTAAAAAGCCTATAAGCTGCAAAGACAAAACATGCTACAAGGAATTTGGAATCCAATTTCAATATCATAAGGGCTTAATTAGTTGATAGCAGTCCTATCAGTCCTGTCAATATCCAATTACATGTTTAGGTCTGTAGATTCTATACTTTGTTTATTGCTACATCTCTGACATCCTGTTGTTGTGCTCTCATTCTTTAGCGCCATTTAGTGGCATCTGCATGTACAATCTTACTTAGAAAGTAAGTCTACACTATCCAACAGTAGAGGTCTTTCTAAGGAACAATAAACCTTCATAATGGTTTCAACTTTATTCAAGCTTGTATGTTTTGTAGAACATTTAGCATTAAAAAATAAAGCTCTTACCATGCTCTGCAAAGGCAGTACTCTGTAGACGCTGTCTCTTGAACTTCTGTGAGACCGTTTGCAGGTACTTCCTTATTTTACCCCTCTGTGTTGTGTCCTGGACAGTGGACCCAGATGCCTGTGCGCTGGAGGACCCAGATGCAGAAGAGGAGGACAGGACCGAAGACAAGAGGGACCCTGGTGGCTCTGAAAGAGCTCTGCGGAAAGGGTTTTTCCTTGAAGTTGCCGGCTTGTCTGGTTTGGATGGGCTTTCACTCCCTCGAGTTGCAGTCGAGCACTTTTCCCCCACGTCTTCACTCAGAGCTTTGCGCCAACTCTGCATTTTATTCCATTTGTTTGAAGCCCCTTTCTCTAGCCTCTCAATAGTCCCCTGTGTCACTGTCTCATTCTTGGCCCCCGTGAGCCACTTATACGTGTTGAGTAGCTTGCCATCCTCTGGTTGTCGTGGGTCTTGATCAACTGGACTGTTCTGCTCAGGAGATAGATCCATGTCTTCTTCAATCTGTGGTGCTGATTGCTCAGCACTTGGATCTTTGTTTGTACCCATTTGATTCCTTCTCCGTGACCCAAATTTCTGGGTGTTGGATGCTTTTTTATAGAATGCAAAGTCTGTATTTTCAATGAGTAGGGTTTCCTCTGCACTTACCAGTTCTAGAGGTCTTTAAACGTCTTGTATCTTCAATTTCGAGTGCTTCGGATCTCATCATCTGCTCACTTCACCTATTGGCTTGTTTGAATTGATGCAACCTTTGTGGTCCTCAGCTCTTGTAGGTATGAGGCTTTTTTTCGGTGCGTACTTGTCGTCCAATATTCAGGAAGCCAGTCAGTTTGTGGGTGGGGAAATCAGGTTAGGTTTACAGGTTGAAGGAAGACTGAGAGATGAGGATATTTCCCAGACTGACCCAACTAGTGCAAAAATAGAGTGCTATGTTCTTTTTATTTATGGAACATCTAGAGAGCATAATCCTTCATTTGATCATGTTTTGTTCTCATTTGTGTACATTCTATTTGAGTTTGAACTGAATTGGTATGGTTGTGGCTGGTAAAATACTTATGAATATCGTAGCGTAACATGATCAAGATTCGATTTTGTTAATTAAATATGAACAGAGTTGACAGTTTAACCTAAATACCTTCTTGTTTTGTTCAGTGACAGTTACATTTCCTGTCACAACAGCAGCACTTCCTGTCTCACTCTGGGGCCTGCTATGAAAACCGCTTCCTGTTGTGGTAAAGACTAAAGTAATCTTGTCAACCCTTCCTTCAATTTAAACTGTCACATACAAAATTCAACATATAAGATTGGAGATCACCTTGTTTATTTTGGCACACGTAATTCTCACTTACATACAGTACAGTAACATTTCAAGGTTTCATACAGACTCCCAACCAATGTACAAAGTAATGCTAATGTCCTGTTTTATGCTGATTACCTCACATTTGTACATTACACCCTTACATTACAAGTGCCAACCTTTTAACTTTTAAAATATATTTCAAATTAAATGTACATTTAAAATGAAGTGTATTTATCATACTAATTAGTGGGTTTCATTGTTGTGGTTGTTAAAGCTGTCTTGCACTGTCATGTCAGTGTCAGCAGATGTCCCTGTTGTTACTTAAAAGGAACCCGTATCCTGTGAATAACATGGTACAGTCACAGATTGATGTGTCAGTTAAGATGACAAGTATTTCCAGCATTAAACAACAAAGCTTGGAGAGACAGCCAGATACACATACTCTAATACTTACAAATGATTCTGACTGTGATCATTTGCATGCATTCTACTCAAAGAAAAAAAAATTAGGGACAAATATGGTTGTAAATGTGCTGATCAGTTTGTACAAAAACCACAAAGTAGGTCAATTCCACTTTTAAGCATCTGACATTTTATGCATGTAAACATTATAGCTGTTCTAAAACCAGCTGCGGGTTTCTAAGGCAGCATCCTAACTAACATGTAACCTCATAAGGAACTGTTTTGAAATGCTCTACATAGGCAGCAACTTTGTCATTGTTCTAAAAGTGCTCCTCACTTAAAGGGATAGTTCACCCAAAAATGAGAATTTGGTCATTAATTACTCCCCCTCATGTCGTTCCAAACCTGTAAGACCTTTGTTCATCTTTGGAACACAAATTAAGATATTTTTAATGAAATCTGAGAGCTTTCTGACCCTGCATAGACAGCAACGCAACTAACATGTTCAAGGCCCGGAAAGGTAGTAAGGACATTGTTAAAATAGTCCATGTGACATCAGTGGTTCAACCTTAATTTTATGAAGCTACGACAATACTTTTTGTGTGCAAAGAAAACAAAAATAACGACTTTATTCAACAACTTCTTTTCTTCCATGCCAGTCTTTGATGCGTGTTCATGAGAGTACCATGACGCATGCGTGTGCATTCCTCTGCTTGTAAACAAGGTGCAGCGCATGCTGGTTCTACGTCAGAACGCCGGCTCTTGCATCAGCAGCAGCACACGAATGCGTTGTGGTACTCTTGTGAATGCGCATCGAAGACTAACACGGAAGAAATTAAATTGTTGAATAAAGTCGTTATTAGGGCTGCACGATTAATCGAATGTGATTGTCATGTGCATTTTGATAGTAATGCCGGTTTTGTAATCAGCAGTAAATCATTTATTTATGTTTTCTTTGTGCACAAAAAGTATTCTCGATGTCCTAACTACCTTTCTGGTCCTTGAACGTTTCAGTTGCATTGCTGTCTATGCAGGGTCAGAAAGCTTTCGGATTTCATTAAAAATATCAATTTGTGTTCTGAAGATGAACAGTTGGATTTTAATTGCTTTCAGTGTCTATTTAAAATATTGAAATATTTGTAGGAGAATGAAATGAAATCCATAGTATTTGTCTGTTAAAAAGTCTTGTTTTATATAATACTTTTAGCAAACATTCAGAAGGAACTTAAAACACTTTAGAAAATTTGAGTTTTCCAAGGTACCTGACTGTATGATAAGGAAGTAATGTTTTGCAAGTTTTATAATTATGTTTCTGGCATGACACACACCTTCATTGATAGGTTAAATTTAGGACGCTTTCTTGAGGCTGCAGTCTACATCTCAACCACATTTACTTGGTGTCTCTATAGTAATGAAAATTAAGTAAACTTGACACCATGACACACTAGTTATTATTGTTGCAAAAAAAAATCTGTCAAAGGTCCTCCAGAATTACTCCGTTAATTTGATTAGAAAATGTCCAAGCTGTATGTAATGCAGGAATATATACCAAATAAATGAGAAAGTGCAGTATATTCAGGGACAGTTATGCAGTACAAAACAGTGAACAGCCATTTACCCAAGACCCGAGTGAGGGAAAATACTAGGTCATTTCATTCAAATGTTTAAGAATAATTAAAGAACCTGAAAAAGAAATAGCAGGTCTCATGATGCTTTACTGGAATATGAGCAACATTGAGGGTTGTAGCAAATGAAATAACAATAATAATAATAAAAAAACTATAAAATCATGACTGGCCAAACAGCAGTGCTTTGTTGCAGTCAAACAAAACATAATTATGATCTAAATAATGACCATTGTAAAAGAAAATTGTGGTTCTTTGATAAGAAGGTCTTTAAGACAGTATGGTGAGAGGCATCTATTCACTAGATTTGGTTCCATTGTAGTCGCCCTGCATGTCCGCATCATCCTCTGCAGCGTCTGAGCTGTCAATCATTCCCCGTCTGCCACCACCTGTGCGCCTCGGTGTACTGCTGAAGGATGATGGTTCATTGCCTCGCCTGAGATGATAAAACGAATCTTAGCATAAAATCACATAGACTTTCACTGCAGGTTCATTTGTGTTTGCCCTTAAATAGCATCTTAAGTTTTTGAAACCATTTTAAACTAAGGAAACCTTCCATAATCCCAAACTGTTTGCAAAGCCTACAAGCAGTCAGTGGGAGTGAGGTTAATTAAAATAAATAAATAAAAAATGTAAAGATTTAATCGCAGAACTTTCAGTGAACTAGTCCCAATCCTGAAGAGTGATTTACCAATCAGCAATTGTATGGAATACATGATTCCCAACACGCTCAATTTGGCAGTCTTGCTTTATATATTTTAATCTTCCTCCTGGCCTCCTCACTCAGCTGGGACACAAACCAGAGATCTTTTTACTGTGAGGTGACAATGTTACCTAGGGTTGCACAATTTGGATAAATAATATAATTACAATTTTTCAGCAATAAATTGTGAAAAAATGTGATTGTAAAAAAATTCCAGGTGCTTGTTTGTAGGGCGGCACAATTTGGCCAACATTTTGTGATTATCTATATGAAAATAAATAAATTAATTAAATTAAATATGTATTTATTTTTGTAATATTTCACTGCAATAAAAAAATAGAATATTTAAGAAAAATATAATAATTTTATTTTACATTACAACTATAAAATTCCAATACTAATATTTATGGGTGTTTTTTTTTTTCAAATGTTAAACCATCAAACTTTTATTTTGATAAAAAACTGCAGGGAGCCCTTAAAGATTCTTTTTTGTTGCACTTCTCATAAGTAAGCTATGGGAAGATGGTGCATGTTGCGTTCCTAAATGCACACTAATTTTAATATTTTGCAAAAAAAGATTTCAGTAGCCTATATCCAGAATTTCTCACGGTCTCACTATTTGGCGAAGACTCAATACTTAATATTGTAAAGTTGCTTTGACACAATCTGTATTGTTAAAAGCGCTATATAAATAAAGGTGACTTGACTTGACTCAGGTGTGAGAAACGCTGTATTATTAAGAGTATACTATACCAAATAGTTATCACAGAGTGATTTAAAAGATGTCGAGAATTTCAGTTCATATGTGATAAAACTACAGTACTATAACTGTCTGCTGTTGTTTCATTGATAAATGATTAGTGTGGAGTCCTCGCAGTACAAATGTGCACCTGAAATATACAGATTTAAATCACACCAGCTTCCTAATAAGTACAGTATGTCACCAGAATACAGCCACAAGCATCCTTTACAGTGGAAAGTGATATTAGACATCAGATTTGTAAGAGGTTAAAGGCAGCGTTAAAACCTCATTTGTAAACCTGTAAACAGGCTAAATGAGGTTGGTTCAGATAACAGAACCATGCTTTGAGAGGGAAGAGGGAAATATGGTCAAATATATGCTAGTCTGATAAATATTAAAATGAAGACTAATTGTGCAAGAATGAGCTCTCCATCAAGCATATTAAATTAGGATTTAGTGGAGCAATCATTAATGATGGAAGCATTGATAAACACTTAATAGCTAATATATAGAGTATGTCTAAAATGGATAGTTATGGTCATGGATGCTGATTGGTCAATAAAGTGTTCCTGTCATGCAAAAAAATGTAATAAAGCTATATGAATCGAACGGTTTATTCCAAGTCTTCTGAAGAAACACGATCGCTTTATGTGATGAACTGATTTCATTTTATTGACATATGTGACCCTGGATCACAAAACCAGTCTTAAGTCGCTGGGGTATATTTGTAGCAATAGCCAAAAAAACATTGTATGGGTCAAAATTATCGATTTTTCTTTTATGCCAATAATCATTAGGATATTAGGTAAAGATCATGTTCCATGCAAATTTCCTACCATAAATATATCAAAACTTCATTTTTGATTAATAATATGCATTGCTAAGAACTTCATTTGGATAACTATAAAGGTGATTTTCTCAATATTTTGATTTTTCTTTCTTGATGTGCAAGAACCAATGAGGTTTGTTGTCGCTCTTCAAGCGAGTTCGGTTGAGCTTCAGTGGAGGGACAGAAATCTCTTGAGTTGTTTTTTTTTTAATACTGTCATCATTTGTGTTTTGAAGATGAACAAAGCGTGGGTGAGTAAATGACGACAGAATTTGTATAAAATAAGCTACTTATCGTACCTTATGTGCACACTCTGCAAAACCTAAGTATATGTAATTAACCATATTTCACTCTCGCAGGCAAGAAAAAGGAAAAGAAAGATTTGTGAGAAGTACATCTTCTGTGTCAACTTTTGAGCACAGAGGTACCTGCATAGTCACTGTGTGGGTTCAGGATTGCCTCTGCAACAGAGATAGACAATCTTCGGTTTGCAGTCTATAAAGGGAAGGTATCTGGGCTGCGCTAACAAGTGCTGAGAATTTGCTCAGAGCTCAAAAGCTAAACAGTAGTTATTGCCCAAAGATTTCAGAACTTTCTGGGGTGCTGAACCAGGTCTTGGGAGCGTTATGCGTACCTGAGTTTGCTCTTGAGGGAAGTGACCTCACGGCTTATGGCATCATTGGCCTCTGTGGCCTCATCCAGCTCTCTCTGAAGCTTCCTGCGGGCCGCAGTGATTCGCTGGGACTCCTCTTCACTCTCTTCCAACTGCCTCTTCAGCTGTTTGACACGCGTATTTCCCTTATCCGCCTGTGAAAAAGAAACACTTCTCAGGCCAAGTGCACACTACATTCTAGTATAGTCAATTACAAGATCCCTTTCCTTCTGAATTTAGGTATGATCCCTAAACTTTGTATGAAAAATATAGGAAAAGAGAAGAGAGAGTATAGCTGCTTTATGGCTAACCTGGTCTTTATATTGTTCTGCTTGTTTTCGTTCATCATCCACTTGGGTCATCAACTCCTTCAGTTTCTTATCCTTCTGGCGAACCGCCTTTGCCGTGTTCTGTTTTTCTCTGCATTAGAAAGAAACATCAGTTACATCCAAACTCCACCAAACAAGATGAAATGATATGATCACGTCTTCTGTGACATAAAATCATGTGCTTAAAAAAGCTTTGACTATTCAGTTGGCTGTCATGAGATCTACAGTGCATAATCTACCGTACAAAATTTTGGGGTCAGTAATATTTTTGTTTTAAATAAATTTCTTATGCTCACCAAAGCTGCATTTATTTGATCAAAAATACAGTAAAAACGGCAATACAATGAAATATTATTACAATTTAAAATGACTGTTTTCTATTTTAATAGAAAAGCTGAATTTTCAGGATCATTACTCCAGTCTTTAGTATCGCACAATCCTTCAGAAATCATTCTAATGCTGATTTGCCACTCAAGAAATATGTCTTATTATCAATGTTAAAACAGTTGCTGCTTAGTGTTTTTGTGGATAGCAAGTTTGATTAATTCATTTGAAACATTATAAATGTATTTACTTGTTGAATAAAAGTATTAATGTCTTATTAAAAAAATCTTATTGATGGTAGTATATGAGTTATGAATTGGTTTATTTTGTGTAGTATTAAGTGAATATTTTAACATGATAAAATGTGTTCAAAATGATAAAGTCTTAAATAAAAAGGGATTTTTGTTTATCATTGTACTCGTGTAAAAATAAATTATTAAAATATTATCTGGAAAACATTTACATTGTAAAAAAAAAATCTTATACATTTTTTTTTCTACCTAGTATCACAACTAGGGATGTAACGATTCACTCAACTCACGATTCGATTCTATTCACGATTTTGATTTCACGATTCCATTCGATTCACGATTTCTTTTTAAAGGGGTCATATGATGTTGCTAAAAAGAACATTATTTTGTGTATTTGGTGTAATGAAATGTGTTTATGTTCAACCGGCTTGCGGTTAATAGTTACATCCCTAATCACAACACAACTGAGACATTTGAAATTAAATTTGTATAGCACCTTTTAAAATGATTTTCTTTTTCACAGAAGCTTTATAGAAAATAATTCCACAACCATCGAGCAAGCTAAGAACAAACACATGTACAAACTATGTATGAATGAGGGAGAGATGAATACATATATTTTTCTCGCAAAAACTTATTTTGGGTAATATTTCTTTCAAAATATGATTTGTGACATCTTTTTCATTTCTGTTCACTTTTTGTGGTCCCCCTTGCCACTCCTTGGGGGTCAACGCACCCCAGTTTGAAATCCTTTGCTATAATAAAAGACTTGCCTGCTCTCCTGATCAAGTTGTTCCTCCAACTGTGCCACTTTGGTCTCAAGAGCAGTGATGGAGGACTTAAATTTGGATTTGACTTGGTTCTCCATCTCCTGGAGTTTAGCTTTCAGCTCTTTATTCTGCCTCTCTATCAACTGTCTGGCGCTCTCGTTCTTTTGGGATGTGGTGCGTTCGGCCTGGAGCTCGTTGGTAAGTTGGTCAACCTGAAGGATGAAGAAAACTTTTGAGGAAATGACATGGTTTTCATAGAAATTACAAAGTTCTGTCTCCGTAATGGCATTTCCATTGATGAGTGTTTTATGTGTTTTAAATCAATTAAAAAAAAAATAATTTTCTTGATATTTGCCACGGATGGTCATGGCTCCATATAATATATGTACCTGCTGGGCACTCTTCCTCAGCTTGTCATTAAGCATCTCCATATTGCCCTGCTCCTCCTCCAGTTCTTCCTCCAGCTGTTGGATCTTCGCTTCTAGCCGCCTCTTCTCATCAGACAGCGCAGACCTTTGAGGTTTCAGTCAAACCACATATTAGTTTAAATCAGAATGTGCTTAGAGCACATTTTTGCTGTAATGTTTCGGTACACAAGCTGTGCTGGTATGCCTTAAAGTGAGATATTTTACATAACTGACATCTAGAACTACACTCTGTTACTGTACAAACAGTCACACTAAAGTATGTCTACCATTAATTGTAACAGTGAACCACATGTTCCACCGGAAGTCAATCTATCGGAGGATTATAATGAATTCCACAGGATTCAAATATTTCTATGATATTTTATTTGTCATACTCACTTTCCAGATGCATTGCTGGCCAGCTCATCTGCCAGTTCATCTCTCTCAGCTTCAGCTTGCTTTTTAGACCTCTCAGTTGCAGCCAAGTCCTACATTTAAAGAAATTAAATGAATTCTTTAATAATAAAGGTGAGACAATCATGCAAATCAATTGCTGCAATCTGTTTTGTCAACTGAACCCCTGAACCTAAATGACTTAAGATTTAAGAATTAAGATTACTTAAGAGTTTAAGTAATGCAAGCATTCCAATAAATATAATACATTTCAAAAATATCAATTACAATATCTATATCAATTTATTTTTCAAAATACATTTTAAAATGTAATCCTGTATTTGTATTTCTATCACTATCAAACCCCTGCAGTTCCATCACGAACCCATGGGGGTTTTGTGAGCCCTAATTTAGCCAATTCATATAACCCAGAATTGTACTATTTTGGAAACAATTCATTTATTTGAATGAACAGCCCCATACACACCTCTTTTCGGGACAGATTGCCTCAGTATGTTATTCATAGTAGCCTCACCTCATGCAGCTGTAGAACTTCAGCCTCCAGAGTCTTGGCCTTCCTCTCATTCTCCTTGGCACTGGATACAACCTCCTCCCTGGCAGCTCGAGCATCATCAAGCTCTCTTTGGAAGTCTTTCATTTGAGCCTAAGTTATAAAAACACACTAACACAATTACTAAAAAGTATTGCATTTATAATTGGAGTTCAGTGAATTCATCCAGTCATAAAATGTTGTTTTCACCTGGAGCTTACGGAGCTGCTTGATCGCCTCCTCACGTCCCTTGTTAGATGTCTCAATCTGGCCCTCAAGGTCCTTTACGTCTCCCTCCAGTTTCTTCTTGGAAGCAGCTATTGCAGCCCTTTGCTTACGCTCATCTTCGAGTTCAGTTTCCAGCTCACGCACCTGTTGGTTAAAATGTTCGTCTAAACCCATATACACATGGTTGTGGATGTCACAGTTTGAGTGAAGAAGCAATACTGCACCTGTTTGACCAACTGCCTCTTCTTCTCCTCCCCTTGCTCATCTCTGCCCTGGAGATCTCGCTCAAACTGGGCCTTCAGAGCCTGCATGTTGACTTCCAGACGCAGTTTGGCATCCTCTGCAGCCTGTAATTCATCCTCCAGCTCTTCCAATTGAGTCTTCATCTCTTCTACCTGAGCCTCCAGGCCACGTTTGGACTTCTCAAGCTCATGCACCTAAAATTAGAAAATGAATTTGATTGAAATTTCTCTGACCTTAATGACCTAATGGAAGGTTTGTTCATGATTGACATTTTTTTAGTGGTTTACACTATTTGAACTTACGCTCTTGCCCACATCATCTTTGGAGCTGACCAGGTCCTCCATTTCAGCACGAAGGGCTTTATTGGCTCTTTCGAGCTCCTCACGAGCTTCTTGAGCTTCTTCAAGAGCTCTAGCTAAAGACAGAGCCTTGGTCTCCTTCTCTCTGGCCTCGGCCTCTGCACGATCTCGCTCATCTGCATACTTATTAGAGATGCTCTTCTCTTCAGCAAGCATCTGAAAGGAAATGGCAGAAGTGAAGATACACCGACATCCAAAACTAATTAATTCAGCAGACATGGTGTGTAATATTTTGAGAAATAATCAGAAACCTGATCAAACTTCTTCTGTTTCTTCTCAAGGTTGGAAACCAGGTGTCTCTGGTTGTCCAAATCCATGAGTGTATCCTCAAGCTCCTGTTGCAGTCTGTTCTTGGTCTTCTCAAGCTTTTCATAGGCTGCTGCCTTCTCCTCAAACTGAGTACTGGCTGCCTCCAGGTCTCTCTGCAGCCGCTTCTTACCTTCCTCTAAAAGTTCTACGTTACTTGACACCTCTTCCAGCTTCTTCTTGTAGTCAGAGAGCTGTGGACACAAGGGTTATTCAAGATGTAAATATTACGGTTTTAATGTTGCAAGACCACAGATTATTCATCTTATTGTTAACCTTACCTGAATGTTCAGTGCAGAAACATGTCTCTCCACATTCCTCTTTGCTTCCGCTTCCTCCTCAAGCTGCTCCTGAAGGGCATTACGGTCATCCTCCATTTGACGTAGTTTGGTGGAGAACTGGAGCTTTTGTCTCGTCTCTTCAGCCAGCAACTCCTAAAAATGTCAAGAGTCAAAATGCAAGTGAGCCTCAAATCCTGTTCACGTTGCTAAATCATGCTTCTGTTTTGAGGCTATAAATCAAAGAACACTTAATAACATTGCACAAACCTGTGTATCTTGGACTTGAGAAGTTAAGCTAGCCACATCCTTGCTAAGTTTGATGTTCTTCCCCTCTGCTTCATTAAGAAGGTTGGTAACGCTCTCCAGTTCCACCTGCCACGGCAAGAACCACATGTTAAATACACTGTTTCCTCCAAGATGTTTAAAGTAACAAACATGTTGTAGGTTCTCCCAACAATGCCATAAATATATCTAATAATACGTCCTCCACCATCACTCACAGTGATTTTAGAGACCCGATCCCCCAGCTCGGCTTTCTGCCTCTCGCTGTCATTGAAACGAGACTGCAGATCAACAAGCTGTCCTTCCACCTTCTTCCTCTTGTGTTCCACATCCTGTTTGCTCTGAGTAAGAGAACGGATCTCCACGTGGAGTTCTGATGTTTCCTTCTCCAGAGCTTGCTTGGCTTTCTCCAAGTTTGACTTCACCTAAGAAGTATTTCATATATATTTTACATTAGCACTTCAGAAAAATAAACATATGAACAGAAATAACGTTGATACTGGATATGATTGCCTACCCTCTTGGACTGCTCCAGCTGCTCTGTAAGCTCCTCCAAAGCTTGGGTATGTTTCTGTCTCATCTCTTGCACCTGAGCCTCGTGGACACGGCTCTCCTCCTCCATGGCTTTCTTCAAAAGGGTAACCTCCTGCTCACGTTTGGCCCTAAAAAAATATGCATCCTGACGATCAGGTCAATGGTGTCTAGTAAAGCCTCTCTCAATGTGTACTATATTAAATCTGTACAATGCACATCAGATTAAAATGCAGATCTTTGTGTCTACACACACCTGAGCTCCTGCTGAGTAGCTGTGGTGTCCAATGTGTCCTCCAGCTCTGATTTGAGAGCTTCAAGCTCTTCTCCCAAGTCTCTCTTGGTTTTTTCAGCCTTATTCCGGGCAACCCGCTCTGATTCTACGTCCTCCTGAAGATCTGAGATGTGTCCCTCCAGTTCTCTGATCTTCTTCAGTGCATTGTTTTTCTGAGCTGTCTCATCCTCCAATCTGAAACAGAAATGCAGAGAGATAACAAAGGTTACTGTAGGTTTCTGTGTGAATTATGACGTGAAAGTATCTTGAATTTAGCTTCTTTTCTAAAATATCTGTCAAAAACTCATGCATTTTACATTTTAAATGAAAGATTTTAAAGATCTGTATACCGTGCCAGCGCAGCCTGAAGTTCCTCCTCTTTTTTAGCAAGCTGGGCTTTCAGATCAGCAATCTGAGCTTGGAGGTCAGCAATCTGCTCCTGAAGGTCATTTGATTCACCCTCTAACTTTCTCTTGGCTTTGTCCAGCTCCTGTCGAGTCTTTTCCTCTTTTTTCAAGCGCACTACAGATTATAAAAAAAATATGATAATTTATGACTGAATTAACTGAATTTCCAGACAAACATTATAATCGTGTATCAAAAGTAAATAATGGACAAACCCTCCAGTTCTGAGATCATTGACTCATGCTTATTCTTCAGCTTTGTCAGGTTTTTGGATTTTTCTTCTTCTTCAGCAAGGTTTGAGCTAAAATCTGCTATCCTTTCTTCTAGAAGCTTCCTCTCCTGCAAATATAGCACTTAAAATTGAACTCTCTGATTGTGACCAAAATACGTCATCTTAAAAAAAAAGTTTGTTGAAATTAAACCTTCTGTAATTTGTTGTTTTGGTCCTCCATCACCAGGACATCATCCTCTAACTTCTTGATCTTGGCTTCACAGGTAACCTTCTCCAGTTGCAACTTCTGACGAGCATCCTCTTCCTCCTCAAGATGTTCCTCAAGATCCTGAGAACATTAATTTAGAGACAAGATAGTGCCATGGACTAAATAGCATCATTTAAATATATCTAAGGACTGAATTTGAACAAGTGTTGCCTGTGAACGAAAATCATTACATGAAAACATACTTTGATCTGATCATGCATTTTCTTCTTGTCCATTTGTAGGGCTGCACCACGATCCTCCTCCTCCTCCAACCTGGCCTCCATCTCATGCAAGATCTCTTCAAGTTCTTGTTTCTTGGTAGCTAACCGTACTCTCATTTCCTCTGCCTCAGCGTAGAGCTCTGTCTCAGCCTGCAACTTCTCCTGGAGCTGGTTCCTTTCATCCATAAGCTACAGATGGAAGGATTATATCACTTATAATCAGTGTATGTCCTCCTTGCTATTAAATGCAGGAAGACAAAGTCAGGATTTCGTCATACCTGTGTGTGTTTCAGTGAAATGTCTTTTAGCTCTATCTCAAATTTTTGTGCAGATTCTTTGGCCCTTTGGAGCTCCTCCTCCTTCAGACCCATCTCCTCTTCTTGGCGTGTCACCTGGAGGAGAGGCTTCACCTGTGGGCATCGATGGAAACATGTTTAGATGAATACTAACAGAAACCCTTAACGTATTCCCAAGAAACCAAATTTTTGCACAATGTTTACAGAAACTATCAAACTTTGTTTACAGTCACATTATTCAATAGAAATTTAGAAAATAAGAAATGTTTCACCTTGGTGAAGAGTCTCCACCACTGCCAGTTCCTGAGTTTCAGATAAGCAGCACAGTTCCTCTGGATTACCTTCATTGCTGTTAGCTGTTGCTGCCTCTTAGCAAAAGCCCTGCACATAGTTTTAATTAACAATAACTCAAACTGCATATTACTATTTTGAAAAATACTGTATTTATAAACTCTACCCACTTTCTAGCTAGGAATCCCCTGGCCTGTGCCTGGAAGGCAATGATTATGACTGTGATCTTAAGGTCACGCTCCTCTTCAAGCTGGGCCAGGACTCCTGTGCGGAAGAATATTTTGCTCTGACCAATACGGTACAGGTTTGGGTCCAAGTCCAGGTGCCTGATCTACAGAGAGGGTTAGGTATGAGAAAGAAGCACGTACATGATCAGTTTCAGTCAGCTTCGATTATACATGTACTAGTCAGTGTCTCTAATTCTATGAAGGAATTATATTGTTGAAAGCATGGTTCAGCATTTAAAAAAAATAAACCATAGATGCCACAATTAGATACAAGTTAGCAGAGTAATGAAATAACTCGGGATTACTGGTAAAATTCCATAAAGAAAAGAGTAAAACGTGATGATGAGATCATTGTTGAGACTATATAAAAATGTGACTTGCAAGTATAATGTTTAGATGTTTTGCAGGCATCTTGGCTTTGTTGTCTGAAGCAATAGTCTGATTTTGGTATCTGGAACTTTCTGACTCAAGAAATTCTTTTTGAAAAAGATGACATGCTCTTTAACAAGATTTAATTGGATAACATCTTACCATCAGACAGCAGGCCTGCTTGCCATCCATGAAGCCCTTTGGAATAGCATTTGGTGCCAAGATCTCATATCTGTATGTCAAGGTAAAACGAAAAGAATTGCATTACGACTGAAAACCTGTACCATGTATATTTGGCACAACATATGTAATCACACTTGTATTGAACTGCAAACTGGAGTTCTGGCATTATTCTAGAATTCTGGAGAATTTTTTATACTGTTTTTACACTTGACATAAAGTTAGACAAAGCCAATAAGACAGTTAGTCTCACTAAATGAAAAGCTCACACTAAAATAATAAAGCTACCCACCGCTGTCGGAACTCTTGGAAGACAATTCTGTTGGGAAATCCTTGGCGGCAGATACGAATACCCTCCAGCACACCATTACATCTCAACTGTTCGAGCACCAGGTTGGCATCCAGCTTTCCTGCCTGAAGGTAAAAAAAGTACCTTCAACATGCATTTAGAAAGATACAAAACTTGTCTGAAAATAAACCCTATGCCCAAACAGCATTGGTACCACCAAATTTAACTTGGTATGCAGCTGTGACGTACCCGTTTCTCATGGTTAGGGATAATGCAGCGGACAAAGTTTGGCTGCGTGTTGTGCAGTGTGGTCATTAGTTTGGCCAAAGACTCTTTGTAAAGCTGGCCCACAGTACGGAACATGCCCTTCTTGGTCTTAGAGGCACCGGGTGCAAAGCTGTCTGACATCTTGGCAATGGTTTCCAATCCAACCACACGGTCAACTGAGAAATAAAAAAATATAGATGCCAGCCATTATTCTTATCTCAATTACAATTTGCGATATTGACAAAACAAAAAAGGTGGGAACATGTAGATCATGTTTCTTTTTGCGACACCAACTATGAACATTTATCAGTGGTCTCAACTGACTGGTTTGCAACAATTTTGATCTGTATATGTAGTTTTTAGATAGTGTTTGAGAAATGAGACGCATGCATAGCTAATACTGACCATCCTTCCACAGATCTTGCACAAATAGATTGGAGGAATTATTGAGCAGTGATGTAGCATTGTCATTTAAAGGGTCCATGTTCTTGGTCAGCCATGCTGTGGCATTGTAGTCCACCTAATTGAGAAAGAGTAGGTTTGGCTCATGATATTCAATACAGAGCAAAAAATTCACTAAGAATGAACTGTGCACATCTGCATTTTTTTAAGCACAATCTTGCAGGCCAGTTCTGAGTTCTGAATATGCTCCAGAGTCTGTATTCCTTGGGTTATTATTGTCTGAATCACGATACTCTTCACATGTAAATCAATAAATCAATCTTTCCTTTAAGTCAGAACTCACCCGTCCAGCATAGTGAAGCACAGAGAATTCTGTCTTGTCCTTCAGTTGCTTTGGTTTAGCAAACTTAGTATGATTAACATGAGTGTTGCAAAGTTTCTCCACGAAGGAGACATCTGTTGCCTTTGGAAACCAACACTCTTCATCCAACAGAGCCAGGATGCCTGGAGGATTGTTCTGTGGAGGAGTTTCAGTAAAGTGAGTGACATTACATTCTGTAACAATAAGACATCATTACTTCTACGCAAGACTTCCATCAAAAGTGTGCCTGTTACAGCAATTACGATAAATGTATTGAATCAAAAGACACTGGTCACCTTACAGCTTTCTGCTGGAAGAAGTTTGTTTAGTTCAAAACTTCAAAGAACAAGGATCATTCTGTTCCTGCAAATCTACAACAAACTCAAACTTACCGGCCTTTCAATCAGCTCGATGCAAGGTTGCAAATCCAGCCCGAAGTCGATGAAGCTCCATTCGATGCCTTCACGCTGGTACTCCTCCTGCTCCAGGATGAACATGGTGTGGTTGAACAGCTGCTGAAGCTTCTCGTTGGTGTAGTTGATGCAGAGCTGCTCAAAAGAATTGTCCTGAAAGAGAAAAACATTAAATGCCATTAGCCTTAATACTTTTTTTTTTTTACCAAATTTAATAATTTTCTTTCAGTTTTTCCAAACCTCGAAGATCTCAAAGCCAGCAATGTCCAAGATCCCCAGGAATGAGGCACCCTGACGTTTCGTTTTGTCCAGTGCCTTATTAACTCTTAGAAGGATCCAACGGAACAAACGTTCATACATGGCTTTAGCTAAAGCTTCAATGGCAAAATCAGCCTGTAGGGGGAAAAGTATTTTATTGGTAATACTGTACGTGTTTCCATAATGACAATCATGCAGGGGTTTTCCAGTTTCATCACAGATCTGAGCGACATTACACACGTTCCACATCTTTACACTTGCAGCACAACTATACACTCTCTTCACCTGTTCTTTGGTTTGGGCCTTTTGCACAACCTCACGACCCACTTTAATACGTGGCGTCAGAATGGCTCTTGTGAAGTCTGTCACATTAATGCCTTGGAGATGGCAAACTTTCTGGGCAGCTGAGAATGAGACACATTTCAGCGGTCATTTCAGTCTGTATTGGTTTATATTAGCCTGAGAAGCCTTTTCACTTGGTATTTTCCCCAAAGTTTCTGACCTGTGTTGTCTGGCATGGTAGCCTGTTCCTGGTTCCTCTCTTTCTTGAACTCAATGTTACCCAACTGAAGCACGGTTGAGACAACTTTGAGGACATCTGACAAGAAATAATAAATAAATAAATAAATACAATTTCTCAGGATTAATTATCTTACTAAAGAACTAAAAAATGTCTCTTGTTTTAAGGACACCATATGTATATTTCATTGCATTTAATACCCGTTCTTTCTTCAACAGTGAAGCCCATGATATCAATGGCCTCCATGGTTTCTTCATACATTTCATCATCTTGGCTGCCTGTAATCTGGACATGGCCAGCCGAGAGGAAACGGTAGTTGTTGAAGTTTTCAAGCAAAAGCTCCTCTGCCAGTAGAGAATAAAAATCACATGACATTTCCCAACAACAGTGCCGTTTATGCAAGAACATCACTGCGTTTATAAATTTCTCATTAGGTAAATATCCAATAAAAAATGGTCACCATATTCAAATATGTTTTCACATACTGAGTGTCTCCACCTACCGCATAATTTGTCCTTTGCTCCAGCTACCATGTAGTAGAAGATGTGGAAAGCTCTTTCAGTTTTTGCTTGTCGAATACAACGAGATTTCTCCAAAAGATCTGAAGTGGTTTGGACATTAAGGTCAAACTCTGCATAGGTAAAATGTTTAAACTGATAATCTAATTCAGGATGCGAGATTGCTCTGCATCTGTATATGGCTTATATTAAGTCTTCAAGGATACAGGTCTCTATGTTGGCTCCAACTATGAAACCTGTCACATCAAAGTTAATGCGGATGAATTTGCCCTGTGAAGAAATGATTACAGTGGTTACAGTCTTGATGTTTCTTGTCACATCTGCTATCATACAGCATTTGCAAACTTACGAATCGGGAAGAGTTGTCATTCTTGATGGTCTTGGCATTACCAAAGGCCTCTAGAATTGGATTGGCCTGCAGTAGTTGCTTTTCCAGCTCACCCTACAGTACCAAGGTTAGAAAGTAATTAGAATCATTCTATAGAAAACAACTAAAGGAGGAAAAAATGAGAATGGGACATGCCAGAAAATTGGAATAAAAAAAAATTAGAAGACAACTAAAAAAAAGGCCCTCCTATAGAGTGTACAATGCAACTTTATAAATGTTTGGCAGGACAAATTATTTATTGACGTGTGTTTCAAAAGCCTGAATCAATACTTAAGATGCAAGTATCTTAAACCATTTAGATGGGCATAATCCCCTTAGATCAAAAGAGTGCTGTTCTATTTGCTGCCAAATCTCAAGCAATGAGAAGCCCTGCCAAGCATGTCCGCCTTATACAATGATATCAAGAGGAGTGGTTGAGGTCATACTAAGCATGTGGAGAAAGGACATTAATGGGGATAATGAAATGGATCTCAATTATAGATCTTTAAGAGTTCACTTAACGAGATAAAAGTTACTCAGTGGGATGAAACACAAAGTCCTTAGAGAGCATAATTACATCACAAAGCCTCTGGTGTCATGTGACCACATAATTAGATTCTGATTTTTAGAATTAAACAAGGCAGAAAAATGTTTCAACCGTGACACAAACTCTCAATTACTTTCTTACTGAGCATCAAAAAAAAAAAGAAAATATCTAGAAAAAGAAGATATCTACCAGAGATAGCTTGCTGCTGAGAAGGAAAGAAGATCGCTGATAGCTTCAGACACTGACAAAGAAAAATAAAGTAAACTAGAAAAGAGGGAGAAGAAGTGACATTTAGAATGATGGAGACAGAGAGACTGTTGACAGAGAGATTGTTGGGAAGAAAGAGGACAGAGTTGGTAGACTGTATCAACATTCATAAAGCACTTGGCTGAATTCGACAGCTTCTCTCAGCGTTCTCAGGGCAAAGCATATCAGCTAACAGATGACAGCTTCATTGACCCATGAAATGGCAGTCAGAGTATGTGAGCGGAGTGGAGTGGAAGAGGAATGGGGAGCGGAGATGTCTTATTTTGGAAAGTCAAAACATCAGTGTTTACTCTTGCGCTCCATAGCGAATATAACAAGTTAATTACCCGTAGTGCGATTACATATCAGCAAGAAATCAATGCGCTTTAAACAATAATGATAGACTATTAAGCATTCAAAATAAATGGTTGGGAAAGACAAAAATCAAAAATGTTTAGTAAAAATGAATGACAAAGGGTAAACATGAGTGTAGGGGACTTCAAAATGTAGACTAAAGGGGCGTTTACACAACACTGTTTTCAACTAAAACGGTAAAACTTTTGAAAATGCAAACTTTTGAAACGCAGGCGCGTCGTGTTTCTTTACAAAGTGAATCTACAACTACTGGCCTGGCATGCATAATACAGCATTTATAGTAATTTTCGCTGATCTGTGTGAACATTTTTCGTGTACAGACGAACTAAATTTTCAAAAGTGCAAAGGAAAAACTTTTCCGTTTTTAGTGCATCATTGTAAACGTACCATAAGTGTTCCTTTTACATTAAACTAAAATCTAATCTTTCAGATCAGTAGTCTATTCAAACCTTTGAACACTCCTATAATCATGCTAATGGATCATTCTTTTAACAACGTTCATGAAGTTAAAAAACATAATGAGAGAATACAGTAGGAAAAATAATTGGGCGCAAACTCTGAGGTTTCTCACACCAGTCAGTGGAGGACGAATGACAAGAGGGAAATAATTGATGATTCACTCCACTCACATACTCTGATGTTCTCTCTCACTCGCATACAATTAACCTTATTTAAGTTTAACTGAAAGAGAAAAAAACCCGAATAATTTCAACCTTGAACTTTTCAGAGCAATAATAAATACATTATTCTTATATGATAAATAAGGATATCAGAAGAAGTGTTTAGTAAATTTCAAAGTAGTGCATTCAAGTGTAACGAAACTACTTTAGGAACCAAGAACATAACTATTATGGGCATACCTTTTAAGCTCATATGCATGGCAGTTCTGCATAAAATGTCATAAAAACAGCTATAATGTGTGCATTTATTTTGGTTTCCTTGCATATCTCATGTGTCGTATACCGTGTAAGTACACATTAGCACAGATCTACACTGAGATGGTATTTATATTCCTAATGCACACACATATGAGCTTGACAGATGATGCACATTAACCTGTGGTAGATTAATAGGTGAACAAGGAAAAACGAGAAAGGATATGAGATCATCAATTCAAAAGGCTATACGTTGGCATGCACACACACTGTGCTCAGACAGACCATTTCAATGCCAGGCATCCGCTCTGGCAAAGAAAATGTTAACCATATCTCAGATGGGGGAATGGCACACACGTGATCTAACGGCATACTCTTGATTTTATTATTTGTATTGTATCTAATCATTTTTTTAAACGTCATGCGAACACTGGGGCTCTTTGGCACATTATTTGTCTACAATCTACAGGTGTTTTGTTTAGACGGTCCCTCCATGTAAGACTTGTCTAATGTCACTCTCAGTGAGAAACTCAAGCATGCAGACTCTCAAACCCACACAAGAAGGAGTTTTGTACAATCCTTTTTACTCACATAGGCAAACTGTTGTCCTGTATGTTGCTATTTGAGGAAATTCATTAAGGAAATTGTCATTAGATACGTGTAAACTAAGAGCATTCTGTTGCATTCACTGGTTTTCCTTTAGCATATGCAGAAGTCTTGATTTCCTTGAGATACAAATGGCTCAGCAGCATATAATCAAAAAATATTTTGGTATCAGGCAAAATCAGAGCCAGCATAATCTTGTGATAAATGGGATAATGATATCAAACATTAAAGACTGAAAGGAGTGTTCTTATCTGTTCACAGGTAGTAATTATGAAAGGATTCAGAATGTCAGATCCTGATTTAAAGGAATGGGGTCAAAGCAAGGGCAAAAACTGATGACTGAACCCATAAGAACTGGCTTGAGAAGAAGACAGAGGTTATCAAACAGAGAAAGAGTTTTTTTTTACTGTTTGTACTTACAGCACTTGTGTCTTTCTTGCCTTTGTGGGACGAAGCCACTACAGCCAAATACTGGATGACTTTCTTGGTGTTTTCTGTCTTCCCAGCACCTGATTCACCACTAGGAAGAAAACAACAGTGAATGACATAACTGTGTTTTCTTTCACTGCATAAAATGTCATAAAAACAGCTATAATGTGTGCATTTATTTTGGTTTCCTTGCATATCTCATGTGTCGTATACCGTGTAAGTACACATTAGCACAGATCTACACTGAGATGGTATTTATATTCCTAATGCACACACATATGAGCTTGACAGATGATGCACATTAACCTGTGGTAGATTAATAGGTGAACAAGGAAAAACGAGAAAGGATATGAGATCATCAATTCAAAAGGCTATACGTTGGCATGCACACACACTGTGCTCAGACAGACCATTTCAATGCCAGGCATCCGCTCTGGCAAAGAAAATGTTAACCATATCTCAGATGGGGGAATGGCACACACGTGATCTAACGGCATACTCTTGATTTTATTATTTGTATTGTATCTAATCATTTTTTTAAACGTCATGCGAACACTGGGGCTCTTTGGCACATTATTTGTCTACAATCTACAGGTGTTTTGTTTAGACGGTCCCTCCATGTAAGACTTGTCTAATGTCACTCTCAGTGAGAAACTCAAGCATGCAGACTCTCAAACCCACACAAGAAGGAGTTTTGTACAATCCTTTTTACTCACATAGGCAAACTGTTGTCCTGTATGTTGCTATTTGAGGAAATTCATTAAGGAAATTGTCATTAGATACGTGTAAACTAAGAGCATTCTGTTGCATTCACTGGTTTTCCTTTAGCATATGCAGAAGTCTTGATTTCCTTGAGATACAAATGGCTCAGCAGCATATAATCAAAAAATATTTTGGTATCAGGCAAAATCAGAGCCAGCATAATCTTGTGATAAATGGGATAATGATATCAAACATTAAAGACTGAAAGGAGTGTTCTTATCTGTTCACAGGTAGTAATTATGAAAGGATTCAGAATGTCAGATCCTGATTTAAAGGAATGGGGTCAAAGCAAGGGCAAAAACTGATGACTGAACCCATAAGAACTGGCTTGAGAAGAAGACAGAGGTTATCAAACAGAGAAAGAGTTTTTTTTTACTGTTTGTACTTACAGCACTTGTGTCTTTCTTGCCTTTGTGGGACGAAGCCACTACAGCCAAATACTGGATGACTTTCTTGGTGTTTTCTGTCTTCCCAGCACCTGATTCACCACTAGGAAGAAAACAACAGTGAATGACATAACTGTGTTTTCTTTCATTCAGTAATACCAATGATGGACATACCAGTGTCTGCAAGGCATCAAAAGAATAGTATTACGGTTTTAAGTGAGTCTAGGTTTTAATGTTAATGAAATTGCACATTAATCAGTGCATGTGTCACAAAAATCAGTACATGTCTTGACACTTGACACTAACTGACACTATATTTGCTGTGTAAAGAAGGTCATGTATTTTTTCAGCTCGTCCACTATATTTATGACCATCAGCAGGGGAAAAGTAATGGCTGTCAATACAAAACACATGAACATACGTGACCCTGGACCACAAAACCAGTCTTAAGTCACTGGAGTATATTTGTAGCAATAGCCAAAAATACATTGTATGGGTCAAAATGATTGATTTTTCTTTTATGCCAAAAATCATTAGGACATTAAGTACAGATCATGTTCCATGAAGATATTTTGTAAATTTCCTATGGTAAATATATCAAAACCTAATTTTTTATTAGTAATATGCATTGCTAAGAACTTAATTTGGACAACTTTAAAGGCGATTTTTTCAATATTTTGATTTTTTTGCACCCTCAGATTCCAGGTTTTCAAATAGTTGTATCTTTCAAATACAATCCAAATGTAATCCAAATATTGTCCTATCATAACAAACCATACATCTATGGAAAGCTTATTTATTCAGCTTTGAGATGCTGTATAAATCTCAATTTCAAAAAATGTACCCTTATGACTGGTTTTGTGGTCCAGGGTCACATATATACCAAGAAAATTATAAATCGTTGGATTTGGATATTACTATGTCCTAAAATCTTGCAGAAGAATTTTTTCAGGAGAAAATTAGCTTGAAATAACTGTAACGACTGACATTTGCACTACTGTTCAAATGTTTGGGGTCGGTAAGAATTTTTCAAATGTTTTTGAAAGAAGTCACTTAGGCTCACTAAGGCTGCATTTATTTAATAAAACATACAGTAAAACAGTAATATTGTGAAATATGATTAAAATGTAAAATAACTGTTGTCTGATTTTTGAAATGTAATTTATTCCTGTGATGCAAAGCTGAATTTTCAGCATCATTACTCCAGTCTTCAGTATCACATGATCCTTCAGAAATCATTCTAATATGCTGATTTGCTGCTCAATAAATTTCTCCTATGATTAAAGTTGACAACATTTGTGCTGCTGAATATTTTTGTAGAACTTGTGATAGTTTTTTAGGATTCTCTGATGAATGGAAAGTTAAAAAAAATAGCATTTATTTGAAATAGATTTTATTTTGTAACAATTTATAAGTCTATGCTGTCAGTTTTGATCTATTTAATGCATCCTGGCTGAATAAAAGTAAATTTTATTAAACAATTTTTTTTTGATTATCATCTATAATTTACTTTTTTACAAGGGGTTACAATCGCCTTCTATGATACAAAAGAGATATTCCTGAACCTTCATGCTGACATTTCCATATTAGGAAAACTGAGTCTGGGATCCACAGGCCCTGCTGCAGCCGAAGGGCTGGTTCTTTGGCAGGAGCAGGATGCCCTCAGATCAGTTCACTCAACACAACACATATAAAGCCATTTTATGGGGCACTTTATACGGCATTGTTTGTAGATCCACAGTTTTTGACCATTGATGATACAGTATAGTAAAATTCCTCATGATTATGATTGCTGTTGCAAGTGGTGATTAAAGTATTGGACTATTCCCATACACCACATTAAATAAGAGGTATGGGAAAACACGTGTGGGGTTTTCAAAGAGGCTACAGATCAGCGGTTTTGAACAATCCATGTGTTTTTAACAGTTTAACAGTCAATTTTTTAATAATACTCTTTGGGTGGTCATTCCAAATCTCCCAAAATCTCTTTGAGACAGCTTCAAAAAAACAAGACAACAACAACAACAAAAAAACGTCTCCACGAGAGAGTTGGGCCATGTGGAAACATCCTGATGTCATTAGGGAATTCTGTGCCCTAGCAACAGTTGCCCTAGAGCAGTTTAAATGGCTTCAATTTCCTATTCCACACTCAGAGGAAGTTTGCAGACAGTATTTACGGGTGCCTCCCACACTGACACAGCGAATCAACACTGTTTTATTTTAACATCCTCATATTTCACAGCTGTTTTATTACCGCACAGACGTAAAACAATGATATCGCACGTGAACATCAACATATGTCTTTAGCAACAGCTATTTTCGCATGTTTTTTTTCTTTCAGGACATGTTTTATAGTGAGGCCTGCACAGATGCAATCCAAATGCCCAGTAATGACTCAAAAACAAACATAAATGAAGCCAACATGCTTGATCTGGATTTAGAATCAGGACAGGGGGCACATTTCCTGTGAGTAGGTCGAATCTGAGGAGACATGACCCTTGGGGTTCATCTGCCTTGTTCCCACTGCTGAGGACATTTTGAAAAACATGATCTAGTAGAAGGACTCTATTAGTTTAAATGATGTCTACTAATCATCATTTGGTTGCTGTCATCCTTTTAACTGTTAAATATTAGATTAGAAGGGGCTTGAAGTGTTTATCATTAGTCTAAATTTGTCAAAACGTAACCACTAACCATTAACCACTGTCAGATAACATTGAATAACATCATTTGGCTTCATCTGCCTTCTACAATGTGATTACAATACTATATGTTTAAAAAAAAACAAAGGAAAAAGAACATTTCAAACAACATTTCAAGACACTGATGTTACACAATTTTTTGGATTCTCAATGCACTTCAAAACAGGGTTGCCAGGTCTTCTCTTTAGTATCTATCTCTATTTGTAATGGTGTTTTTAGCCATTTAAGATATTTCCTTTGTAATTATGACAAAGCTGGTTGTTTTAAAACCTTTTTTATTAACAGAAACCGGAAGTATTGATATATTTAACTAACCATGATTCATTTTAAGATTCCAGAAATTTCAAGAACTAGAACTAGATGTTCTAATAGAACAAGTTGTTGAGGGGGAGAAATATAGTTGGGAGAGAAATATGATTGTGGTTTATTTTATGTATATGAAATGTGATTTATATTATGAAATGTGGCTTGATTGTATGTATGTATTTTTTATTTTAATTTAATTAATTATTTTTTTATTAATTTTACCATTTTAAACACTTTTAAGTCATCCTGCAGCCAACTGTGACTCCTTGTTGAGAATTAGTGCTTTAATAATAATAAGTTTAATTTATATAGCGCCTTTCCATAGCTCAAGGATATCAAGGACATAGTGATACTTGTTAGACTAAAAGCAGTTATTTCATTGATGCAAAAAACAATGAAAATAACTCACGTGCAAAGAATAGACTGGTCCTCTCGATCTGTAGAAAGAAATGACATACATTACAAAGGCCCAAAGAAACTGTCAAGCTGGTGCTCATGGAAACGGCAAGACAGTATACCATGGTCATTTTTGAACATCATAAAAATACATAAGGGCTGCTTTTAAGCCTGGTGGGGCTGGGGGGAGTTCTTGACAGAAACTAAACTGGTCTATGATCAAATACCATTGTTATTACAGCATCCAATAATGCACATAATCTAATAATCTTTGATTTGCAGTGCAACAATTTGATTTGCTGAAAAAGAAACCGACTCCAGTCTTCTCTTGGGAGATGCAACACAATTCTTACTGAGTTCAGCAATGGGACAATCGTTGATTCATGCTGCTAAAATTAGAAAACCTTCTCAGATGATCTTGGCTCCATGTAAGGTTTTTAATCCTAACCATACACCAATGATTGTCCAGAAGGCGGCATCAAAATAAAAACCATATATTATTGGATATTTATTAAATAAGTATTTGATCAAGTCAAACAAAATATGTTCTTCTCCGAACAATTCCAAGCCAATGAATTTGTACTTTAAATTCAAACAGAGCTTGGTTCTTATCTATGATCCTGGAGGCTGGGCGAACGCCCAACCAGCTAATCAGCTGAATGTGAACTCGCCTGTTCTGCTCAAGTACTATAGAACGTCTTCTGTTATAAACACAATGAATGACTACTGCTCATTTTGGATATGACTTAAGCTGGGCAGGTTTCCACATACAACATGAAGTCTGTTCCCTTGTTTCTTCCTAATTAAGGCACAAATCGAGGCATTCGGGATGCAGAAAACCAAATCTAAACACACCGATGGGGAAACTGCAGACTGTTTGATGAAAAGCAAGATGCGCAGGTATTGTTTTATCCAAGCTAGTAAAAAGTTATAGATTCAAATACATTTATTATCATAAATATACTTGTAAAATGTATTCCTTTCCATTCTATCCTGTATGGAATCCTGATGTTTTAAATTAGGACAAGGCTACACCACTCGGTCAAGCATGAAAACCTTGCTGGACTTCAAAGGGAAATCAGTGTAAGCCTGAGCAGGAATGTGAACACTGACGCTCATGGCTAATCATGCTGGATTTTTACTCGTCATCAACTTTAACGGTTCAGGATATACAGTGGCTACTGTAGGAATCCCTCAAAACATGTTAAAGATGTTTGTCATGCGATGTTTAGGTGCTATTGGACTAATTTTGTGCTATATGAGCACATGAGTCTTCACAGAGCAGGAACATAGAGTTCTCACTGTGAACAGAACATGTCACTGTGCAATGATCTGCATGAATTTTTACAGGGTCTGAGCATGATTGTTCAGCCCTTGTCTAATGTAAACAGTTTAATGAGAAGTGAACTGAGCAGAATTAGTCTTGAGGAACAGCGTGACAACGCATCTTCCTACTTCTGCTTTTTGAAAGCAATTTTTTTTGCATGTTTCACATAAGATAACAGTTTCTGAGATGTTCCAATGCAAACTTCGCAGAAAGGTTTTGTTCAGCTTAAGCACTTATCTTTTCTTCATCTGACTCCAGTTCTTTAACATGAGCTGATGTATCAACAAGTTCATTAGCAACACAACAACTTTACTGAGGTGTAAAACATCTTGCGGTTCTTCTTCTTTTCATTTAGCACCTAATTTCACTCTATAATACAGCTTCAAACTTCTGTGGGTAACAGCAGCTGTTTAAATTGTTTGAATGTTTAAAAGTGTTTGAAATGGCATTAGATGTGTGACCTGCTGACACATGTGTGTATGCGCCCCTCACACCACTTACTGACCTGCTAATACACACTTCATTTCAACAAACACGAATGACATTCAAAGAGCTCACTGGTATATATGGAGATTCTACACTGTTCTGTTGCCAATTAGTGAAATAAAAATGCCTTTTGGATCCACTTGAGTTTGAAGTTTCAAGCCAATGGCTATTGTGAAATCCAAACATTCAGATCTTGTGGGGAGAAGCAAGCTATCTATGAGTTAACGTGTCAGCGTCCAGCAGGCCAGGCCTCACCTTGCATCATGTTCCTGTAGGCATTGTCCGTGATGGAGTAGATATGGGGAGGAACCTCGTGGCGCTTTTTGCCTTTGTACATTTCAATGATCTTCTCAGAGTAGATTGGCAGCATTTTATAGGGGTTCACCACCACACAAAACAGCCCAGAGTATGTCTGAAGAAAGATAACATCTCGTTTTTCCACTGTATATGAAGTGTTATGAATCCATCAAGTAAAGAACAACAAGGAGACATGGCAACACAGTAACGAGTCGTACAATATCGTAAAATATAAATTGAAGGAAGTTTGGCTTGAGTCTGTATATTTCATAATATTTGAAAGCTTAGGTGATGCATATTCCATAAGGAAGACTCCTGTTCCCAAGTTATCCTTAGAGCAAAACTTTTTTTAACTAATGTTTTGTTACCAGAGTGCAAACATAGTTTGGTGGCCTGTGGATGTTATATTACCCCTCACTCTTAGGAAATGTATAGTTCCTCTATCTTAAGCTTTAGTACTTGCAAATCATCGCCATTTAAGCTAAATGGCTGTCAATGTATTTTTTCTTTCTTTTTGCATTGGTTTGGTCACAACAGAGTTATTTATAAATGTTATACATTTGCTGATAATAATATGATATGCACTGTGTTATGTAATGTCAGCAGGGGGTCAATGACAAATACGAGCATCCAAGATAAAAAAGATAAAGTTCTTAAAAATGTACTCTTTCTATTTATGTTGGTTTCATTTGATTTTTGATTTTGAACAAAAGTTTGCGTTTTAATGACTTTTTAGTGTAATCAAGTAAAACGTAAAAGCATATTTTCCTTACACCCGGAATAAATATGAGTGAACAAAAAATAAAACCTTTACTATTATTATTATTTTACAAATATCAAATGATTAATTATTAAATATCATTACATTTTTGACGGGTCACACCACACGACATTATAAATTGACTTTTTTTAAAGTTTCTTTTTTTATATTATATTACTAGTAATAACAAAACTGCTTCTGCTTGTATTTTTTTTACTTAAGGGTTTCTTTACAAGTATTTCATCCTTTCAATCAGTCTTTTATGATATCTGGACAGATATCACCTTGACATTTTTAATTCAGAAATTAATCATAGAAGAGATGAATTCAAATCACTTTGCATTTTAAAGCATTTTTGAAGAAATCATCACATGTGGTTGACCCTAATTCAGCTGTATAAAGTGCATACTTGTTATAATTTATTAAGCATTATTTTATTTACAATATAATTTAAACACACTGTGGCATACTTACATAGATGAGTCCGGAGTAATATCTTTCCCTCAGGTTGTGGAGAACAGACGCTTCATTCAGGCAGGTCAGTTCTGCCATATCCTCCACCTTGCTGAACTTGGGTGGGTTCATCTTCTGGATGTCATCCTTGTTGACCGTGATTTTCTTTCCATTGTCCACCAGCTCCACCAGTACCTCATCGCCACGTTCCTCTTTGATGCTGGCCGACTCAAAACCATGTTTCTCAGAGGGGACCCATACTAGCTTTTTAGCTGACCAATCTGCCTGGGTGACAGGGCTGTTAATGAAGTCTCTGTCCGTGTAAAGGAATTTCTCGTCCTCACTCAGGGTCTTTCTCGTCATCTTGGTGCTGGGTTACGACAACTACAAATTTAAGAGAAAAACGGATTTTTAAACAATGTTTTTTTTTGTAAATAAAATTCTCTGACCTGTATGACCCCATACAGCAATACTAATAATAATTTCAAAACATTATTGGCCACAATATTGGATCTGTGCAATAGACTTTAATTAAATACAAGTTGCTAAAGGTGGAAAACTATTCAAGGCAGGGCTTTAACACCATAGACATTGAGGTCTCCCCAAACAATTAGAAAAGGCCAAATTTCCCCCCAAATATTTGTTATTTGACAAAAAATTTTACATTGTTACATTTTTTATTTTACTTTTTTTTACATTTTTGATAGTCAACAATTGCCCCCAATATTTGATAATTGACAAAAGGTTCTAAATGTTACATTTTTAGTGGACTAAATGCGCTCATGTCAAAATGATTGCGATGACCAATTAAATCAAAGGCGGGGCTTTACTGTTCACAGAAACCGGGCGTGAATTTCACCACAGAGCTTTGGTAAAAGAGTGCAAGGTAAGATGTAATTAACTAAATTACTAACTTTTTTTTGTCAAATTTTGTCATTTTGAATTGAAAATATAGGCTGTCATTCACTTGATCCATGTAATACATAACTGAATGTGATGGGACGAGCATTTTTATGTTTTGTATTTTCAAAATTTTAGGCATACGAATAAAACTGAATGGGTGCACATTTTAAAATAAAAATATTATTTGCAAACATTTCAAACAAATTACAAAAATTCTTATTCTTGTCTTTTACTGTTCTTCTTTCTTTCTCATTATTCCCCAAAATCCATTTAAACCCTTTACCTATTTAATAATAAAAAAAAAAAACCATTACCATTTGGGTATTTAAACACACACACACTGGGGTCTTTCCCATTGTTCAGGGCCTAATATCAATGGAATATTGAATTTTGGGTGTGGTTGCAATTCACTAAAACTAAAGTATAGCTTTTGCAAAGTTTGCTAATCAAACCACAATGTTCCTTGACAAACACTGCGCAGGTCACAGGGGGCACCACTATTATCACCTATTTAGATGAAAGGACGAGAAAAATGCTTGGGAAATATAAAAACAAATTTGTCAGTATTGATTAAACAACCACTCAGGCGGGCAAAAAACTGTACAAAACATCCTGACGGGCAAAACATATATAATCATGTGATAATCTCCACAGCAAATGCTGTTTTTCTTGTTTTTTTTGGAGCTCAGCTGTGGTCCCGTGCTGTGATGACCATATAAGGCTGCCTTCGAGTCAGTGGACGATCTGTCAACCTAAACAGCAGAAGCAAATGAACTCTCAAACAAAGCCCTTATAGGGAATAGTATGCCTCCAGCCGGACTCGCAGTTTACTCCAAAATGATAACATTAGGCAGGGACAGTCAGAGGCTGGAGGGGTCTGATTTTCCTGCCACTTTCCCCCACCCTTCTCTTCCTCTGGTGGGCTGATATAGGGAAATTTATACAAGTATTTTCAAGTACAGTAGAGCTGGCAAACAGCAGGTGCAGCTTTATGCAGTCACAGAGCTTTAAAAGCAATTTGGGAAAAAGCTATATGAACCAATTTCCTCTGAGATTTAACTATCCATTGTTTGTACATTGTATGGTCTAACGCAGGGGTCACCAGACTCAGTCCTGGAGGGCCGGTGTCCTGCAGAGTTTAGCTCCAACCCTAATTAAACACACCTGAATCAGCTAATCAAGGTCTCACTAGGTATGCTTGAAACTTCCAGGCAGGTGTGTTGAGGAAAGTTGGATCTAAACTCTGCAGGACACTGGCCCTCCAAGACCAAGTTTGGTGACCCCTGTTCTAACGGCTCAGCGAAAACAGGAAAACATTTTCCCCACCTACTTACTTACTTAACATAAGGTAATTTAAAAAAAATAAACTGCAAAATTATATTTTAAATTATAAAATTGTATCAAGCAGGCAGAACAGGCTGTTTGCTAGTAATTTACCTCTTTTAGCTCCAGCAGAAATTTGCATAATATCTAAAACCAAAGTGTTGCACTTGCTCATGCGACCATGGAGAATGACTGAAACTTCTTGTTGTTGTCTGCCTTAATATCTCATCTTTTGTGTTTCTTCAGAGTCTGTGTTGTAAAAAGAAGACTAGATGAATTTAACATGCTGACAAATTATGACAGTATAAAAGATTGAGCGTTTCTAAAACGTGAATCTGTAAATGTGAATTTTTCAACCAAGGTTAGGCATCTGCATTCTTTTGTCCAAATGCCGACAAAATCGTGCCAAAATCGCCCATCGTAAACATGATGGATGGAAAATGGTCATTTAAATGGCCTATAATCGTTTGGAGGCGAGACAAACAAACAACGTTTTTCTATGATAAGCTGATGTAATTAAATGAGGGAATTTCCTGTGTCCTGTACGTAGATTCACAAACCCTTTATTTGGGAAGTTCTTTCATTTCAGCACTTGAAAATCATTGAGCTTTCGCCAAGGTTTTTATAGATCAGCAGTTTCACTCCAAACATATACTGTCCAAAATCCAACCTAAATAAGTCGAGGCTATGTTTTATTGCAAAGAAATTCTGCTTTTTTTAACACGACAGAAGTAAAAGGTAGCACTGTGTTCAAGTGGGCCTGAAGCCCAGAAGATCATGTGACCGTGTGTTGTGCGGATGGATTTTTGTGACCCCTGGTCCTGTGAAAGGGTTTCTCCACTCTTCTCTACTCCTCCTCATCCTTTTCTCATTCCAGCCATATAGTTTTCTTTTTCTCATGAGCAGCTGTGTCATTTCAGTTTCTTCTATTAACAATTTTATTGAGATGGATGTTCATACAAGGTCAACAGCTCAAGCTTTAAAGCTGTTGCTATAACAGTATATTCTGAATATAATGCTTCATAGATCAGTCACATTAAGCATTATTTTGCCATTAATGACCATAAAGACCTTCTTTCACCAAAACAAGCCGAATCTGTGATAAGAGTGGTTTAAACTGTTAGACATTAGTCCAGCTACCAATTATAAGAAATAAACAACAGTTCCAGCAGGAGTCTGTCAGGTGATGCAGAATTGTGTTAAATCATTAGAGGAACAATCAGGTACGCAGCCTAAAGATATACCACAAATGTTTTAAAGTCAAAAACACAGCTAAACTAATTCACTACTGAAGAGTAGCTGCAAGTAAACTGGTAAAAGCTTGCTAGGTCTACTAATCTTACCAATAAAACTGTTAAACTTCCTTTTTCCACCAAGCCTGATTAAAATGAACTTCTGCCTCATGCACACACCTTTTACCTTCATTATGAAAGATATTCTGAAAAAGCTGTCAGAAATTCCAAAAAGCCAAAAAGGGTTGGAAAGACATGGGGGTGAGTCTGCAGAATACGTCTGAAGGATGTTTATGCTACTAAACAATTCATTAATGGATAAATGATGATATACTAAGTATTGAATTCAGTGACTACATCCCCTGCACTTTACTTCAAGATCTTTTTTTCGTCTAGACTTTCTCGGACTATTGTCTATGCATGTCATCGCTACAAATGGGAAACGAGAGGACAGTCAGTTAAGACTGTCTGCCATTCACCACAAAGTTCAGCAGAAAGCTGCATTTGACAACCATATTTGGAGAACAGGAAACGCTTTGGTTTGTCAGGCTCACTGCTTCTCTCATTCTACGCACTTTCCTCAACCATTTCCTATGACAGACTCTGCTGAAGTCAAACTTTTGCATGAAAAGGCGGATAGAACGACATGCTTTCTATCTTAACAGCTCGTGAGATACTTTATGATGATGTTTTGACTAGAAGGTCAGAGATGCGTGATTTGTTGAAAGCTTTTGCTCTGTGCAACAAAGTATAAAGATAATTTAATTCTGTTAATTAAATAAAAAATAATTCTGTCATAATTTTCACATCCTCATGCTGTTCCAAACCAGTTCTTTCTCCAGTGGAGCACAGAAGATGTTAGGCAGAATGACAGTCACCATTCACTTTTACTGTATGGAAAGCAGATACAATGAAAGCGAATGGTGACTAAGACTGTAAGTTACTAACATCCTGACATTCATGTCCTTTTATGTTTCACGTAAAAAATATGAATATTTGGAATAACATGAGAGGGTAAGTAGGCTAAATGTTTCCATTTGGGGAAAATATCACTTTAATGGCAACATAAAATAACTGAATGAACAGCTGTCAAACACTTTCAAAGCAATTGAATGTTGACAGCTTCAGGTTTCAATATTCAGTGAAAGATGACAGTTTTTCTCACACATCTCTGCAATTTTTTTGCACACGACACTGTATAATCAACTTACTGGCATACATTCACAATTATTTACATATCTGAGCCTCTGTGAGTCACGCATGCAAAACTAAAAGAGTAGAACGTAACACTTTTTTTTTTATTTTTTCAAAAAAGTTGTATGGATGCATACTCACAAGGCTGAGGAAAACTTGCCGCGATTTTGAAAGTTTGGGTTTGGAGAGTCCTGTGACAGTGAGGTACTCCAAAAACGAACAGTCCAAATTAGACAGAAAATCATGAGAACATTTAAACGTTGATGCGGATCAGTAGGCGGGGCCGAACAGTCGACCTGCGATGTGATTGGTCAGCGAGTTTTGAGAGTTCAGGTGATCTACAGTCTCCTCGCGAGCATCCTTTTAAATGTGAACAACTTAAATGTTGCAAGAATATCACTACAGCAAGTGCTGCGTTTTCAGAAGACGGTAATGATTAAAGTGGAAAATGAAGAGGAATTAATTACAGTTCCTCTCATATTTCATGATCCTTAGTTTTTGCTTAAAGAGACAGTTGACGGTAGCCACTGAGTTCTATAGTACGTTGGGTTCATTTTATTTTTGGAATAAAATTACTTTTAATTTAATTAACTTTTAGCATGTCTAATATTTACACACTTCATAATTTGACGAAATCACATTTATGGGGAAAAAATGCTGATAAAGTGATATTTACCTTACATTTTTTTCTTTTCTGTTTTCTTCACACGATGAGTGTCATATTTCATCTCTTCAAGCATGCTCTTCATTGATAATGTTGTCTCTTTGGTTAAAATAATACAAATAATAATTACTGTATGTACAAAGTTGTTTTTTGCTCTGGAAATGACACCATAACGATGATTGAAATCATATTTATACAATATTTTAAAATGATTTATGATTATTCTACACTTTGTTTACATTATCATAGTTTTAAAATGCCGTAATTAATATTTTTATGATGGATTTTCTTACTGCGTTAGTAGCAGAACATAAGCATTTGTTGCTGAATCTGGAATATGGAAAAATGTCAGCTTTAAAGGTCATTATTTGTGCATGCCCATGTCATTCCAAAACTTATTTCTTGTGTGAAACACAGAAGGAGACATTTTGCAGTATGTTCACACTTCTCTCTTCCATACAGTGAAAGTGAATGGGGACCAGGAAAATCAAGGAATACACAAGGAATCCTTAATATACAGAATAGAGGAAAGAAACATAAAGAGCCCAAGTAAGAAAACGGAGATTCCCTACACTACATGCTACATCTGGACGAGGCGAATCCCTTGAGATCCTTTTTGGGACCCTTATCATTACGCACATCACATTCCGTCCCCTCAATTCCCACAATGGGCTCCTGCTATCTAATGGAACTTCCTATATAAGGACAACCTCCTATTGCATCCAGTAAATCAAGTCTGTGATGTTTCCAGGGAACAGGACCATGGCTGGTATGTTCCGAGGCCTTGCTGCAGTCCAAAAGAGAGATGGGGGATAAAACAAAGCCTGCAGGGAAAGCTCCTCTGTCACTGGTCAGCATCAAGCTCTCCTGGATGTGCGCAGGGAAGGAAGGGAGGTAGAGAGAGTGTCTTGGAGACAGATGGAGGATGGGGGTGTATAGTGAGAGTGAAAGTGAGAGGTTGCGAGAGAGAGGCAGAGATGCACGACCCTACTAGGTCTCTGTTGTGCCATATAAGGACAATGGGGTCTGCCTGGAATCTCGGCTGTATTCTGTGTTTAGAAGGGAACACCGAAAGACTTGGACCGAGTGACTAAATATGGTGCAACAGCAGTGTCATTGTTAAGACAAATAGGCATTCATTGGGATATCTTTCGACTGTTTACTCACCAACAATAAACGTCAGAATTGCTGCAGACACTCATTCCGGCAAAGACTAACACCAATTAAGGAATGTGAGGTATTGCACCTGCCCATGCTGTATGGTGCTTTAAAAATAGGAACATAAATGTTTGTTTAATAGATTACTGCTTTGTACTGTAGAGAATAATGCAGTTTGTGTAGTCGGAGACACTAATATTGAACACAGTACATATAGGCTATATCAAAAATCTTGTTTGAACCTGTGATCCTAAACAGATGATGTTATATTTTTTTATTTATTTTATTTAGTCATTTAGCAGACGCTTTTATCCAAAGCGACTTACAAATGAGGACAACAAAAGCAGTCAAAACTAACAAAAGAGCAACAATATATAAGTGCAAATGACAAGTCTCGGTTAGCCTAACGCAGTACACGTAGCAAAGTGTATATATATATATTTATTATACACACACACACATATATACACACACACACAAAGAAAAACAAGTAAATAGAATAGAAAAAATAGAAAGCTAGTGTTTTTTTTTTTTTAATAAAAAAATAAGATAAATATAGATAAAGTAGAATTAAAAAAGAATAGAAAGTGTTAGAGTTACAGGGTCAAATAAAGTAATATATTATATTACACAAAAAACTGTAAAAATGCTACAGTAAAAATCTGTTAATTGGTAACTATAAAGGACCTTATAAAATCCTTTTTTCAAAGATGTAAATAAAGGTCGTTGGAGTACATTTTTACAATAAAATAATATTTCAGTCTTTCTACGTCAAGATTTCTTTGTAATAATTTGTGAAATTTACTAGCAATTTCTGAGTGACAACTGTTTCAAAGAAAATCCTACACCAATTTCTGTCAGTGTATACAGTGAAAAACTGCAAATGGCTTAACATCGCATTATATGTAATTTTACAATACAATACTGTCATATTTATGTACTGTCAACAACTATTCCCAGTAGTTTTTATTATTTTATATAAATAACTTTTTTTAAGGGCATGTTATTTACAGTGTGCATTATGAACTTTTCATTTGATCAAAATAAAAATGATTTCATCATTTAACTAAACTTTCAGACTAAATTTTTAGATCTCTATAACTGTGCTGTAAAGAGGAAAGCAGCTTCTATTGTTACTGACCCCTCTTATCCTTTGCATTACCTTTTTTAGATACTCCTGCAGGTTGTCGGTTTAGAACTCCTTTGGCTAGAAAGAAGGCTTATAGTAATTCTTTTATTCCTACTGCAATTTCTATTCTGAATAAGGCCAAACAGTTTTTGTCAGGATCTTGTGTATTATTATTGTGTATTGTGTACATGTCAGCCTTTTTACCTAATATAAATTTCTATCTCTGGTTGATAGATAATAAAGTTTTTTTTAATTGAATTGAACCTCAGGTAATTTCTTTGACAACCAAAGTTGATATTTTGAGATATGTCCAAGCTGCTTTTTTCCCTACAATGAAAGTGATTATGACAAAGTTGTACCATAAAAACAGTCTTTGTGACATTATATTCCAATCGTTCTAAAGATATTCTGAAAATCTTCGCCAAATATTTCAGATACGTGAATATGCAGCTTTGGTCGTTATGAGACATGCAAGAAATAATGATTGGCATCAGTGACGTTAAACCTTGTGTGATGTCTTGAATGTGCAATATTTGAATATTTTTGAACATAAAGGAGATTTGAAAACTATGGCAAAGGGGAAGATTATCAATGAAAAATAAAAAAAATTCTTGAAACACAATGCACAAGTCTTAAGGACCTCTTGTAAGGTGCTATTTATTTATAATCCGGAACCCACTGGCTTTCATTATATGGAAAAGTGCAGCAAAAAAAAAATTATTTTTTTTTTAAATCCCCTTCAAAAAATAAGTAAATGATGACAGAATTTTTAGTTCGGGGTGAGCAATTCTTTTTTTTTTCTTTTTTCAATAAGTGAAAAACAATAAAATATAGGAAAGAAATTATAATACTCAGATTTGGACCGGAGTTTGGCTTCAAAGCCTACTGAAGTCCTACTATGTCTAAATACTTAGTTGTACCCTTAGTAGAAGTACACTATCTCAGGAATTAGTCCTGACAGGAGAGGAGGGAACGGGAAATGTGTGCTAGATTAAAGCTACGTGTGAAGCACAGGCTGGGTAGATAGTTTCCTAAAGCTCATCCAGAAACTCATTTGGAGTGAAGCCGTTCAGAGTAACTGGAGTATTAAGATTAGCCTACATTAGTAAGAGAATTTCAACACCTTACTAGACAAAATCTTACTACAAGGTGCGTACAGTATGGAACCGCTTACAGTGTCACAAGCACATTTTTCTGTGGCTTTGCTTAATCGTGGACATGCAAAAAAAGGAAATTACATGCACAGTGAATTTAAACATTACAAAAGAAGAACAAAATGTCTCTCATCTATAATTTATCTACATGCACATTCAGTTCTCATAAAAATCCTGAGTACATACATAAGTACACATTATTTTAGAGGGTCATATGTGTTTGGATATATTTGTCCTCGAACACAGTTCCAACTTAGCAGCAGGAGAGCAAGCAAATATTTGTCTACTCATGTTTATTCAATTTGTTTCACATGATCTGTTGATGATAACCTTTTACTGAAAGTGTACCCTGACAATGCTCTGGGAAAACTTCAACATCAACCTTTCAACAAACTGCTTTATTACCCTTGATCTGTGATCATATTCAGTGCAAAATGCTAAACATATGTTGAAGTATTGAGTGAGTATGAAGTGACTTACCTTTTAAGGAAAATTGGGAAATTTGAAGAACTTGGCATTGGATGATGTTTACAGTGTTTGTGAGCTTTGCTGCTTTAAGGTGAAAGAAAACCAAACATGTAACGACACAACTGAGATTCTCAATGAGTAGTACTTGAAAACTAAAGCAAGAATAATTATAACATGTCTTCTGTATAAAGTGCTTTCTTTAGAAACAGACAACTCATTAGACAGTTCAAGGTTTGAAGTGAGAACAGCTTAATTAAACTCCAAAATGACGTAAAAAATGTTTTTGCTTCATTTACATAGCCTTCCTTATATGGTATCAGCCCATATATGGGTTCATTTGAAAGCTTGGAGTGTCTTCTTTACAAAGAATACCATTCCTTTTGGTTTTTATATTCATAAAGCAGTAAAATTAAGCTTAGAAATGTATTCGTCCCACACACGAATTTCCGCCTAACCATTGCGAATAATTTTTACGAAGAATGTGTATTTTATATATTTTTCACAAAAAAGTCAAGTCATATATCACAAGAAAGCTCTCATTCTCAGGAATTTGACGATGTAGATTATTTAGGCGAAAATACCAAAAAACGCCCTGAGCTTAAGTGGTTAAGTAAGAATGTGTAGTTCAAATGTCATTTCTAAACACATTCAAAATTCAAAGTTCAAGGACCTGGGCCTTCACCAGAAAGACTCATTTTAGAAGCTAGCCAACAATCCAGGCTTGTTTTGGCATTTTTGCCATGTTAGATAAACAATCAAAGCACTTATCTTAAGATTAGCGTAACATGATCAATTCAGACTGCAGAAATTACCACAATTTGCATACTTTATCATTGTTGACTTTAGTTAAAAATAGTAAAAAAAATAAATAGTTGCACAAAAAAATAAGGCTGCTGCTATTTTACAGCAAATGTAAATTTAATATCGCATACAACATATTTTAAAAGAAGAGGATACAGACATATCAAATTCAAAATCAGTTAACTGGATGTCAAGGCTATTTAAATTTAATATATGAGGACAATGACTATATTGTGATATACTGTATTGTTTGCACAGCTTAGAAGAACAATCACAATGGTTTTATTCATAAAACTATTACTAGGATTACAAAAAGCAACATCAAAAAATATAAAAGAAAATACATCAATTTCTATAACCAGAGTAGGCTGGACAGAATGTTTTGGCCTCTTTACGGGAAATTGTTTTAATTGTGATCATATGACTTCCTCTTGAGATGGCTGCAGAGCTGGAAAAGCAACAGAAACAGCTGAATGGGATGCAAGATTTTCAGACTTATGAAACTAACAATTGTATTTGTTAATCTTAACACTAAATATGTAAACGCAAAGTCAAACTCAAGCCCTCTCTTTACCTCAGTGTTATGACTCTGCATTACGATGGCCATGTGATTCGTGTGAAGACACTGCTGCTGAGCCCCTTAGGAAGAGTTTTCCTTTGAGCTCTCCCTTACTGCTAAGAAAATGATGGAGCAATCCATACAACAATGGCCTAAAAAACACTAAGACAGAGCTATACAAAAAAAAAAGCATAAAAGAATGGTTCGCCCAAAAATAAAAATTCTGTTTTTAGAGCTTGAAAGAACCAGGTCACCATTCACTTTCACTACATGGAAAAGAGCAGCTTGGACATTCTTCCAAAATATCTCTTTTTATATTTCACAGAAGAAAAAAGGTCAAATGCCAAGTAAATGATGACAGAATTTTTGGTTGAACTATCCCTTTAAGTTTAGATAAAGTGGTAAGCGCGATTATTCAAGTGAGATTGCTCTGATCAAGCAGCTTTATAGTTGTGCTAGGATCAAGAAACTCATTCATGCAGTAGTTACATCTAGACTTGACTACTGGAGTAGTGTCTTGGCTGACTTACCAAAGAGCTCTATCTAACACTTACAATGAGTTACGAATGCAGCAGCAAGAATGCTTCCTCCTACTAGACTGAAGAATCACATTCAGCACTTAAATCACTTCACTGTCTATACTTGTGTCTCACAAAATGGATTTTAGAGCCTCTTATTACATTTTTAAAAGTCTTCATGGTATTGCATCAACATTCCTTGCTGGTTGTAATTAAAACAAGGCTGAAAGTAACAAGTCAGCTTTAAATCACTATATGGTCCCGAGCTGTGGATCTGAGTCAAATTAAAGGGGTCATATGATGTCATTTCAAGTTTTCCTTTCTCTTTGGAGTGTTACAAGCTGTTCGTGAATAGAAAAGATCCCTAAAGTTGCAAAGACTAAAGTCTCAAAACCAAAGACGATTCAAACTCGAGTTTTGAGCAGTGTAGAGTAGCCTAGCGCTTGTTGTTTGCCATTTCTCCAATCACAAAAGTTTTATGTTTACGCGGCGCGATGCAACGCAACACGTAAAAAGACAGTACAAGTCATTATAATCCGTAATTATGTCCCTACTGGATGTAACAAATGCCTCGTTTATATTGGGTTTTTATTGGTTTTGTCTCGTCGCGCCGGAAGACTGCAGGTATTCGCCCAATCACAACGCACTGGATAGCTGGCCAATCAGAGCACACCTCGCTTTTCAGAACGATGAGCTT